>NC_141028.1:20755000-21076250 GCF_052040795.2 Danio rerio
CTGTTTATAAATATATTCTCAGATACATCTATCGTTCTACACACATGTAGTTTCTGATCAAATAAGGATATCAAAATAGTATCTAATATCTGTATCCAAGTGGCATCCAAGTGTGTGGGAAAGGGTAAAAAGGATGAGGTGTTTGTTAGCTTAGTTGCATCTTTTAAAACAAAACATCGCTGCACATGCGGTGCACTGTACGTTAGTGTTTTTTCCGTGAAAAGGTGCTCATGTGACATTTACGACTGCAGGCATGCAAGCATTGGTCCCTTTAAACAGTTTCAAAACTGTTCATTAACAGAAACCAAGCATTAAGAGCTTGTTTTACATTTGGGGCAGGAATTCATAATACATTCTTTCTTAATCCTGAGGCTTTGCCACATGTCAGTTGGGTTACATTCATAGTTCTCTTCCTAAGAGTACGCAGGGAAATGTTGGCTTTTCAAGCACTTAATGTTTTAGGGAGCCCTAAAGCTCAGAGTTAAATCGAGTACTCTTTAAAATGAATAATTAAATATATAATTTACTCTACTTGAGTCATTATATGTAGGTAGCATGAGTAATAGTAGCCAGCACCTTAGACAGCTGTCATTTAACAGCGTCTTTAAAAGAAATCTGGGTCCTGTTGAAATAGAGGAGTGAATCACTCCATCAGGAGAGAGGTTATAGATGGAGTCCTAAAGTGTAACGTGCAAGATTGTCAGTGTGTTGCTGGTTTTTCTTAAACACATATCCATCTACCTCCGTTCCTGTCTTTCTTTAACTCTTTCTACCTCTCTTTCTTTCCTCAGAGCCAATATGACGCTTTCAGAAATGTTAGCCTTCGGTGGAGTCAGGGAAGGTGATCTCGCTGCAGAAAACCTCTCTGTAGAGAGCAGGGAAGTTGTAGGCTGTTTCTGGGTGAAGGAGGCGGAAAAACTCCAGCTTATCAATATGGAGATTGCAAATAGACTTCATCATGGGTAACTTGGAGACCATCTATTGAACCAATAGAAAGAGGAAAGACAGTTATTGCATTTTACAACACATCTGATAAAAACTAGCTTTTAGCTTTTTTTGTTTTGTTTAATAGCATAAAAAAATATATTTTTTAATTTGTTTTTTTAGAATTACTCAAGTTAACAAAGGCTGAATTTATAGTAAAAAACAACAACACTAGTAAAACAGTGATAATGTGAAATATTATAATATGCAATAACTACAGTATTCGGTTGAAGTAAAAATTATTAGCCTCCTTGATTTTTTTTTCTTTTAAATATTTCCCAAATGATGTTTAACAGAGCAAGACAATTTTCACAGTATGTCTGATAATATTTACTATTATAAAATATATACTAATAGAAAGTCTTATTTGTTTTATTTTGCTAGAATAAAAGCAGGTTTTAATGTTTTAACCATATTATGTCAAAATTCTTAGCCCTTTTAATCTATATATTTCCGATAGTCTACAGAACAAACCATCATTATACAATAGCTTGCCTAATTACCCTAACCTGCCTTGTTAACCTAATTACCCTAATTAAGCCTTTTAACATCACTTTAAGCTGTATAGAAGTGCCTTGAAAAATATTTAGTAAAATATTATTTACTGTCATCATAGCAAAGATCAAATAAATCAGAAATTACAAATTAGACAAATTAGAAATGAGTTATTAAAACTATTATGTTTAGAAATGTGTTGAAAAAAATGTTCTCTCAGTTAAACGGAAATTGGGTAAATAATTTAGTAAAGAATAAATAGGGGGGCTAATAATTCAGGGCATTTAATAATTCTGATTGCAACTGAATGTAACTAATTTGATCTATCTTTAGTATGGAGAGCTCTGCTGTAATATGAATTTCCCTATAGGATTAGTAAAGTCTATCAAACAAAAAGAATTACAGAGACAGGATAAAAACAGATAATATTTACATATTAAAAATAGCAGTAAGTGTGAATGCAAATATATAAACTGACAGGTGTACAATATATGCATGTATATTACAACAATATATGTGCAGCTGTTATGTGCAAATTGGCATGTAAAGTATGTTGTTAAATAAATATAATTAATAAATAAAAATAGCTGATAAATCCCCTATTGTATCATTAGAAAATAATGCACACAGTAGTGATGCTCATATTCAACAGCACACAAAATGAACTTGATTTTTTCTCATTACCTTGGCCAGTTTCTCCTCATGGACACCGCTTTTATGAAGATAGTGTTGCAAAGCAACATAGACCTTCTCCTGAAGCTTCTGCACTTTCTGGGCATCTGTCAACCAAGGTCGGTCTGTGAAAAAAATATGTAGAAGTGTAAACTCAAATGTCTGGTCAAGAATTTTTTACAGTGGCTACAAAAGTTAAAGATGTGAGTAAAACTACCTGGAGACAGAAGCACAGTAGCAGTAAATAGAGCCATCTCTTCTTCCGACAGCTGCAGCCGACTGAGGGTTTTAGCCATCTCAAACACAGCGCTCACCAGATCATCACAACCTACAAATGAAAAAAAAAAAAAAAAATACATTAAAAAATGAAGAAATCAAAAATAACACTCCAATTTGCAGAACATAACAGTAAAAGGGAAACAGTCTGGAACATTAGCAAACAATCAACTGACCTGGAAAGATTTCAATTGACCTATTTTTCCCTTAAATTGATGTTTGTTTAAGTCTATATAAAGAGTAACCACAACTTAATATGATTTTACAGCACTTAGTGTACTATTGCTCAGGTTAATTGCACACACATGCCCTTTGAAATGCTACGAGGTGTCAAACTGTGCGAAAGGTTCAGGGAGGAGACTCACCGAGTGCTTTGAACAGCTGTGGGCTTGCAAACTTTCCATCGAACAACAGCGTGTTGTTGATGGGGTTGTAGGCCCGACACATTCGGATCAAAAGCACGTCCAAGCAGCCTGGATGGCCAGCGCCACATAGAAGTTGGACAAAGGAAAAGCAGGATTGAGGGGGGCAGAGGGGAGAGACAGGCAAACGAATGCTCCACACAAACACAGAGGAAAACAAAAAACAAGTGGGGTTTAATTCCACAAATTACAAAAGCGATCCATTAAAACAGTCATCATTTCACAGAGGAATAGTGATGTCAACATGATGGTTGTTTTAAAGAGTGAAAATAAGACAAAAGTGTTTTTTGTTTCCATTTAAATAAAAGGAAAACCACACAATGCACAAAGGGAGGACACAAGCAGGACAAAAGAGTGAGAGAAAACGACAAAAGAGCGATTGTTAGAGCACAGACAAGAAAGAAAGAATACATTTAGCCCAAACTAAAACATACTAAATTTAAATGTAACCCTGGATCACAAAACCAGTCATATTTGTTTTGAAATTGGGGTCATTCCAGAATTTGAATGATTAAGATTTTCTATTGATGTATGGTTTGTTAAGATATGACAATATTTGGCAGAGATACACCTATTTTGGAAATCTGGAATCTGAGGGTTCAATAAAATCTAAATTCTGCACATATTGTCCAAATTAAATGCATAGCAATGCCTAATACTAATCAAAATCTTTGTTTTGACGTGTAAAGAAGGAAATTTGATGTGTAAAGAAGAAACAAAATGGAACATGATCTTACAATTCTAATGATTTTTGGTATAAAATAAACAATGATAATTTTGACCCATACGATGTACAGTATTTTTGGTTATTGCCATTAATTTAGACCAGTGGTTCTCAAACTGTGGTATGCGCACCACTTGTGGTACGCAGGCTTCGTTCTAGTGGTACGAGGAATCGCTAAATTAATAAAGTAAAAAAAACAAACACTTTTAACCCTTTAAAGTGTACGATGACTCTGACGTGATCAGTAAATTGATTTTAATAGGTTAAACCTTTTATTTTATTTTATTTTCAATTTTCTAATGTTTGTTATGTATTCTATCATTTGAAGCAAGTTTCCTCCCCATATTTATACTGGTTGTTGGGGGCGTATCCTGTATTTTTATATCCCAATGTTGGCAGGTCATTATGGTGGTACTTGGAGAAACAATTTTTTTTTCTGAGGTGGTACTTGGTGAAAAAAGTTTGAGAACCACTGATTTAAACCATTACAATATGGCGATGTCACTGGCCCACGAACATTTACTGCTTGCTCTCAAAACTATTTCAAAACTGTTGCACGAGCCAATACAATCACATCCTAACATAAAAACAGCTGTCAATATGTGGACCAATATGATTCTCTGTAGCTATAGAAATTAAAATTGTAAAACAGGAAATATGTTAAGACCACTGTTATTGTTTACATCCCTCATAATGGTGTATACCTTTTGTGGTCCAAGGTCACATTTTGTAAAAATACAGTATTACAAGATACATACACATGCATTCATTAAAGATAACACTGATTTGCTCATTTCTTGCACACAGTTGATTCTGACCTGCTTTCAGAAGGATAATCTGGTCATTTTGAGACAAGTCCATGAATCCAGAGATTCGCTTGGCAAACTCCACCACATACTGAATGGCGTTGGTGAGTTGCACTGCACACTGCTGCCACAGCATCTCTGTGGGCTTGGATAAGAAAATATTTGTTAGAATCTGCCACCCATTTTCCGATTGCAGGTATGATGTGCAATTGACGTACTTTTTAATGCATTTTTAATTAGGCTCTTAAAAAATTAGGACAGGAACTATTGTATACTGTAGGAGTCATTAAAGTGGAATGTAAGGTTGGGTAATTGCTAGGATCACAATGTACATATGATAAAACATGCCGTTACACCTGTTACATGTTATTATAAAGCATGATGCATCTCAGTTACCTTGTTTTGGTAGACACGGATCTCTTCAGGTGTGTAGAGGGTCCAGGCTAATCTTTTCAGTTCTTCTGTGCTGTATTGACTTGTCTCAATGTGGGATTTTATCACATTTTGTGTGATCCGTTCTGAAAGAAGCATACATATATATATATATATATATACACATTATATGACATACATCTTCACAACTGGCATAAGAAATGTAGGAATATGTAATATAACAGCAGATCTTTGGATTTTAAATGTATCAGTATCAACTTGATAAAAAGTTATATTTATGTTTATAATTTCAGAAATTTACAGTACATGTATTATTATTTATAAAATACAGTTCAAAACTTTGGGGTCAGTAAGAATATTTTCCTCATTAAAAAAGTAATGTTAATGTCATGCTGAACTCGCAAACCAAGTTCACATGTTTTGGACCTGTTTCCTTTTTAGGAGTCTGTTTTTGATTCCTTTTCAGCAATTACATCTATTAAAATTGATCCTACAACAATAATTGGCCTGTTTGGAGTTCCACCCCCTGACTGTGAGTTACCATTTTATTTTTCTGAATTAATTTCTGTCATTATTAGCTAGGTGGTGTATTTTGTAGCAGTGAAAGTCTCCTCAACCCCCATCCCACACTCAATAGATTACATTTTATTTTTTGTTAAATTAGAAAAAATTAAATATAGTCTTCGAGGTTGAGGGATCAAAGTTTCTAACATTTGGTTGTCAAATTTGGAGCATGTTAAATCTCTGAAACTTAAAGGAGTTACTGTAAAATAAATGGTTTCCTATCCTGCACTTTTAGTCTGTACCTTCCAGTTGAGCACTTGTGCTGATATAGCACAAGCATACAACTCTTTCTTGACATAAAACCACAAGTTTGAAGAATGTGCCATCCTCCAGCCTATTCAGTTTAATATATGTGTCCCTTTTCTCACTCTTTACATTTTTATTTACTTTCATCTTTTATTATCATTCTTTATTTTACTTAATACACCATGCAGCCAACCTCAACTTTCAGTACTGACCTGTTTATATGCTTAATTTGTCAAATGAATGCACATCATATATTGTTTATGAACATCATATACTGTGTGTTGCACAATATGAAGGTTATAGTATGGTTCATTTTTATTTCTTAATACATTTTGTACTTTTATATTTATTCTTTTCTATTTTGCACTGTTATTTTCTCTTTTGCTTTTGTTTTGCTGTCAAAAATCTGATAGATAAATCTAAAAAAAAAAGTAATGTTTTGTTCAGAAATGGAATCATTAAATTTATTAAAATGGACAGTAACGACATAAATAATAATTTCTATTTTATTTAAATGCCATTCTTAAACATTCGCCAAAAGATCCTGACAAATACATGTCTACAATTATTATATTAAACTGCAAAATAGTTTTTAACTTAAAAAGTGATCGATGATAATAACAATAAATGTTTGCTGAGCATCAAATGAACATAATTGGTTTCTGAGGGATAATGCAACACTGCAGTAATGACGTTTAAAACTGTAAAAATAATCAAATAAATTCAGCATTGGTAAAAGTAAGATAATTTTTCACATCATTAAAAAAATCATACTGACCCCAAACACTTTAATGTTAGTCCATCTACAATAATGTAAAATAAATATACCTAATATTACTCTCTACTAACCTATTTCCATCAATGAGCAGCCTTCAGGTGGATTAAGTATCGAGCGAGTGAAGAGTCCAGACTCGTGTGGGCTCATATACTCGTGTTTGATGTGCGTCACGTCACCAAACTCTTGTCTGTTTGACTCAGGAGAACTCTGGGAAGACGAACTGTTCCCACTGCTTCCTCCCAATAACTCTAAACTGCAGTAATCTGCAGCTTCCTCCGGTGTGAGCGGCAGATCAAAGAGAAGACCGTCTGGTAGTGTGGTAATGTCATCCAAATCGCTGAGGGTGGTGCTGGAGCCCCGACTGAAAGCCCGACTGTGCCCGTTGCCGTTCTCCCCAGCCTCATCCCCAGTGTGGCTGGATATACCATTGCCAAGACCCCCTGCTCGCTCCTGGGACTGCTGGTGCTTCTGAACCTCGGCGTAAAGACTGTCACGCTGCTTTTTTGACATGCGGCCAAACTTCACCGCTGTAGAGGAGAAAAAAATAGAGGAAAGATTAAATGTTAGAAGACATCTGATGAAGAGTTTCTAGTCTGGAATTATCCCATGTAGTGAGAATATCAAATAATCAATCAATAAATATATATTTCTACTTTTGGAGCTGTGGTGTTGTGCAAACTTTGCTTTTCCTTTAGGACAGGGGTGCCCAAACTCGGTCCTGAAGGGCCGGTGTCCTAC
Organism: Danio rerio; assembly: GCF_052040795.2. Lineage (NCBI taxonomy): Eukaryota > Metazoa > Chordata > Actinopteri > Cypriniformes > Danionidae > Danio > Danio rerio. The sequence continues at coordinate 20,762,099 of NC_141028.1, forward strand.
AAAGTTTAGTTCTCAATCAGACACACCTGAGCCAGCTAATCAAGGTCTTACTTGGCTTTCTGGAAACATCCGTGCAGGTGTGTTGAGGCAAGTTGAAGCTAAAATCTGCAGGACACCAACCCTCCAGGGCCGAGTTTGGTCAGCCCTGCTTTAGGATATTATGTTTTTTTTAGTAGAGTGAGCTTTTGGCCAGTAGGATGTGCCCACTTATTTTTAGAAATGTATAGAAGAACAACCTTCATTTGCAATATACAAAATAAACATGCTTGAAAGAATATTTACATAAAATAAACTTATCAAAACTGCGCAGACAGAAAAATACAACAAATACAAAACAGGAAGGAAAATAAAATAAATAAAAATATTACAAAAGACCCATACTAAATTGGATTTGACTGTTTTAAAACTCAAAATGCCTACAAGGGAGAAACTGAAACTGCTATCGTGTTTTTTGACAAGTAGCTAGTGATAATACGAGGGTCCTAAATTCACACTGAGACCATGACAGTTTAATAGGTGACTCCATTTTTAGCAGTAAATTTGCTCTTGGGTAAGACTCACCATCACGGCTCATGCCCAGTGCCAGACACTTCTGCAGGCGGCAATGCTGGCAGCGGTTGCGATTGGTTCGGTCAATAATGCAGTTCCTCTGCCTTGAGCAGGAGTACATGGCATTGTTCTGCTGACTTCGACGGAAGAAGCCCTTTGATAAATGAAAAAAGGAAAAAGAGGTGAGATCAAGAAGAGATTGCATTTCATTCAAACTCGTCAATTAAACAAGGATTAAATGTCATATCACCTGTTAGAATGTAAAATCAATATTGCGCAAACGATAGTTCACACAGAATAAAAAAAATGTACTTAATGTTTACTCAATTGATTGCAAAAATTTTATTTTTCATTTGTCTGTTGATCCCAACTGAAGAAATTTGGAAGAATATTAGCAAACCAGTCATTACTAGAATGTCAAACACAATGGAAGTCAATGGCTACGAGATCCCCAAATTTCCTCAGAATATATTCTAATGTGTTTAACAGAAGAATGAAACTTCGGTTTGAAATTAGACTACAAGAGTTGTCTGTATGGATTCAGCCACCAGACGATGTATTAATGCAATGCAATTAGCTTCAAAACATGCCGGAGTAATGTTGTTTAATACAAATTTGGCATTTGGCAAAGGCAGGGAGTCTGAAACATAAGATCGGCTCTGGCACACTCGGTGTGTCCAGTGTTCAAATACAAGCTGACTGAGATTTCTGACTGGTCAAAAAGCCAATCAGATAAAGGAGTTGTATTGTTTACAGTTTCAGAGAACAGTCGGAAGACGTCAGCAGGGTGTAACTACAGGGTGCTCTACATTTAAACAAGTCTTGTATATTTTAACACCGTTTTTCTCTTAAGCAAGTTTAGCTTTTAGACTAATTTTAGGCTTCTTAAAGTCATAGATCAACTAAAAATGAGTTCTACCATCATTTACTCACACACATGCTGTTACAAACAAATATTATTCTTTTTCCAAGATATTTTTAAAAATCTTGTCCTATTCATAAAATCACAATCAGTGAGGATCCAGTGTTGTTTTAAACCCTTCTGACTTTCAATGTATGGACAAAAACAGTTCAATCTAAAGAATAAACATGAGGATGAGTACATAATTTGTCATTTTAGGCTAAACTATCCTATTACTGAGCAGAAATGATGACAACCGAAAGGATTTTTGCTTACCTTGCAGCCTTCACAAGTGATCACCCCATAGTGGATGCCTGATGATTTGTCCCCGCAAATCTTGCATGGGATTACTTCAATTTGAGCTGTAAAAAAGGGAAGTGATTAAAACATTAGCTCTAGTATGACACACTCATCCATCACCTATAGACAAGTCATGATTCAAAGCATTGAAAGCCATCAGCTATCAACTGTACATTGAATTTCTAAAGCAAGCTACGTACTTTGCTGCGGCATTGCTAGTTTGGCTCATTGATCTCAGTGCGATCATTCAATAACAGAATTAAAGGCCGAACAGAGCCTGAAGGTCTGCTTTGACTCTCGCGGGGAAGTGGAAACTTTACTACTGTCATAGTCTTTCAGCGTTAACAATGAACAGCTAATGCACAATAAGCAGGGTCAAGAGCTTACAGCTCATATTCAAAGACTAAAGGTTTGACCCACTCAGGATGACATAACACAAGTCCTTGGATGGCAGAATCAAAAACAGCTTTATAAACAAAGCTCGCTCTCGGCTTGGCACCACTGCGCTGGAATGAAGCGGATTGTGATGCTCTGTATGAGAATTATAAACAGCTGCAGGTTCATGAATAGCGTCTTTGATGGGAAAGAGTGCCTAAGAAACAAACAAAACTGAATATATACCATGAGAAAGAAGTTGTTGAACTATTTGTCGCAGCAAAAAAATGTAACCACCAAATAGCAGGTTAATAATATTTATCTATTATGACGACCCAACTTTTGCCCATTAGGTCAAATGATATATGATGGATGCCCGATAAATCAAAGTTCTTCCAGCAAACATAGTCTGATAATCTGGACGGTTGAAGCAATGATGCAACATCTTAGGTAACATGTTGTGACAAAGAGAACCGGCCGTCCGGGTATAATGACATGAGGACCAACACTTCGGCCCAAATGCTTGTTGATGCATGTGAGCAATGGAGGACGAGGGTGAAAAAAGATATAGGATTTCCTAAAGCTAAACAACACACTCTCCTGTAGCACTTTTCAAAACACAGAGAATGAAAATAAAGTTTATTTCATAATGCAATCTGTCAGCCGAATTACTAAATGGAACATATTCATTCTTTTTCGTTAGCTCTCTCTCTCTTTCAACCCCATTCTGAGCCCCCGGCCCCCACCCTGCCTGTGTTATATAACTGCTGTCTGGCTACATTCCACGAACACACTCATTCAGAGGAGATCACCCTGGCAACGCAGTGACGAGCATTCCTCCATCCCGCCCCTCCCACTTTCCCATTGGCTCGTGACAGAATGGCTTTGATTCTGACTCGCCGACTCACATGCCACTCACCTGCGTAGCACGGTCAGGCTATGTGGCTGAGCTGTTCTACTGACACACTTTCCAACTGAGCCGAGGGAGGCGCTTGTGCGGTAGCCTCGCAAGCGTTGTAATCAGATTAAATTTTTTTTTTTGGTGTGTTTCTCCTTTTTCCTGCTCTTGGCATGTTTTAAGGTGGAACCACCAAATCAAAGAACATGATATCATTAAAAAAAACTCAATTTCAATTCCTACCACTGATTCTTTAAAGAACGTTGAAGTTTTTTACTTTATCAGTGACATAAGAGGCAAAAGGTGCATTTTATGCATATATATGACAGGCTTGATATATTACTAGTGCACATTTGAAATATCTACAGAACTCTCACTAGGCACCCTGTAACTTACACTTGCCCTCAACATGTGGCAGCCTGTCAAAAATTCAAGCACAGTCCCAGCTGTCTCAGAGGACTCACATGAAACTATTTTTAAGCTATGGCTCATGTGCATGATGGTTGAAGGGTGAATTTTTATCAAGCGTTGGTTATACCATGGTGTACAGCAGATTTGTTTTTACATACACATTCATAACATAAAGCGAAAACTTTCATACTGCACTGATTACAAGGAAGTATGATGCACCTAAAAGCTGAAGTAAAGTAATTTGACAGCTTTTAGGCACAATTTCAACTAATTTTAGACATTTATTAATAAAAAACGAGAATAAATGAGTCACTCATTTGTATAAATCATCATTTACTCTCCCTCAAAGGGTTACAAACTGCATGAAAACATGAGAAGATATTCTGAAGAAAGTTGAAACCTATAACCATTGACTTCCATAGGAGGAAAAACAAATGCTGGAAGTCAACAGTTACAGATTTCCAGCATTTAAAAAAATATTTTCTTTCGCGTTAAACAGAAGACAGACACTCATTGAGGTTTAAAACAAGTAAAAGGTGAGTAAATGATTGATTTTGAGGTAAGCTATCCCTACAAAGGCGCTTACATAACCATAAAATGAATACGTTTGTTGTTTTGATAATTTAATCAGGAACTTGATTTCTGCCAAGTGAATTATTTTTCTTTATCCCTACAGGCATATCTTTTGAATGCCATTATTCGAATGAAATCAATTCAATACTTAGCCAGATGAAAAGTATACAAGCAAACAGCTCTTGTTTGATTAACTGATCCAAACACTGCTTTAGAAGCCGGAGGCGAATCCACTCAGACCGCCGAAAAACTAATTAAGAGGAGATTTATTACAGCGCTATGTTTATCAGGCAAGCTGGGGTTAGTAATCTACCTCTTCTTATCTCCTCGCTCTGGGCTGCTCTATGTCAGTTAGTCAGTGTGTCAGTCCATCAAACACAAGTCAGCAGTTTCACAGGGCGATGCTGGGAAAAACCCAACACAAGCGCACAGACTTTGCCCTTTTATCTCGCATAATCAAACAACTTTGTACAGCAACGTCCAAAGGTCCCGTTCAACTCGCACCTTGCATTTGCATAACACATCACATAGCTAACCTGCGAGATTTGTAAGCGAAATCTGCATTAGAGACAGTTTTCAGGAGACCGCTCTGCATATTTGCCAGCCAGATTGCTTTGATCTCAAGCAAACAGGGTCCCATTTGCATCTGCTTACTCGTACGTGAGATTTCGAAGCAGTTTTGTGGTCTGCTGTAATGATTTTCCTCTCCCACATCACTTAAAACGAGCTACCAAGTAAACTGAGAGGGTTGAATGACACCGCAAGACTCTCTTTAAATATGCACAGAGGGATTGAGTAATTCTTTGGTATAAGTAACAACACCAAGTTGAAAAACAAGAGCTGATAGGGAGTGTAAGGTGACTCTTGATGGGCATTAATTATCTTGATGCCACTGGGATTAGGAAACAATAAAAGTCTCATACAAAAATAAAGGAAGGTGATTTTATTTTAAATGTGTGCAAACATTAAGAAGACGAAACTAGTTTGGCCATAATAGTTATTAAAAATGAGTCATGTAGGAAAAACTTGTGAAAAGGTTGGGTTTCATTTAGGACGTATTAACTAAAACGCTTTCGGTGTGCTGTAATAATTGCTAAGCCTCACTCTGAAAAAAAAAATCATGCAAAACGATGAATTGCTTTTGAAAAAGAAGGGCTTTAATCCCTCGTAGTTCAATTGCCTGGTCACATTCTACCATTGCCTGGGCTTAAGTTGTGGTTTAAATGAATGGAAACTTCATGGGCAGGTGTCAAAGTGCCACTGCATTAAGCTGCTCAGCATTCATTTATAGACTGCTCTTTGCTTAAGTCTTCAAAGCCATGCAGGCTTATAGGCTACAGCGCTCTGCATACAGAAGAGTGTCTTTGCTTTGGAACCACAAAGTCAAAAGAAACACTCTGAATATCCAAAGCTCGTTTAATTCTTCCTATGATTCTGCTTTTCCACATTTTCTGAGTTCTACAGTTTGAGAATTCGATTTTAGTGATGAACCTAAAACTCCATGAATCTAAAACTCTCAGATTACATGTAATCTGGATTAGGTAATCAGATTGTAAAAAATGAAGTACATGTAATTAGATTATACATTACATATTAATGTACTTACAATCAGATTACAGTAGCTTTTTATTGATTAAATAGTTGCATGTGATAAATAGCTGTGAAATCGTAATTGTATCCAGTTGCATTCAGTAGTAAAAGAAAATCTGAATACATACTTGTAAAATATATGAATATGAATATATATTTAAAATGTGGAAGTTGTTGGCTTTATAATGCTTATTACGGTTTGTTCATTGCTGTCTGGCAAAACCACTTTAACCTAAAATACTTAATCTTTAATATTTTAAAATAATATTTGACAATATTTAACAAATGTTCATGTTCATAATTCTCTGACTGTCAAAAGACTTTCTGATCAATAAATAAAATATTTCATACTTTTTTTTTGGAATTTAAGTGGTCTATTTCAACGATCCTTTATTACTTTACATTGTTCCGACTAAATATGATTCAAGTTTTAATAAGGTGTCATCTCTGTCTATTTTTACATGAAAAAACAATCAAATCTATGTGATAAACAAGGTAGGTTGAAACTAATCAAAAAGTAGTCTGATTACATTACCTAACGTGTAATCGAGTTTGCAATCAGTAATGGGCCTATCCAGTACTTCTATCCAGTACTTTACCCAGCTCTAAAAACATACCAGCTGTAAAAGCATAAATTAAAATAAATGCTGGATATAACATTGCTTTGATTTAAAATAAACCATAGTAATTACAATTATACACACACAAATATAAACGATTAATTCACATTAAACCTGACCGCTCAAGCCCTTGTTACTGCCCCATTGCACAAAAGAAGGCGCTGTTTCCCTCATACAGCATTTCGGGTTTCGTCCAATTGAACACCCTTTACCACAGTTTATCATGCTGATATTCAGGACTGGGTAAAGGTTAAACGACGATGCCAACAAGGAAAACAATAAACCGAGCCTAAAACTGTGCATTTCCCGCCATGATATCTCAGTGCTGTAATATACAGTGCAGTCTTCAATGACAGAAGTAGGTCAATGTATCAGATAGACTGTCACACCGGCGGCCATGCTGAGACCGAAAAACAACAACACAGAGATACTCCCCCACTCCCTGTGCCCCAAAAATACTCACACTTGCTGAAAGTCTCCCCTGAACTCACTGATAAGCTTTATCACGATAAAAACATTGAGCAGAGCTCAAGTTTAACATGGCGGTTAGGCTATAAGTGCTGTGACCAATTGCATAGCAACTTCGCGCACGAGCATAATAGCATATATTAACTTCCTATTAAGTAAACACGAAAATTAAATAAGAAAACACTGACCATTGCTTTTTAAGCATTTTCAAACATGTTTGATTCTTACATAATGAAGTGCGCTTAGCGGCAGTTAACAGTAACTACAGTGAGACGAGTGTTGCCAAATTTTCGCAAGATAAACAACCAACCGTGATATAGAAATCATAAATAAGCTAAATACTTTGCAAATGAGCTAATAATGAAGTAAAACTCTAGCTACTTTAAGTGGAAATATTAAAATTTTAAACTGTAGCTCGCTTTGAATGAGCAAACGTCGATATATTCCTTTAAACTCATTCAAACGATTCACATAGACAACTGATCATTATCATAATATAAAATACATCGCTCTAATGTGCACAACATAAACAGAAGTGCGTATTTACATACTTACATGCTCGACTATACAATCGCAAAAACGCCAAAACAAAAACTAATCTGTTTTCGTGCGGTATTATATGAACTAACAAGAAGAAAAACAATCTCTGGACGCCTTATTAAACGTGGACATGGCAACATTGTGAGACGTTTCCTACACTGCGCTCATCGCTGCCCATTCACGCCTGCAAGCGACGAAACAAAACAGAACTATGCAAAGTTTATGATTTCCGTGAACTGGTTATTCTCAGTGTGTGTCAGCGTGGCAGCATTAAAAGTAGTTGATAAACAAATGACATGAACTGCCAGCCAACAGTTGCAGATTATCTGAGTGATATTCTGCGCGCTCGCTCGTGTTTGGGTTAAGATTTTGCGCAGTTCGTGCAACATCAAAGTAAACCCCAATCACGATCATAGCTGTCAAAACTTAATGCTTTCAATTAATATTCTATTAACAGATTAAAATGAATGCTTTTCCCACTCCATCAAACTTACCTCTCATTTTGACGGTTTATTATCTGCGAATAATAATATAACTCCGGCACATTTGCACAGCGCCGAAAGTAAAACCGAAGAGAAACTCTTAAATCTCCAAAAACAGTGCGATGCAAAAATAAAAGAACCGCTAAAACCTCATAAGTTATTGCACTGCCTACTTGTTCTTCTCATCCGGTTGTTTATAGTAAATTCCGCTTCATCACAGCCTGTTTTTGCTGCGTAAATGCGCGCACTGTCAGCTATGCAATAAAACGATGCCCTCTTCTCTTTCCCTCTCGCTTCTGTGCTCCTCTCTGTAGTCTAACCTACTTTCGGCGCGTGGACACTCACATGATCTCGCTCCACTGGCCCGCCTCGTGCCCCCAGGCAGCGGCGCGCGCGCCAGCTCTCGGCCACGCGCTTTAAGGAGGATCTGTGTGCCAGCTCGAGCGCGCGTGGGAAAGTGTGGCAGTGTGTCACCACAACAGTATCGTGGGAATCTCGCGCGGTTCCTGCGGCTGCGATTGTTTGCGATTACAGCATAGCACCAGTTGAAAAAAATGCAGCTTTCTTTTCTGCCCCGTTGAGTTAAATATGCATGGGTGATAATGAAAATATTTCAACTCATTTTTACACAGGGAATAGCTGTCAGATAAATCGGAATAAGGTGCAAACAGTGCCAACAGTGCAGATATACCTCCAACTGCTGCTCTACCGAATGGTTGACCATTTTAAATAATGTTTTACACAACACAGCATTGTTGATTTACAAAAAAATCTAACAAACATAATTATGCTGCATTACAACACTTGACTTTGGTTTTATTGTAAAAACAAAACAAAACAAAAACAATACAAAAAATAATACTAGAAAACATGTTAAATAAGAACCTGAAATATTTTATGGATAACTTAAAAAATAAAGATGATTTAGCATTCAAAAATGTTTTATTTTGATAATGTGTTTACATAAATTGATCTTACACTTCATATTTTTAGATTTTTCATAGTATATGTATTAATTCTGGTATACTTTTACCATAGATCGACATATCAACCATTTGGTAGAGGTTGATATTTTAGAAATTATGAACAAAATGCAGAGTGTGTTAACTAGCGACATTAGGAGTTGCACTTTTTTTTTTTTGCGAGGGAGTTAAAGAGATATGAGAAATAAGACAGACCAGACCGATATAAGGTTGTGTATAAGAAGTATATTTCTATTAAACAGTCAGTAAAATAGTTTTAAGGCCACTTTGTTAATGCACAGAGATGTGTTTAATAATATCGTGCATTCAGAGAGAAATGGCATGAATATACAGTACCATGCAGTCTTTAAAAGTCCTTGCATCAAGGCCACAGAAAAACCTTCAGTCAACAGTTCTTAAAAGAAAAATATTGTTGTAGTTTAACGTCTAAAGGTTTTAATAATCTAAAGAATCTTTTTTTATTTTTGCAATAAAGTTGCTCTTAAAAATAAAGTTGTTTTTTTTATTCACATCCATGGTTCCATTAAAAACCTAACATATACTCTTTGGATTAAAATTGGCCTTTATGGCGTTAAAAGGTTATTCAGAAGTTCTTTACACTAAAATATTTATTTTAAGAACCCAAAGGTTTCTTCTACTCTGTAAAAGGCACTTTCTGGAACATTTATCTTTGACGTTGAAGGTTGTTTGTGGAACACAGATTTTCTAATGAAAAAGCAAATAATAATAATAATAATAACGATAATAATAATAATAACAATAATAATTTTAAAGAAATATAATAAAGGTAAAGCAAAAGAAAATGAGAAAGAAAGCGAAGAAACAAAAAATAAATAAATGAGCGCATACGAGAAAAAGAATACAAAAAATGCTGAATATTAAATAAAGCACATGTTTTATAAGTTTCAATTGCTTCTTGTGATGGTTTTTAAGTACAGTTTCAATTCTCATTTAAAAACACAAAATTTGGTTTACATAGAGCACTCATGTATAAAAAACTTTCCAATAAATAAAATGAGGTTCAAGCAAAAAGTAAAATTAAGGAAATGTTTTTCTTTAATTTAAAACCCCAAAATAATGTTTACAGCTTAAATAAAAATCACCACAAACCTTTTGGACAATTAGAGAATTCACACCAGAGCACACAATTATTGGTTTATTATGTTTCCTCAGATTGCAAATGTTCATGTCTATGTAGACTGTGGATGTTTTCAGTTGTGAGAAGATTACAGACATTGCCATGTTAGTCACAGCTCACAGAAGCCACAACACATAACAATTAATTAAATCTATTTTTTATCATTTAAAGTTTTATACAATGTGACTTATTTATGAGAATAAAGCAAGCTGAATCCATTAATACAAGCTTTGTTATCCAACTACCAAAAGTGCTATAGAAACAAAAATAGACAGATAATTTTACAAACACAGATAATAAATGTCAATGATGTTATTATATTCATATAATGTTTATGGCATTAAACATAACACAAACATTGCATAATCACTCCAAAAATAGTGTTTAATGTTGACTAAGGACACAAACCCTGTATATTATGACAGCGAACATAAACACAAGGTTCTCTTATTTTGAATCAAAACTCATTTTATGTTATTACTGCAAAATTGCATGATTTAATGGTAATTTATAATTTTATGAATTCAGTTTATGTTATTGTGCGATTCTGAGTGTGCCTCACACAGGTGAGTGGGCTTGACAAACCACCTCTGGAAAACACAGTCTTTAATCTCTATGACACTTTAATCAACACCTGCACTAGTTTATGGACATTTGCACTAGACACTTTCTTATAATCACTCCATGGGCATTTATGAACTGTGCTACCCACAGGTGAGTGGGCTTGATAAACCACCTGTAGAAACACTATTCTCTCTATATAAACAAATCCCCCCCTGCCTTCAGGCGTAGTCACACTGTACTATTCGCTCCATAAACTTTCAATCATACGCATGTGAATGCACTGGAAATGCAAGCTAGTGGGACAAGTTTCACAGTTCGCGGTGTTGTAAAGTTCAAGCTTGATGAACTCAAAACATGACCTCTCTGGACAGAAGTTTAAAATATGGACCAATCGTTTGTTTTTTTTTAAATGTCTAATCATCTTGTTTAATCCCATCTCGTTTTGCAGCGCCATACAACAGTATTACGATTGCTCAAAAAAAGTTACTAGACATCTCAACAACTCATAGCACAAGCTCTGTGATTGGTCGGCTTGGTAGTGGTGATGAGGGTGGGTGGTGCTGAGAGCCACAAACCCGATATATCGATTGTTTACAATTGTCGTGTTGCGTTAAGAAGCTCCAGATGGAGACTTTTGTTTTGTGTTTACCTTATGATTAAAGTTATTGCAAGTCCGCAAAATTCTGCTTCCAAATTAGCAAGTTTGAGCTACTTGAAGCGTTCAGAAAAAAACAAAACACCCGCGAAGAAACTCGACACAGAGAAACATAAAAACCTCACTGCCAGCTAGCATTACAGAAGTGTTATTGCAGAGCAACACAAACACACAGCACGTAGAAGTATAAATGCATGACTACGAGCAAGGAAGGTATCGTTGGTCACACCGATCACTTGATGCAGAAGTATAAACCACCCTTAAGTCGCTTTGGACAAAAGCATCTGCTAAATGAGTACATGTAAATGTAATAATGTACAGAGTTGCATATCTTTATATATCTGCACTAGATGTGTGCTGGACAAATATTTACCAATGTCACGAAAAAAATATTCTAAATTTAAAAATAATCAACTATGTGTGTTCACTGCGAGGGTGAGTGAGAGACGTAGCAAACTGTAAGAGAGAAGGCAGAGAGATTGATTTTATTTCTGGATGCTATTCTAACAATGACAATAATAGTGTGTGGGATGGAATAACAGGACGTGCGAAAGTGTGTGCGCGAGATAGAAGGGATATGATGTAACCGGGGAGTCTCCATTATGAAATGAGGAGAGAGGAGATTATGGTAAGTAGGTTAGTGGAGCAGCGGAAACAGAAGCTGACAGAAAGCTTTGTCACTCCCTCCTTTACAACCACTCCTTCTTCTCATCCTCAGCTTTCTTTCGCTCTAATGTGTTTTGTTTTTATAGTTCCTTAATATTGAATGACACTCATCAATCAATCACCATGAGCCATTTTATTCCCTCAGGCGTCGTCTCTTTCTCTCATTTCCATCTATTTGTGCAATAAATTCAGTAGAGCACAAAGAAAACTTGCATTTGTAACAATCTTTGTGGAGGGCTGTCAAAACAGACCTCCTCGGGATAAATATGAACCTTTCCGCTGCAGAAACATTGCTTCCCTTTTTATTATTCTTCTGTTTAGATGTCCCTTCCTGTTTCTGAATCGCTTCCTAACCTTCCCGCAGTCTCGAGTTGCACATATTCATTCAAAAGCAGACTCTTTTCTGTCTTTTTTTTTCTCTCTGACACACACATCGCTGACCTTCTGACCATCTGTCTTATATAACCACTGTCTCTTAAATTAGAGCTCGCTCGCTCAGAGAAGAGAGAGAGAAAGGGAGGGCGGCTGACATTAGATGGAGGCGCACAGAGAGAGTGAATGAAGCAGCGCTTATATTAAACGTCTGCTGGAAAACATGAGAAAGTCACTGTAAAGTGAGATTAGGACCGCATTATGATCTAATGGCGAATGAATTTCAGGCGAGTGGAGGTTATGGAGGAACATTAACAATCACGCTAGTGTGTTTTGCCGTCGATAAAATGTTGTATGTTTTTTTTTTTCTGGAAGGATTATTGTTGAATCCAGTTCTCATCAGCGTAATCCCCTCACCACTCCTCTCCGTTATCTGCTTAATCCGCTGACTCCTCTTCTCTTTCAGAGGCTGGATAATCCCTCTCTTTCTCTATGTGAGGGTGTAATCCAGTTTTACCCTGCCCATCCTCTCCGCCATCATTCTTCTCTCCTTTCATCTTCTGTTCCTTTCTCCTTCTGCAGCAGGACTCCTTGTAATCTTCACCCAGACTAAAAATACATACAATCCCCATACTTCAATTAGATTATATAAACTACATAATGTTTAGGAAAATATGTTGCTGAATCAGAATTGTAGCCGGTGTTTATTTCAAACTGCTCATCTTGGGCTTGTTAAAGTTTCCTTCAAATATTGCTCACGGTTTCCATGGTTTGTCCGTTCCCAGATGGTCAGAATCGCGTCGTCTGGACCTTTTGTTTGGCAGCTAAACACGCCTCTGTTGACTCATTTCTAATTATCGAGAACATTACAAAGAAATGATTATCTCATTGCTCATCCGCTAATGACACAATGGATCATTTTCATACTTTTCTGGAGTGTCTCAAATGAAACTAATGAGAGTCGTCTTAATCTCGGCTGCTCCTGTGGGGCTTCCTGGGTATCATTAAAATAACGTCAACAGACGCCACTAAAAAATAAATTAGTGACATGCATATCTGTGTTGCACGGATTACAGTTCTGGCCCAAATGAGCATACATTACTCATTCAAGTAAACACAAGCTGCCTAAATGATTTCTAAAGGGACAGACAGCCGCAGATGGCATCCTCGCTGGTGGATGTACAATACGTCAGAAGCTGTAACGTCACCATCAGGGAAAAAATTAAGTTACGAACAGAGAAATTGTATAACAAATGGTCCAGTGCACAAAGTGCCAACATTTATAGATAGAGCAGACACATTTTCTAGCAAAGCATTTGAAATGTTTGATGTTTACTTTGAGTAAATGCTAGATTTTTGGTTCTTTCTACTTCTGCTATTTTAGTTTCTGGTTCTTTGTAATAATTTGTAAACTCTACAAGCAATTTCCTTCAAGATTTTGAGTGCACATAGAAATAAAACATATCAAAGTTGCTGCAGATTTATTAGACTGTAACTGTAGTTTATTGGATTGTAATCTGATGGTTATGGTACACTCTTATGAAAAATGGTTCTAAACTAGAGGGGCATCTGCGCCTGTGTCTTTTGACACATACAAGTGCACACACACACACATGAACCAGTGGGCAGCTATTGTTTAGGAGTAAGCAGGATTTCAAATATGGAGAGAGTGTGGCTTCATTCACTTCTCCCATCTTCAATTCCTGCTGGGAAAGAAAATCAAACCTACAACCTTTCAATTACAAGTCCAACTCCAACCATTAGGCCACAACTTTTCTCTTCTCTGACCTCTGCCATCAACAAGAACAGCTGCTAACTGGACAGTTTCTCTTTTTCAGACCATTCTCTGCAAATCCTATAGATGGTTGTGTGTAAAAATCAAAAGATCATCAGTTTCTAGAACACTCAAACTAGACCATGTGGCACAAACAGCCAGGCCACATTAAAAGTCAACTAAAAGTGCAATAGGAGATCTTGAAAAATGCTAACACTAACCTGATAGCACTGAAAGCCTACATCCCACCCGGCAAATCACCATCCAAAATACATGAACACATACTTGACAACACCACAATAGATCTCATATATTCTCCGTAAACAGGGTCCGCAAAGGTATGCAATTACATATTTTGACAGACAGGTAGAACCGCCTATCAATGTTTAGATTGGAAGTTTTGATTGGACAAACTTTTTTGGTCCTACGTCCTTCGACAGAATGAATAATTACAAACAAAAACATGAAAATAACCAGTGGTGGGCAGTGTGTGATGCTACAAGCTTAACATTTCTCAGTAGCGTGGCGGTAGCATTGCTACTTTCTAATTCAAATAGCTTTTCAGTAGCAAAGCAATTTTTGTAATCAAGTAGCGCAATAGCATTCACACAAGATACATTTACTGATTGTGGAACAGTAATTTGCGCCGTCATTGCGCCGACATTCACAGTGCTGTGAGGCTAGTGTCTAGCCCAGGAGTGTCCACACTCACTCCTGGAGAGCCGGTGTCATGGAGAGTTTAGCTCCAACCCTAATCAAACACACCTGATCAAGCTAATCAAGCTCTTAGGTATACTAGAAACTTCCAGGCATGTATGTTGAATGAAAGTAATGAAAAATGAAAAGCCAATGAAAGTAAATCCTTATAATAGCGAGAATGACGATTTCTTCTTCTTCCTGTTTAATAGTGGTCGACAACAAACATTTTGGTGCATTACTGCCACCTCTCACACTGGTCGGTGACGTCGCCAACCAATTAGGCCAAGTTGACAAACTTGCTTGATGGAAAGATGACTGAGGCAATACCGTTAATTCTGATGCTTTGCTTTTGTTAAACCTGATTAGATTTTGAAATGGCTTTTGTTAGTTGAGTTAGTTTTAAATTTCAAACTCATAGTTTGTACTCCAAACGTGCCAAAGTGCATGTATAAGATACTTTAGTAATTTATAGTAAATGCTATAATGTTTTTAAACTACTCTAATGAATTTCTTGTGGTACTTTTACTAATATACAGTATATATGTGTGTGTGTGTAACATCTGGCTTAATTAGAGTTTTTGTTTTTTGCTGTTATATACTAATATAACTGCTGTTATATTTGTTTCTGTTTGGTACAGCATATTAACTGCAGAAAATGACCAAACTGAACAATTATGCCTCATATGTTTTACTGACAGTTTTATTCGTCACTAAGATATGATTGACTTGGATTTAAGTTGCTTCAATTTAAAAATGAAAATAGCTTAGGTGTAGCTAAGTAGCTTAGATGTTTTGCCAAGTAGCTTTTAGCTTAGCTTGCTACATTTCCCAGGGGGTAGCTTTTAGTGTAGTCAAGCTACATTTTGAGTACAGTAGCTAATAGCTTAGCTCACTACATTTTAAAGTAGCTTGCCCAACACAGCGAGTTACTTAACTGAATGATTTCCATCAGGATTTGAACAAACCTGTATTAAAAGCAGCAAAACAAAACTTGTTTCTGATGACAATTACTTGTTGCACCGTTAAATTAGCTTTCTTTCTCATTCTGATGCTCAGTTAGAACACAGGTGATCGTCTTGACCATGTCTACACGCCTAAATGAATTGAGTTGCTGCTTTGTTAATGGCTGCATAGATAGTTTGGTTAAGAATTAAGAAAGATTGATTGATTAAGATTGATTAAGTTAAGAAAGTTGATTAGGTGTATCTACAAAAATCCACTTTACTGGGAGCCCATATATTCTTGCTTCTACTAGACAGAAGACATTGGTGATAGTCTTACATCTTTGTCTCCCTGCTGTCATGACAACAAGTGGCATTGCAAGACTGTCTGCACTGTAATGAATGGCCACTAATGAAGGTCAGCACTCTTACTCACTCATTCTCCTCTACAATTGTGCCACATCTCTTTTTCTTTTCCTTGGGCTTTACATAAACACTCAGGTCTACAGCTCATATACAGTTACTTCCTTCACATGCATGTACTTACAGTAACGCCACTCCTCTTTTATTTGTCCCGTTGTCTATAACTCTCGTGAGAGCTGTTATCATCATCTGCTATCTGATAGTTAAAATTGATATTGTTGTCACTATGGGAAACCGCAGTTCTCGTAAATGCTGTCGGAAAATGATCTTTGAAATTGTCAGTGTTATCATGAGATTGGCACACGGATGCTACTAAGCTTGGCTGTTTACCCAGAGAGTCACACCCTCGATTGGAAGTTTATCTTCGCTTTTCTCTGAACAATGCCAGACGAACAAAGGGCGAACATAATGCTGACAAATACATGTACATGCAAAGAATGCCAACGCAGGATGGAAAAAAGTACCTTCATCAAAATCAAGCTAATGTCATACGAACAGCCTTTCAAGGAATCAGTTTGTTGGTTAATTTTGCATGGTAACCTTGAGCAAAATGGGAACTGAATATAACTCACTGTAATCAAAGTAGAGCATGTCTACTGTATCCAGTATCAAAGTTCATGTTGTTCTGCTTTAACAAGCAGCACACATTTCAACAGCTTGTTAGCTCAGCAATCATGATAGGTGGGCACACAGGCACTCGTTAACACGACGACCTTATTTTTGTTTATCTATTATGAATCAGCGTGGCACTGGTGTCCACCATAACTGACCTACTTTTGAAAATTACACTTACACATACAAAACACCTCGCCGCTAGATATATACACACACATTGAATGACTCACTCTTTTTCCACTCAGTGCTGGACAAACCATATGTGTGCGTATATATTAGCGCTGTCAAACGATTATTGATGATTAATCAAATCTAAAATAAGTTTATGACGTCTGTATGTACTATTGTAAATACACCTATATGAAATATTCATTCATTTTCTTTTCAGCTAAGTCCCTTTATTAATCTGGGGTCGCCACAGCGGAATGAACCGCCAACTTATCTAGCATATTGTTTTACGCAGCGGATGCCCTTCCAGCTGCAACGCATCACTGGAAAATGCCATCCGCCACACATCATTTACACACATACACTGGACAATTTTAGCTTACCCAATTCACCTATAGCACGTCTTTGGACTGTAGGGAAACCGGAGCACCCGGAGAAAACCCACGCGAACACTGGAGAACATGCAAACTCCACACAGAAATGCCAACTGACCCAGCCAAGGTTTGAACCAGTGACCTTCTTGCTGTGAGGCGACAGTGCTACCCACAGTGCCATTGCGTCACCCTTTATGAAATATAAAAAAATATAATACATTTTTAAAAATATATTCTTCCATTTGTATAATATACATGCATAATAAATATATACAATAATAATTATACAATATACTGTAGGTCCTTTTTTTTTATTAATTCCAATAAAATATTTGACAGCACTAATATACAGTGTGTGTGTGTGTGTGTATATATATATATATATATATAATGTTCACACTCAAAGATAAAACGGAATAAGAGAAGTCACACACATCTTCCAGATTTTGTAAATATCATCAAATTTTACCAATTAATCACATTACTTTATATATACCTCATCTATAAACTGGCTCAGTATTTAGGCTTTACATCAAGGACGACTAATGTAGTGATAAACAGTTTAAATAATAGCACAGTGCCCCTACAACAAAATAATAATATTAGTAATTATAATAACAGTAATAATAATAAGAATAAGAAGAAGAAGAAGAAGAAGAAGAAGAGTAAAATAAAAGTACAAAAGCACCATCTTTGGAATCTCTTTTGGAAGGACTTTTTTATAGCTGATAATTAATACATTTGACAGCCAATCAGAATCCACCTGACTTTTAAAGAGTCAAAGTGTTTTTACGTTTAAACTTAAGAATTTAAAATGACAGGCAATAGTACTGTTGCATGTGCTTATAATATATACAGTTGAAGTCAGAATTATTAGCCCCCCTTTAAATTATTTTCTTTTTTAATTATTTCCCAAGTGATGTTTAACAGAGCAAAGACATTCACAGTATGTTTGATAATATTATTTCTTCTGGAGAAAGTCTTATTTGTTTTGTTTCGACTAGAATAAAAGCAGCTTTAAATTTTTTAAAAGCCATTTTAAGGACAAAATTAGTAGCCCCTTTAGGCTATTTTTTTTCTGATAGTCTACAGAACAAACCACTATTATACAATAACTTGCGTGATTACCCTAACCTGCCTAGTTAACCTAATTAACCTAGTTAAGGCATTAAATGTCACTTTAAGCTGTATAGAAGTGTCTTGAAAAATATCTAGTCAAATATTATTTACTGTCATCACGGCAAAGATAAAATAAATCAATTATTAGAAATGAGTTATTAAAATTATAAGTTTTAGAAATGTGTTGAAAAAAATCTCTCCGTTAAACAGAAAACAGGGAAAAAAAATAAACAGGGGGGCTGATAATTCAGGGGGGCTAATAATTCTGACTTCAACTGTAGATATTTATTGTGCATCGACACGGACACTAATCCAGGTATGTGGCAGTTATTGAATAGGCCTTTTGTTTTGTGTTTATTAGGTTTTATTCGTTTTTTAATGCCGTTTAGACATGATGTTAATGTGTTTCGAGATCTCTCTTAGGACCATAATGATCAAGTAATTATTAGGCATTATAAGTGGTCTTTTGTGGCTTTTCGTACACATACAGTATAAGCATTTACACTACAAAAGCAGCTTGATTTGGACTCAAACTATTTGGAAGTGGTCAAATTGGACAAGCTAAAAAAGTTTTTAAACTCCACTAATAACTTAGCATCACAAGAAATTATATCTTTACTGTCTGCTCTACCAAATGGTTGACCATATTTTTTCAATAATGACTGGTAAAGTCATTTAAAGAGTTGCTGTTTTGAAAAATGGTTTACACGCACAACATTGCTGGTTTGCAAAAAAAATAAATAAATAAAAATCCAATAAAACATGTTAAACGAGAATCTGAAATATTTTATGGCATACTAAGATAATTAAGTATTTAAAATGTTTTATTTTCATTATGTTTTAAAATAAAATTGTCTGACACTTTATATTTTCATAGTATATGCATTAACTCTGGTTCTTTTACCATAAACTGACATATCAACCATTTGTAGAGGTTGATATTTTAGAAATTATGGCATGTGTTGAAAACAAAAATGCATTGAGTGTGTTAACTAGCTACAGTAGGGGTTAAGAAACACAATCCAAAAAAGTTTCTTTGTGGGGCAGTTAAAGGTTTACGATCAAGTGTTGCCTAAACTGAGCCAATATTTATCAGTACATATGGCTATGATTACAAATAAATGTAATAAATATTTTAATATCTATGGTAAATAACCGTAAATTGATTTAGTAGAATTCCCAGCATGACGCCTCACATTTTCTTTAAGTTTTATTTGATTTTTTTTCTCATCAGTGATGCACATTAGAGTTTTATGTTAAATCTTATTTTGATAAATCATCTTTATTGTTTTACTTTAATGTTATGCGTCTTACCATGATGGTGTTTAGTAGCTTTGTGAATGACACTGAATGCCTTCTACAGAAGTTTGCTTTTCTGTTTTCTTTTAGTTGTTTTCTTGTCATGTGTAACAGACGTATGTTGTGTAGATGTTATTGATTTAAAACGCTCTAAATACATGATGTATGACAATTTACCCATTTTTTCCCATTTTTTAAACAGTGTGTTACTTTCAGAACCCCCCCCCCCCCCCCCCAAAAAAAAAGAAATCCCAGCAAAGTAAAATAACAAAAACTTATATCACTTTGAACTTCACATTACTCAATCTTTGCATCTTTCATCCCTCCCATGTCTCTTCATTTTCATCCTTCAGTTCTTTAGTCCTTGGTGTCCTAGTTCCACTATATCTTTCTATTTCCCTTGTTGCCTGAAGCAAGTGTGGGACACGCTGTCTGTCCATCTCTATCTCTTTTTGTCTCACTTCCCCCTCCTTTCATCCCTTATCACAAAGCAATAGACTTGTGCAGTCATTTATTTTTCCTCCATCCTCTTCACTATCTACACAGAGAGAGCTGTTAATTACATGCCACCCTTTTCACTGGTCATATATTAGTAATTTTCTTTCACAATGATCATTTTTCAGCCCCACTCATCCATCATTATTTGTTTGAAAGGATGAATGCGCATTGTAATCTTCTAAGGTGAGCTGAATAGATAATGGCCTCTGTCATGTAATTCTGTTTGCTATTATTTGCACTCAGGCTTTTTAAATTACTAATTTACAGCCATTTCCAAATTGTTTACACTGTAAAAGAGCTGGCAGGGTAAATGGGTACATTATACGAAGGAGAACAACAACTTTAGTGTGTCTCCCAAATATATATATATATAAAAAACAAAAATCAACTAGCGAAAAGTAAATAATACAAAAATTGTTAATTCTTTCAAAATGTGACTGCAAACCACAAAACCTTGCAGCAGTAATAGCCAATAATACAATGCACTCAGTCAAAATAGTTGTTTTTTTCTTTTATGCAAAAAAAAAACAAAAACATTAGATTAAGTAAAATTTGAGTTCCTTAATGTTCATTGAAGATATTTTGTACATTTCATACTGTAAATATGTCAAAGACTAATACTGATTAATAATTCACATTACTAGGACTTAATTTGGACACCTAAGGCAATTTTCTCATTATATTTAACCTTCAGACTGCAGATTTCAAATAGTTATCCAAACAAACATTAATTGATAAAACAAATATTGCTACACACTCTCAAGAACATAAGAACAGTGATAAAAGGGTCATAAAATGGCATAATCTTAAATAATACCATGAAAATTATACTGTTTTCGTTTTCATATCTGATGGGAAATCAGAGACCTCTGGTGGTGACTGCCTCACAGTTTAGCTTACATAACACGCTGTTATCCACTCTCTGCATGGTCAGCTTAGCAGGTTAAGCTAAGCACTGTAAACATGATTACAATTTATCTACCAGCTGAACAAAACAAACATTCAAGGATTTTAAAAGGTCTCTGTTTTCAGTTGACTTCCTAATAAATCATATGTAAATTATAATATGGTATCGCACTTGTTGTAGCCTGTTGTTTATTCGGTTATAGTTTACCACAACAAAAGGACTAACGATAGCTATAAATGTTGTTCATTATTTCCGTCAATATTCCTGGTCAGCATTTCAGTTTCCATTGAAAGGGAACAGCAAAAGCAGACAGTAACTGAGAGACTGAGCAAATGTGGTTTACATTACAAACAAATATCTGTCAGTGGTCAACACTGCGGCGAATGGAAAAGCTTTTCAGTGTATTGCTTGTTTTTTCCCCTCTCTCTTTCGTCTGGAAAGTGAAGTTTTTGTACCTTGTGGCTGGAAAGATTAGCCAGGATAAGCACTTTAGAGGCACGACAGAAGCATAGAGAGCGAAGGATGGAGGTCCAGGAAAATGAGGAAGGAGAGAGAGCTTTGACCTACTTAATGGAGAGAAGGGAAAACTCACTCCGTGTATAGTGGAGATACACACACACAACCTTATACAGTTAAGCATGCAGACATATATGGGTTGTTGACGTGAGTTGCATTTTCAGTCACATTGGCCTACGACAAAACCCCTGTCAATTCTTAAAATCATTGGATGTAGACACACACACACACACACACACACATATACATATATATATATATATATATATATATATATATATATATATATATATATATATATATATATATATATATATATATATGTGTGTGTGTGTGTGTGTGTGTATATATTACCATTGTTATATTAGTTTTTTTTTAAAGTTTGAGGTGTAAAGTAAATGTGTGAACATAAACAACATTTCAGTGTATAATACACTGTAAGTTTTTTTTTCCGTTATATTACTTTTTTAAGTTGCATCTTTTATATAGTTTGTCTGCCTGTTCCTGATGGTTATGCAATAATATATGAATAAATAGTATTGTGGTTAAGCATTACTTTGTCTTCCATGGAAATCAACTGATGTACTATTATTGCATTCATTGTTATTATTTATATCAGTGGTTCTCAACTGGTTTGGTCATGGGACCCACATTTTTACATGGTCAAGCCATGACCCAAATTTTTAGGAACTGTAATATAATTTTAGGAATTTTAATGTATTTGTATTTATTTGTTAACATACACAAGTAGTGACAGATAAATCATAAGAAAATTACCAAGACTTGCAATAGTTTATGAAATTTTACATGCCAAACGGTACGGTTGTCGTGTGCGCATTTCAAAATAAAAGTCCAATATAAGCAAAATAAGTTAAAAATTAAACTTTTGTTGTTGTTTTTTGACCACATACTCCGCAACCCACTGAATTATTTTCATTATTATTTACCTTATTTTACAAGTGGCTATTTTATTATACTTTTTCATCCATATATTTTTAAAAACATTGGAACTTGATACATTTTGTCACTGAAAACCACCATGTCTTATGGTGTGACGCTATACACTAATTTTAAATCAGCAATTCCATGAAAAACCTGGTTGACTGACCCCATTTGAGATTATGTGACTGAAGCCCATGACGTGCACCTGTTAACTTTGTCTCAGAATTTTTCCACACATTTAATTTAACTATTATGTAATTGTTAGGTTTTGTTGTCTCTTGGTGTGACACCCCAATTTATGAACCCTTTTCACAAGACTGTCATATGGCCTTTAGCGGTCATCATAATCTTAAATCTTTGAAAGTTTTAATATTTAGATTTTTTAAACTTACGAACATTTATATGCATTTATGAATCTATTATATCATATATCATAAATTACTTATGCGCGGCGTTTCTAAAGCAGCTTGTATGGGGCTGAAAGTAAATTTGACCTTATTCTCTTTCTTGCTGCCATCATTAGTCCTGTACTATTTATATCCTTTTTCTAAAAACCTTGATAACACCATTGTGGCGTTTTTCTTGTATTATTACAGATAATTTGTTGTACTCCCTTACTCACTGCGCTCTAAGTTTACCCAACTATGACTTATTCTGCTAAGAAACTTGGAAATGTGAAAAGGGTCTATTGAAATTGTCCACAAAGTTAGACACGTCATGGAGAATAAAAAAATAATAATATAAAATTAACAGCACTATTATATAGATAAGTGTCTGACAATGATAATAAACCACTCTTATGCTATTTGTATATTATTAAGAGTTGTTTTTCTGGTGCACATGCAATCTGAGCTGCATGCGATGCTTTTTAATGGGCTCACTTAAACCCATCCCTAACCCTTCCCTTCACAGTGACATCACTAGCTCCATTGAGTGCAATGTGTCTGACATCTCAGCTTGCATCATAAAGGCTGCATCCATACAGTATATAATTTGAGGTCTTCATTGTTATGACACACCATAGGATGTATTTACAGTAGTGCAAGTTAAAAAACAGTGAAAGATCTGAAAAAGTGCTGCAAACAATTTATATAAGCTGAATTTACACAAACACACTCAGTTGAACATTACTAAATTTAATTTGCTTCTTAAAATTTGGCCCATTTAAAATAGATAACAACCACTTACCTTAAACATTGTTTGTAAATTCAATAGATATTTTTTTCAGTGTATAGTGACCCTTTGTATTTTCTAAAACTTACATATATACGTTTTCTTCACATACTGTATATATCTTTTTCTTTTACAAAAGCATTTTACTGCCTATATTTGTCAACTAACAGAGTGACTTGAACATACAGTCAATCGCAGTCCTACAAACTCAAGTGTCACATCTTGGAAGTGGGTCACAAAATCCGATTTACTGCTGACAATTATCTACACGAGCGTTTGAAGGCCATGCGACTCTGATGGGTTGGCAACAGCTGTAGGATCCATTGCTTTTTCCACTGCATCGGCCGCTCCAAGGCAGCTGTCGTTTTCGAAAGAGCCCCATCGATTAACACATTTGCTGCATCAAAGCATAACCGCAACCTATAGTTCATTTACCTGCATTACAGCAGCTAAAACAATTTGAAGCACAGCCGTGTGTGCTTAAGCAACCGCAAATTAAATTGTGGAGCAATATGTAATTTCCTGGGAGCAAATCCCATCTGTGCGTTAGTAATTTCCCTTAGAGGACTAAAAATAATCTGCACTGTGAGATTTAATTAGGCGAAGCAGCATCTATGGGCTTTATAAACACGAGTTCATAAGGAAATAGAGTCATGACATATGGGGGGAGGAATCTGAGACGTTGAGATGACAAGGAAATGTTCAATATGCAAATGTCAAATCGATCATGTTGGGCTATTTTGAACATAAATATAAACATTGTCTTTTTTAGATCCATCTTGTTTTATTTTTTTCCATGTTGTCCACATAAAACAAGTCTTACACTTGTGTTGTATATTGTAATTATTAAAAAATGTATAACTTAAAAAAAATCGTAAATGGAATTTTAAGAGTTACATGAGCCAACAAATTAAGGAAAGTACTGTAGGCTTTTAAATTGAGACTACTACAAATCCAATATATTGATTCTTATTCTCCCAGCTGTTTATGTTCACTTGAGACATAACTCACTGCACTGTTACCAATTTTAGCAAATTACAAAGTATTTAAAGAGCCCCTATTATGGGTTTTTTAAAATTTCCTTCAATGCAGTATACAGCACAGCATGTGAAAACAACAGTGTGAAAACGTCCAGCTGAGGGTTAAATCTGAAAATGCAACTTGTTTAAGAATATAATTTTTTTAATTAAAGATTCGACTCAGTGTCGTTTAAATGATTCGTTGTT
The DNA here is from genome assembly GCF_052040795.2 of Danio rerio. NCBI lineage: Eukaryota > Metazoa > Chordata > Actinopteri > Cypriniformes > Danionidae > Danio > Danio rerio. The sequence goes on from NC_141028.1 coordinate 20,786,858, forward strand.
TGTCCTGATTTGTATCGACGTCAACATGAAACAATATCAAATATGAACTGCCGGTTCTGGTAAAACATGAACACACCCTTACCTTTAGACACTAGCAGAGTGCGAGGGATCATGGGATCGATCATGACGTGAAGATTACTATCACCGAGAGATGGCCAGATAGGCAGCTGTGGGGAATAAACGGTTAAAGTTTATTTTCACAACAATACCACAGTATAGCCAACCGTGTGCTGTGTTTGTTCCTATTATATTTCTGATGAATGATTCAATACCCTGTAGCGTGGGATTCGCCGGCCATTTGTTATTAAAGGAAGAATCAGCAAAGACTACAAATGTATGGGACTTTGTCAGTAACTGTTACACACAGTTTGTATGAACCAGTTCCTCCAGATCCTGTAAGTGTTTCTCCTTCCTACACAACATGAAGAGTGATTAAAATGATTGCCTTGTTTTCTGTAGTTTGCAAAATATCTATTTAATTGTGTGTTGTAACTTGTAATCCCTCCGCACAGCTTGTAATCACGTATCTGTTATAGATCAGCACTTGTAATGTATCTCTCAGGTTAAATCTGTATGGTCTATTTCTAATATCACGTCCAAAACCATGTTGAAATAGTGATGCATGCTTATTCCTTTATCTATTTAAATACATTTTGTGCTCATGATCTCCTGCTGTTTGTTGCTATGGCCACCATCAGCTGTTCCTCACTCAATTTTCAAAATAGTTCAACTTTTGCCACTGTTTGGATCAATACTGAATGTGTGTCGTTGTTATTACTTAGGGTTGTGGTTAAGAATAGAGGAATGTGCTGGTGTTTAACTGCATTGCTTTAATGCATTCCTGCATTGGGCTTACACATATACTCTGTGCTTGAATTACTTCTTGGGCATTTCTCTTCGTGTCGCACTGAACGCAGTCAACCAATAACAACAGACTGGGTCATCAGACCAATCAGTACAAATTAGCCTCATGCAAAGGAGGGGTTTGGAAACAAATGAATCAATAAACAAATTATATGGGAGTTGTTGGGATAATTGGGTAAAACATAAATGCATATTATATGACAATGAAAGTGTTTTTTGACCTTGCATGCATATCAGTGTGTTGTTGGAAATCCTAAAACCAAAATATGACCAAAATATTTATAATGCATTATAGGGGATCTTCAACTGTAATGTGAACTGTATTTTATTGTAGGACAGTAATACAGTATATTGTGAAAATTACTGTAAATTTACAGTAAAGAAATACAATAATGTAAAGACTCAGAGCAAGATAAATGGTACTGGAAATGTAAATATACAGTATTCGTGCTGATTTACAGTAAGTTACTGGCGAACTGCTGCCAGTAAGTTATACCATAGATTCTTCAGGAAATTGTTAACAGTGTGCTTTTACATTAATATTTGTTAGGATGGGTAATTTGAGTATTCTGTACACATTTGACATTCACACAGTAGCACAATAAAACTACTGTATAAGGAAAACTGAATAAGGGATAATGTGATGTGTTTGGCAGCTTCAGGTATGTGTCAGATCCAAACAGCATTTTTTTGCTCAATAACTTTGCAACATTTAGCATGCCGCAGGTTTTATTTACTCATTCGTGCAGGTTTCTTTCATACTTTAACATGTGAAAAACTGTCCTGCGCCACAATATGCACCATCATACCCATACTTGAGAATGGCTTAAGGCATTTTGCTGATAAAAATAAAGATTAACTACTAAAAACAGACAGAAAAAGGGTTTTGTCAACAGAATAAAAAGTCAGCAAGCACAACAAAGATTTATATAATTGCTGGTTTTATGGTTAAAAATAACATTCATTGTCTAATACATATTTTACCTAAATCAGTTTGCACTAAAGACCAAAGCAGCTTTTTCCCTTACTTTTTTCTTTTCTCTTTTCCTTGACCTTTTTTCAGTTCATGAAGAGTGGATCCAACAGCAATGTCACAGGATTTATGTGGATCTAGTAAAAAAATATACATTTTAATAATCCTATTATGTATGGTAATCAAATTAATTGTATTATTCGAAAATAATACAACACATTTGATTAAGTATTTTTAAAAAAAGTCAGTATTCAATTACAAATGACATCTGATTCTTTTTGGCACCAGGGAAATACAAAGTAATTACATTTGCAAGTAATTAAAACACAACCCATCTCTGTCACTAACACTACACTGTACGTCACATTCACTAGACCAAAGCACAAGAAAGAAAAGCATAAGTTTTTTTTAAGGACATGAGGATAAGCAATGATAATCACCTACCCCTTAAATAGTACATTACGCAACAAAACAAGCATTACCCATGCCTGTTATAAGACTACATAGGAGATCCCCGATAAACAGTCTAATCATATTCTCATGTGTATGATCTCTGTCTTGAAAAATGTGTTTGTCTCAAGAAAGAGAACGCTCTCACATCAATTTTCTATTTCCATAAGAGGCGTTAAAGCATCTGTTCGCAGTCAAACCTGGAGTAGTTTAAAAACGAGGGCAGCAGAGATAACAAAGCAGGCTCTGTATATTCCCTTAGCAAATCCTTGTGATTGCAGACGGTCTTGTGATAGGGACTTGTGATCGGAATCTGTCTGTGACCGGGGACAGATCATTTAGATCTGATGGGACTGTCCGACAAGTTAATTGTGGAATTAAAAGCGCACCTTTTAAAATCTGAAAAACAGCTTTAAACACTTGCAGAACTTTTCTCTGAAACTACTTGGAAAGATGGCATCATAGACTAAACAACTGAAGATAACACAGTAGACATTCAATAGCTGTTTCCAATTAGAACACAAATCCTGTTCTACTTGTGGGCCTTAATGTGTTTGTTAAAGGTCGAATTTAAATTAAATATTATGAAACTGCCTATACTATATTAGACTATGGTGTTTACATAATTAATATAGATCAAAGTATGAAAAAAAAAACATTGTTCATATTATTCAAATTATATTAAGAATTGAGAGCATCCTTTTATGATCCTCAGTGGACTCTGAAATCTCTTTTTTGAGGTTTCAAATTAAAGTTATTATCTTTGTAAAAGATCTTTGATTTTCTAGCAATTTGAGAGTAAATCAGGTTTAGTTATTTTTATATTCAACACAAAATGTACAAATATAAATTGACTTTTTATTTCCATGAATGTATAAATTTGTTTTCCTGAAAAGTGTATTCTTTAAAAAAGAGAGTAAGTTTAGACCTGTGCACACTGTGTTTGATGCGTTTTATGTAAAACTATTATTGTTGCTCAAATGTTTGGATGTGTGAACAGGTAAAAAATTACATTCTAAAAATTTCTATGAACTGCATTGTATCTACAATAATATTCTTGCAAAACTGTATACTGTGCGTTGTAATTAGGGCCAGACAGAATCTGCAGTATTTTTTTTGCAATTTCTGCACAGAATTTTGTAAAAAAAAAAAACTATGCGGATTTATGAGGAATAATTTTGGGTGTATCACAACAAAAAAATAAATAATACATGTTAAAAATAACATATTAAATAATACATAAATACTAAACAAATAACAATATGTTATATAAATAATAATATGTTAAATAATAAATTTTTAAATAATACATTTAAAAATTTTATAATGTTTACAATGCAAATCCTATTCGATCCATTTATTAAGTAATCAAAGCAAGTCTCACATATAATATATCTGTCATATATCTACTACAAAACAGAAATTTCTACTTTACAAACTGTATTGTGAATCATATGAACATTTTTATATTTGTCAGCAATATTACTGAAATTAATTTAAAAACTGAATGAATATAAATTTACACATGTTTACACACAACTAAATAAATAGACTCAATGGACTGAAAATCTGCAGATTTCTGCAAGCGCAGATTCCGTTTGGGCCTAGTTATAATCAAACTATCATAAATGTCATTTAAAGTACTTAAAGGGTTAGTTCACCCAAAAACAAAAGTTTTATTAATTACTCACCCTCATGTTGTTCCAAACATCTGCCCCTTTCTTTCATCTTCAAAACACAAATTGACATATTTTAGGTGATATCTGAGAGCTCCCTCAACCTGCTTTGACAGCAATATTTGTTTATTTTTGAGGTGTGCATGGACATAAATAAAGGTTTAGCTTAAATAGCTACAGTTTAGCCTGTATGTATATATATATATATATGGAGAATGGCCAGACTGGTTCGAGCTGATAGAAAATAACAGTAACTCAAATAACCACTCGTTACAACCAAGGTATGAAGAAGAGCATCTCTGAACACACTACACATCCAACCTTGAGGCAGATGGGCTAAAGCAGCTGGAGACCACACCGGGTGCCACTCCTGTCAGCTAAGAACAGGAAACTGAGGCTACAATTCAACCAGGCTCACCAAAATTGGACAATAGAAGATTGAAAAATGTTGCCTGGTCTGATGAGTCTCGATTTCTGCAGCGACATTTGAATAGTAGGGTCAGAATTTGGCATCAACAACATGAAAGCATGGATCCATCCTGCCTTGTATCAATGGTTCAGGCTGGTGGTCGTGGTGTGATGGTGTGGGTGATATTTTCTTGGCACACTTTGAGCCTATTAGTACCAATTGAGCATTGTCATCTTTTGATGGCTACTTCCAGCAGGACAACACGCCATGTCATAAAGCGTGAATCATCTCAGAATAGTTTCTTGAACATGACAATGAGTTCACTGTACCCAAATGGCCTTCACAGTCACCAAATCTCAATCCAATAGAGCACCTTTGGGTTGGTGGAATGGGAGATTCATAATATGTATGTGCAGCCGACAAATCTACAGCAACTGCGTGATGTTAGGCATTTTTTGATCTATGAATGATTTGAGAATCTTTCTGTCTCTCAGATTTCACCTAAAATATCCTAATTTGTGTTTTGAAGATGAAGGAAGGTCTTAGGGGTTTGAAACGACACATGGGTGAATAATTAATAACATAATTTTAGTTTTTTTGGGTAAACTAATTTTTGTTTTTTGGGTAGACCTTCTTAACTGCTGTTTAAGGAGTCTGGTGAATTTTCACTTTCGGGTTATTTGTCATTTTAACAGTATTTGAGCGGATCAGAATTGGCACACACGCAGGTGTTCAGTTTCTCATTGAATGCATACGTGCTACAGTACACATCTTCACCCGGGTGTCATGATGCCCAATTGTGATCCTTATCAAGTTAATATCAGCAATGAGGGACTCAGGTTTCTGGGTCAGCGGAGATTGAGGAAGGTGGCAGAACAGACAAAGAAACATCTCAACTTCCTTCGGGCTGTTCATGAGAAGACACACCTAGCTTTACATGTAACACAATGCAGTAAACAAGATCGCAGATGCAAACAACATGTTAATAGCGAAACTCTTTTCCCGATCATTTTTTTCCGAAACAAAAGCTTTTGTGCCTATACTTTATGAGATCATATTAATCTGCTAGAGGGCACTGGGTTTGTTTGCGTTTCGAATTTGCGGATTGAATTTTCTGAAATGATTAATATGTTGTGCAATGTTTTCTTAATGCTGTTTAATGACTATAATTTAGCTACTAGAGGATTTTTTCCTTGATAATTAATTCACATTTTTTATTCATTTGTCAGATATTCATTTGCAATGCATTTTGCAAGCAAGCTATGTTTAAAAAAAAAAAAACGTATACGTTTTCGTGGAAACTGATCCCTTGACCCCGATGTTGGCTGCACAATGCAGTGCATGATGATCTAAAAGACTCTGACAATGCAGGTCAATCAACAACTACAGATGATTTACTGTGGTCACATATAATCACACTTCAGGTGGAATGTGATGCCCTCTTACTTTTTATGTAACTACTACTTGAACAGCAAATCCTGAGATTGCCTGGCCCAGATCGGGCAGAACTTCATCTCTCAAATGAAAAAGGAGGAGAGCGTGACCCCAATTGTCACCTTGACAGCATCCGAGAGTGAGCATTTGGCTCTTATTTCTGCTGTGTCATAGAGAGACTTAATAATTCATTGGCAGTGACATTTCATAATAGCTTAGATAAATACCTTATTATACCTATATTACACATATATATAAATACCTTATAATTATATATATGCACAGTATTATATTAAGTGTATAGCAGTAGGTTAATTTGCTCAAATCTTTTAAGCTGCTGACATGACTGCGGAAGATTAAATTGATTAGTGTTAAGTTGAGTGAAACTGAGACAATCACAACTCACCAGAGGTTGACTGATTAAATGAAGTCAATCTCCCTTTGTCTAATTAGTGTTTAACAGAGCCTAGTAAATAATAGATTTCAGATGGAGAGCAAGATTTAAGTTAAAGTGTAAAATAAAATTAAATAAAATTAATAAATCAAATTAAAATACAGCTATGCTCACTGAATACAAACAGATCACTCAGATCTTTAGGATCAAATAAACTAGAAATTCCTATAGGGTTCAGTCAAAGCATGGTGTATCTGCCTTTAGCTACTAGACTGAAAACTGTTCGGCTGTGCCTTTACTGATTGAGCACTGTGCTATGTCCCACAGATCGCATTATTATGTTGTTCTTTTTATTTTTCATTCTTTTAAAACCTGTTTTTAACACATTTTAATATTTGTTTTTCTTATCCTCTTTTATTCCTGTTTATGGAATAATTATTTTATAAAATTATAATTATGTTTTTTAAAGCACTTTCAATTACCACTGTGTACGAATGTGCCTTGCCAAAATAAAATAAAATAAAATAAAAAATAAAATAAATAAACAGTTCAACAGTTTTCTCTCTTCAGTGTCAGTATAGGGTGCATGTTCATGACGGCACTGTGTATTGATTTAGTCCCATCCATGACATCCTCTGTTTGAAACAACGGACAAACAATCCTTTGTTTTATGAGATAATTTTTTTTGATTGAACCACTGAAGGCATATGGCCGATTTTAACGATTTGCTATTTTGGGGTTTTTACCTGGATTTTGCTTACCCAAATTCAAAAGCTTCCCATGTCCACATGCAGAGGTGTAAATGCAAAAATTAGGTCCCATATTATAGAAAACCCTTTGAATTTTCATAAAACACTGTTGAAAGTGATTAAAATAATTGTATATGTTGTCTGTGTTATAATAAATAACTTTTTTGTAAACTCAAATTTGAAAGTGTACCTTTTAGGTTCTGTGTGGTTTGGATGCTGTAATACTTTTGTTGGTTTCTGCACATATCAGTAATCACTGGAAAAAAATGTCTCTATCGTAATCTATGCAAAAGTTATTCTATTCCAAATGATGAAAGGATGGAACCACTTATCAGGGTATTGGGCAAGTACGGTCCTATAAATTTAAAGAATGCGGAAAGTCATGTCACAGACCTAGTACCGGGTACGCAGAGTACAGGTTAGAATGTGTTTACGTATTTTTCTGAACTTTGAATGAGTTGAGAACCTTTCCTTCTGTCAGATTTCAACTAAGGTCTCAGGGGGATGGAATAACAAATAAAAAATATAAATAAATAAATAAATAAATAAATAAATAAATAAAATTAAACAGGTGATGAGCCATTGAATTCTTAGAAAATAGAGAACAATTTCTTTATTCAATTATTGCGCTTGTATGCTGACCACATATAATAACTGCATTAGTCTGCTTTAAAAAAAAAAATCTTGTTTGTGATTAGCCACAGAGGAATTTTTCCTCCACCCGAGTGTGTTTTAATGACAAAAACTGAAAACTGACTTAAAACACGACATCAGAACAATGCTTTAGGTGTGGTAATCATAGTGCAAGTAGAATAATTGTCTCTGGTTTGTTGATTTATTAAAAAATAATGCACATCCAAGGTGTAACAGACACTCCTTGGGTATGCATTATTGCCAGATTATTCAATGGCTCTTTCATTTTTTCTTATGTAATATTTAATGGCAAAAACATAAATCAACTAGACAAAATGCTTTTCAGTGACCTCCAATTAAAGTGACACACTATCTGCTGATCAAGTCCCCAGCTCCTGACACCCTGAGAGCTTATTTAAACAAGCGTGTGTGCGTTTGTGTGTGTGCTTCAGCATTTCAAGTACACACATCTCTTGCACATGATTTATGTCAAGAGGTTACACATAAATATACCATAATTCCCTCACATTTGTGTTATAGACTGCCCTTTGTCCTCAGTATCCATGACAACACAGTGTCTTCCAACTAGTCATTATTTGACGAAGTACAGCTACTAAATATTACACATCATACACAGTCTCTATATTTCACATTATTAAATGAGTTTTAGTACCAAAAAGCGCCCATTAGTTATGGAAACGATGGCAGTGTTTTATTACAACAGGTCATGTCTTTACTGTATTATGACAATAGAGGAATCACTTCCAAAGCATGGCATTAGATTTATTTATTTTTTTGCATTTGAACACATCATGTTATGTTATAATGCTACATAATATCACTAAACCTTACCCCTAAATAGGCCTCTCACAATAATTAATATATCGACTTACCAAACAACACATGGACATGACCTCAATCGTTTTTGGTGATGCAGTATATATATACGTCCAGTGTTGCATAAGTTACTTTAAAAAAGTAATAGATTACAAATTACTGATTCCTACTGGAAAATTGTAATTGATTGCATTAATTACTTCAAAGTACAGTAATTAGTAATCTGATTACTTTTTTTACATGAAGTTACTTTTAAAACATTTACATTTTCCTATGAAAATACTAAATAAACTGCAGCTCTTTCAGCAATTTAATATTCACTGAAATACATAACAATGGGTTGATCATAGCAGCTTGACATATTTAAAAGACTTAAAGAGTTTGCCCAAAACTTAAAATTCTCACATCATTAACTTGTTTCAAACCTGTTTGTCTTTTTTTAACACAAAAGAAGACATGAAGAAAACTGGATACCTGTAACCACTGACATCCATAGTATGAATAAGCACTGCAGTGTTTGGGTCTTCTAGAGTTGAAGTCAGAATTATTAGCCCCCTTTTGATTTTTTTTTCTTCTTTTTTTTATATTTCACAAATGATGTTTGACAGAGCAAGGAAATTTTCACAGTATGTCTGATAATATTTTTTCTTTTAGAAAGAGTCTTATTTGTTTTATTTCGGATAGAATAAAAGCAGTTTTGCATTTTTTAAAAACAATTTTTGGGACAAAATGATTAGCCCCTTTAAGCTAATTTTTTTTCAATATTCTACAGAACAAACCATCGTTATAGAATAACTTGCCTAATTACCCTAACCGGCCTAGTTCACTTTTTTAACCTAGTGAAGCCTTTAAATGTCACTTTAAGCTTTATAGAAGTGTCTTGAAAAATATCAAGTAAAATATTGTTTACTGTCATCATGGCAAAGATAAAATAAATCAGTTATTAGAAATAGGTTTTTAAAACTATTATGCTTAGAAATGTGCTAAAAACAATCTTCCCTCCATTAAACAGAAATTGGGGAAAAAAATAAACAGGGGCGCTAATAATTCAGGGGGGCTAATATTTCTGACTTCAACTGTATGTTTGTCTGAGGTAATTAGTTTACCAAAATGTGTATATTCTATACAAAGCATGAATCTGATTGGTCAGTTCTTGTCACATGACTTGCAGTTTTCAACTGGTTGCGCCTGGGAAATGAGCTTCATATGCCCATTCAATTTGCGCGGCCGCAAAAGACGATAAGCAGTTAAGCTTCTCTTCAAATTCAGAATATTCCTTCACTCCCGATCCTGCACAAAAATCCAAATTAGCCTGTTTAGTCTGAGTTGGACCCCCGTGTTTTTGGGCGCCGGTGTTCTCCTTGGTGACGAGTACTGTCATAGAATGCTTTCTGTTTAAGAGTTTGAACAAGGTGCTGGTCGAGTTAAAAGCAGCCAAATGTTCTTTAGAGACTGGACATTGAGACTGGACATAGACAAAAAAATGGACAATATTATTGTTTTTACGCTCAATGAATTCAAAGTAAGGTCTGTATATGTCCATGCATAATTTGCATGGGTAAAGTAATCCTTAGTATCTAAGAGACTTATTTTCCATATACATGTAATGACCCAAATCAAATCATGTATAGACCTGAGGGAGTCCCACTTCTAGAGCTCTGTGTGTTTGTGCGTGACACTTAGTCGCTTCATTTGATTACAGATTATTTCACTCGGACGGCTCTGAATGAGATTAATACCTCTTGGGGTCTCCGTTTCATGATAATATGAACATGGTGTTCCTCTCTACTGTCTAATTCAATAATCTATATATGAAGTAACGAGCTCTGCTGTTGACAAATCAACATGTGCCTGAGCTCACCGTTAGCAGACTGTTGTTATAGCAACAGTCTGTCAAAATCCAAAATGTGTCTATGTTACACTTTTAGCCATTATCCATCAAATTCATTCATTTTAAGGGGACACATAGTCCCTTTGTTCATCAGGGGTCACCACAGTGGAATGAACCGCCAACTTATCCAGCATATGTTTTACACAGCGGATTGCTTTCACACACACATATACTACGGACAATTTAGCTTAACCAATTCACCTATAACGAATGTCTTTAGACAGTGGGGGAAACCGGAGGATCTGGAGAAAAGACACGCCAACATGGGGAGAACATGCAAACTCCAAACAGAAATGCCAACTGACCCAGCCAGGGCTCGAACCAGCAACCTTTTTGCTGTGAGGTGACTGTTCTAACCGCTGAGCCACCGTGTCGCCCTAACCATCAAATTATATAAATAAATGTACCCATTTTTGTCTATTTAGTCTAACATTATAGTGTTCAAGATGTTACCCTCAAAGCATACTTTTAAACTAGATCCCAATATAATAGACAGACTACAGAACAGATTGATAAAACATGCTATATCCTTGTCTTCCACCGCATGTACTCAAATGCCCTACACCATGAATAATGAAACTGTTTTAACCAATTCAGCACACAAAATGTGGTCACAGGAGAAAACACAGCTCTAAACTAGGTTACCTGTCAACATCATATCCCACTTCACAACATAACACTTATTCACTAATCAAGGCAGGATGGTCCAGTTTGAATCATTTTCAGCTACAATTTAAGTGATGTTTTGATTAATGTATTTACGTTTAACATTATAGCAGGGATTTCCTCTATTACTTTATGAAAAATATATAATTTAAAGGTATTTGCATAATAAATGATAACTATTGGGCATACAAATGGCCTTTTTATATTACTGCAGCAGGGTTCAAACTCCTTATTCATTTTCTTTTCGGCTTAGTCCCTATATTAATCAGGATCCATCATACATTTTACGCAGTGATGCCCTATTAGCTGCAACCCATCACTGGAAAACACCCATAGACTCATTTAAACACATGCACTACGGACAATTTAGCTTGCCCAATTCAACTATAGTGCATGTCTTTGGACTTGTGGAGGAAACCGGAGCACTCGGAGGAAACCCACACAAACACAGGGAGAACATGCAAACTCCACACAAAATGCCAACTGACCCAGCCGAGGCTTGAAACAGCAACCCTTTTGCTGTACTAACCACTGTGCCACCGTGAGGCCCTCAAATCTCTTATTCCACAATTCAAATATTACATATATTGTAATAATAATAATAATAATAATAATGTTCTGGCACAGTCAGATCATTTTGTTTTAAAATACTTTAAAGTGTTAATAAGCCATGCAGATTCATTTTTATTAATCTATTAACCTATATGTTTTAAACTAATAATTTTATGAACAAATATTTTTACACTAAGTCAGTAGCGTTGATTTCCCTTTAATGAATGAACTAGGACCACATGTTCAGCTAAAAAAATTAGAAAATTCTATCAATGAATATGTAGTTCAGTAAATTAACAGCACAATAGGCCTAATATTTTTGGCTGTTTTCTAGTGTGCTTTTAAGTTAAGACGAACACACTTGATCCTCATCGTAAGTACATAAATGTACGTTAGGTTATGGTTAATGAACTTGAATTCATAAGGTTTCTTTCTTCAAACATAATAGCCTACATTTTCTTTCTGGTTTTCGATGGTCTTTAAATCCTGCTCATGCTATTTATAATAGCAGTGAGATGGACAACACTGCCACCGCGTGGAAGTGAGTTGTTACTGCAGACCTTTATTTTTCTTTTATTCTAAGAAAACAATTATAAATAATGCAAATGGCGTTTAAAACAATGTAAATTATCTCATGAGATCATACGTATATTATTCTTTCTATATTAAACCGTAACAGATAATACTCAAAATCAAATAGGTTACACAAATTTGACCCACGTTTGGTAATTTACAAGGCTATTTTAGTAATTTAATGGATGACCATGAACTGTTGCGAGTAAACTTATGTTTGGTACGTGAGCAGCGACGAGTAGCCTCAACATGTTGCCTAAAACAACCGCGACAAAAGGATTTATTACAAACCTTGCTTTTAACTCGAGGCTCCAGGTGAGCTTGTTAAAATTCTGCTCCATGTCAAATCCCGACTAGCGTACATGAATTTGTCAGCAATAAATGGGCAAAAATAAATATTCAGGGACCTTCAGGGCTGCAAAATAAAAATGGAAAAGTGTGTCTAAGATTCATTACAAGATGTGTTGGCATTTGTTCAAGCACAGCCTTGTTCTCTAGACCACAAATTAACCTGCGGTGTACTAACATAGGAGAGCTCGTGATTCAAAAGAACCACTGAAGATACTGATCTCAGAACTGTTTCTGTTTCATTCTCAAATAAATATAACTCTGAACAAAAAGAAAATAGAAACCAGCACTCTGCATGCTTTATTTACAGTTTATAGTTGGTGTTTAAAGCAGTAAAATAGCCCAAAGGCAGAAGCACAGACTAACTGGAGCATGTAAGATAGCCTACGTGTGTGATTAATAAAATAACATTGCTACCCAATTCAGCTTTAGTTTTGAGCTGCAAACCCAACATGACCCTTCCAATAAGTTATCGGTCTTAAAACTACCAATCTAAACCATAAATGTGTTCAGATTTTTACTGATATCGCAAGCAACATGCAGTCTTTGGACATATTTGCTATAATTTGTGCATCTGGAAAATGCAATGTGAGCTGAAATGACAGTAAAACGGCATGAAAGCGTAGCTAAGTTTGAAATGTGTTTTAGAATAATACTTGAATCATTATCTCCATATGCAGGCCAATTTTTCAACACAACTGTAGTAAACTTACTTGAAAGGACTCACCTGGTACAGTGTTGCACAATTAGTCAGCTCGTCGGCCATTTTTGTCTGAACTGCCGCGTTAAAAGAGCCAACTAGGTAAAACGCTGCCATGCTAAAGTTGATCAATTTCTGGAAAACAGACTGGCACAGGATTGATGTGAAAACCTCGATTCGATGTTAGTTCTATCAAGATGTTTTTTACGACCTTTTCATTTTGTAAGTAAAATTAAGTCTATGATAAACATACTTGACACAATATGTTTAGCCCATACACAGTAAACTGGGGAATATTTTGGGACATGCTATCAGAAACGTAGAATGTCCATGAAATAAACGCCTACAGTGAATAAAAAGTATTTGATCCCAAAAATGTCTCAAATGGACTGATGGTTGATTTCTGGGAGTTGTTCTGTAAAAGAATGTCATCCATTTGGTTCTCAGATTTGTTTTCTTTATTAAAAACACTTTACAAATTGGCAAACCCTGTCCTTGTCCTCAGCCCATTTGAACCTACAGTTTTAATAGCTTTGTTTTGGTAAAAAATGTTATTTAGATGAAGAAAAAACTTCAGAAATAGCAAGTTTAAATTGTTATCATTTACATTGATTGATCAAAAACACGAAATTCTAAAAAAAAAATCTACAAATTGATAATATTTTACAATTGTCCCAATGTTTATCTGAGTCCTGCCACATTTGCATTTAATTTAAAATGAAATGTGTGCAATAAATTCACCTTTTAGGCTATAAATCAGTGGAAGTGGCGTTTGATGGAGTGAAAAGCTGACTGATTAAGGATGCATTCTATTATTGTATTGATTTGATGAAGCTTAAAGGTAATGTGTTAATGTGTATGTGTCTAGTACAGGGGTGTCAAACTCAATTCCTGGAGGGCCGAAGCCCTGCACAGTTTAGTTCCAACCCTGCTCCAACACACTTACCTGTAGGTTTCAAACAAGCCTGAACGACTCAATTAGTTTGATCAGGTGTGTTTAATTAGGGTTGGAACTAAACTGTGCAGAGCTGCGGCCCTTTTGGAACTGAGTTTGACACCTGTGGTCTAGTAGAATGGCCTTTTATGTTTTAAATATGTCAAAGTATTGATATTGACTAATTTTTAAGCAAAGAAAAAAGGGCATGCTTTTAAAAACTCTTAGCACACCTACAAATACCGAAAGCATAATCAAAATTGTTTATCTAAATAGTTTGTTTAAAAAATTCTTTACAAAATAATTTTATTTACTAAATTTTTCTTTTTCAAATCTATTACTCTCAAAGAACCTTATCGGTGCCCTTTCTAAGCTTTCTGGAGCTCTATCAACAGGTTAATAGTTTCTTTTTTTAAATGTCTATACATTATATCTTTCGAATTGTAACTGGTCTCAATGCAATATGATCATAGATAATACTCTCAAAAAATGAAAACTTGTTACCCATCCTCCGCTTGTTTGGGACCTGTTTGAGTTTCTTTCTTCTTCTGTTGAACATCAAGGAAGATATATTGAAGAACGTTGGAAAAAAGCTGCCACTGACCTCCAAGGTATTTTTTTGTTCCTTCTGTAGCAGTTTTGTTCCTTTAGTGCAGATAAACCTCACTCTAACCTCTGAAGGTGCTTTAGCGACAGATGCTGGAGGCCAAGGTCTTCAGCCTCCTTGGTAGAGCAACCAACTCCCATGCTGTAAGTCACTGGTTCAATTCCAGTTCAAAGCTGGTTGGTTGGCGTAGAATCAGCAGGGTTACGTTGGTGCTGTGACCCGGTTGGGAGTGACATGTAGGGGGTTGAGTATAGCAGAGGTCATCTAGAGAAGTGCTGTGCAGGTAAACCTCACTCCTCTGACCTCTAAAGGGGGTCTAGCGACAGACATTAGAGGCCATAATTTTTAGCCTGTTTGGTAGAGCAACTGACTCCCATGCGAGAGGTCGCCAGATCGATCCTAGCTTATATATTTTATCCAAAATCCCTTGCAACTGACATAAACGTGTAATCAATAAAATACATCAAATACAGCTTGCAATGAAAAAGTACAAAAGGAAAGCCAGTTAGGTTCTTGATGGTTTATTAGAACAGGAAATGATAACAGAGCACAGTCTCCATGCTCAATGACAGCCAGAACTGAGGACAGTGAATTTTCAAATGCAAAACTGTATGTTTGCTTGTGTTTAAGTCCAGTGGGGTCCAAAAGTCTGAAATTACTTTTAAGGATTCGCAGAAATTAACATAGAAACTTGTAGACATAAAATGAATGCAACATGTTTTCAGAATTGAGCATAATTTCCAACTATTTAAATAAGCAAATTTGTAACTTCTCTTCATGTGACACCGTGCAGAAAGCCAGATGTTCCCGCTTCCACTGCAGCATAAAAAGCTCTTTGGATCATTTCAAATCAAGCTGTAGAGCGTGATCATCAGGACTTTACACAAACTACAAGCAGATCAAGTGCTGCTGACAAACTGATTACAAAGACATTCTGAAATCCCAAACAAAAACATTGTATTAAATAAGAAAAAGACTTCTGGACTCCACTGTCCATGTGTTTTTGCATGTGTGTGTGTGTGTGTCCTTATTTGCATTTTTGCTGTTGATTTGGAAAGCATGCATGTGACTGTCTGATTGGTGGACAATATTAGGGCACACAGTAGCATGTGGTGTTGAAGTACACACTACCTCTGTGGACTCCAGACCGAGGCGGCTGTGTTCATGCAGATAGTTCACTTAAATTACATTTAAGCACTGAAATCATTATGTACACTGAAGGGGACACGACTTGTCATTTAATGACAATTGACCCAGTAACACGAACAGCCTCCGGTGCGAGACAAATCAGAAGTCCATCACAGTTAACAGAGAACTTGGCTCTTTTGCAGAAGTGTTTCTCTTCTCATTATTTCTTTCTTTTAGTTTTGAGAAAAGGCTTTGCACAGTTCATGAACCAGGATCAAACACTGAAATTCAGGTCACAGTCGCAGAATAATCATTGTCATTGTCGAAAAAAAAAAAACTCACACACCAGAGGAACTCAAATTAATAAACCAACCTAAAACATTACCACAAAAACAAACAAATAAACAAATATAAAAATGAAGAGATCAGTACTGGCTAATATATTCTCTACAACTTTACAAAAAAATTCAAACTCTGTTTGTGCTTGTCAGATGTCAGGTTTTGCAGACTGAAAGCATTTCCAAACAAACCATTTCTTTCTTTGTGTTTGCGCATTTTGTCGGGTGGCCCATTAGTTGTGGCAGTTTGTGGCTGGGGGGGCGTACCAAAAAAAAAAATCAGAGCTTTAAGAGACAAAGCGGAGAAAAAAAAACAGCCCAGACAATAAGAAAGCCTCGAGCGCACTGTCCTCACTGTTCACAGGCAGAATTTTAATTGGAAAATTGAGAGTAGGGAGCTTTTTAAAACATAGCTAGATATATTTCTGTCCAAACAAAAGCGTAGCATAGTTTTTACGACTCTTTTAGCATAGTTTTTTTAGACTCTATTTCTTGCTCGAGAGAATTACGACATAGGAAAACAGTGAAACAACCCTCATTTACTTTCTTTTCCCGGGAACACATTTTATAGAGCTCCACAGCAAATTAACTCCATTTCACTGCCTCAAAATCTTGTGCGAATTAACCCTGTTTAGCAATTGCGTACAGGGTTACACAATACATTTCACCTGCGTTTGCTGCTTGTTTATGGTTTATTCTATTTATATGGGATTTGGCTGCCCACATCTCGGTCGATTGCTTTGTAAAATCTGGCAGTGAGTAAGCAAGTGGGTGCCTGTGTTTCTGCACGTCTCTCACGATCATCTCTAGGACTTATCAGGCCAACATAGACTTAATCACGCATGTTTCGTCTAATGGTGCAACAGAGTGAAAAACCAGGGAGACGGGAAAGATGAGAGCATGCATGGATGGTCAGAACTTTCCAGCAAGCAGTGAAGCCTCGGTCTGTGTAAGATTGGTGGCAATTAAAAAACCCCAGCATCAATAATGTTGATTGTTTAAAATAATTACACACTGGGTTTTGAACTCAGTCATGCATTGGCACTTAAAACCTACAAATTATACAGCTGATTAATTGGTTTAATATTTAGCTTCAGCAGTTCACTTTCAACCATTCACAGTCAAAAGAATGCACTCATATCCTGTGCCCTTAAATTCTCTCTCCATCATCACTACACCAGGCTTTTCGTTCAGGAACACAGCCTGTTTTTAGGCCAATATATACTTAGTGCTGAAGCAGTGTTGATTATAGGACCGTCAACTATTTGAAGTTAAACCCTTTTATGGACCATTTTCACATTTTCGGGTTTGGAATAAAAACATTGGCAGGACAGATGTCTGGAGAATACATCTGAGAGCAAAGCTAATGTAATTTTTGTATTTGTTTCAAAAGAGTAAGGAAGAAATTTCCAAAATTCAATAGTCTTTCTTAAAGGAAAAGCCAAATTTACCATCACTCAAGATATTTGAAACCTTACTGCATTAGTGTTCACTTTTTAGGTAAGGAATTATGCCAAAGTAAAATTTTATGTATTGTAGTTTAAGAATTTTAAGAATTATTTATTTAAAAAACAAACAAGCACACAAACAAAACAATTAACAGTATTAAAAACAGCAATACTGGAAAGTATCACTTTTTTAAAAACAAATAACTTGCATTTGATCATTTTCTTTAGCATCATGGTTGGTCAGAAAATGATTTTAATACACTGATTTGGTGCTTAAGACATATTTCATCAATGCTTAAACTGTTGTGCTGCTTAATACGTTATATTTTTGCTAGGATACTTGGAAATCTTGGACAAATACTTGGAAAAATTATATTTAAATTACATAAAATAACCTTAAATACAATTTAATTACTGTGGAAATGCATCATCTCAATGTGAAAATGGTCCACTGAACAGAGACGAAAATCTCATTGTGCATTACTGCCCTCTAGTGGACTCATTCAGGTAATGCTAGGTGAATTACTAGTGCCCCACGGGAAGAAAGCGGAGATAACGTCGTTCACTGAGAGGTGAATGAATTGAATAGTACACCATTTCTTTCATGCTTCCCGTGGGGTTTACAACCCTGAAACAAACAAACAGCAATCCAAAGAGAGCCAGAGGAAACTGAACAATGCATGAAGCGGGCACTGTGCCATTGGGAGCCTAGTGGGTTAGATTTTTTTTTTGCTCTCCATCTAAATGTAACATTGTATTCGTCTGATTCTGTGTGGCTTGTGAAGGCTGGCAGTGAAGGGGGAACCAGAGGGGTCCGATCTGTCTGGCTCCTCATTGACATTCTCCTGGGCAGGGCCGATGGCTAGGCCGTGACTCTTAACGGCTATTTGTTGTGAGGATGGTCTTCTCTGGCTGGGCCGCACAAAGAGACCCAGTGTCAGAAAGACACTCTGAATGCAGCTCCCCAGCGGCCCGACTCAGCCCAGACAACCGAGCTCACATTCGATTCAATGGACTGCAGAGAAAACCAAGCCAGTCCGAGCTAAAGAAAAAGCAAGTGTTGTAAACGCTCTGTTCTTATTCTAACGTGTAAGGGATAAAAAAAGGCTAAACCTTTTAGTTTTGGAAATAAACCACAAAATAAATAGGTCCACCCAACAACATATGTCCCTGTACGTAACATATAGTCATTTCCACAGTGCTTCCCTGCTCCATCCAGAAAGCATGGGCTGATTCCTCCATGATTTTTGGCGAACGCTCTACTCAGTCACCCATTTACATCTGATATTCCAGCACACAAGTCTGTAGACAAAGTCAGATGGCAGTTTTCTTAATTGCTTCCTGACACTTAACAGGTTAAGGGAGGGAGGGGTAGTCAGTCACTTGACATCAGATAAGATCACTCGAGAATCTCCAGTGCCGCTCGGCCACTTTGCGTTCACATCAGGTCTGGCCGACAAGCACATTTTAGCGCAACTTACATACACACACACATACAAACAGACAACCAGACACAAGGAAGTTAGAGCTTGTCTGAAAATGCCCCAGGACGCTCAAAAGAAGCATTCACAGGTGCAAACGGAAGGTGAAAATGAAACGGATCACTTCCAGGGCGTGAGATTACACAGACAGACAATCTGCGATTACGCTAAACAGTCAACGTAGCCTTTCGCAGGATTATGATGAAGTATTTCACCTCCCATCACCTAACGCATCCGTTTATTCCCAAGCGATCCTTCCATTTGATTAGACAGGGCGCTAACGTGCTAAGTGGCGTCACCCCGCAGGCTGGGGAGGACGGCGGCTTTAACACCATCAACCGCTAATGCTCTCGTTCTCTCACTCTTGGTGGTCCTAGAGCTCAGCCACTGGGTGGGGGACTTTAAAGACACTGGATGGCAGTGAGAGAGAGGACAGGAAGGGCATGATTACAGAAGGAGTCTGAGTCTTGGGGGTGATGGGACTCTGAAGGGTGTGAACGGGCCTGGACCACTCATTGGCCATTTGGGTTACGCTCACCTACACTTTTAACCAGCAGGTGGCTGTAGTCCTGTAGCTCATTGTGCCCCCGCTGAGTGTGGTGACCTGGCCGTACTAACGCTGCATTAGTGCGTGGCTGTATTGGATATGGATGATGGTTAGAAGGGGTTGCATTGTTGCTGTTGAAATTGAGCCCATCTCTGGACCACCGCAGTTGTTCGCCATAGTCCGACTGAGTGGTAGGAGCTGAAACCACCCTCCTTCGGTCAGGCGAGTCCTGAGGGGTTGCAGGATAGTTGTATTCGCCAGTGGAGTTGCGGGTAGGTGGAGCGGACGGTCGACTGCCCTGCTCCCTTTGATTTGGAGGGTGGGCGAGGATAAGGTACCTTTGTCGCTCTGAATGAGGGGGAACATCACCTGATCCTTCCTGTCGGCCACCCTGAAGGTATTTGGAGCTCAGGTAAATGATTGCAGAGTTTGCTGGGCAGGGTGTTCCTGTCTGGGCCAGGAAAGTATGGCTCTGGTCCCAGTCGCAGTCTGTGAGATGAACATTAGGACTGGGACGTTTCTGCTGCAGAGGTGTCTGTTCTGGAGTGGGAAGTCCTGTGTCGATTTCTCCAGATTTAGGCCAGCCGTTAGTGAACATGTTGTCAATCTGCGAGCGAGGTCGTTCACTTCCGCTGATGCGCGTCACACTGATCACGGAACCGCTGCGGCCGTGTCCCAACATGCTTTGCTCCTTGTCACTCTTCCGACGACTACCTAAGCCAGATCCATTGGCTCTGGAACGCTGGCGGTGTTTGAGGCTCATTATCCAACACACCATAAGACCCGACAGCGCCGCCCCAGTGGCAAATGCGGAAACTGCAGACACCACCAGCAGGTTTACAGACACCAAGCCATCTGGTTCCTCGATGAAACGACCCTGCTGAGGACCTAAACACAAGGAAATAATACCAGAAATTAGCAGAAAATACACTTTTGTGACTGACAGAGATTCTCAAAATGAAATTACCTTGAGTTTGTTTGTTTTTTCAAAGCTCTGTGAGGTCGAAGAATGCTTGAATGCAGGAAACCAGCACACTAATTACTCTCATTACCACCTAAAGTGGATGTTGATTTTACCTGCTGCAATATGTCTTTCCCTGACTGAAATGTCTATCATCAGGTATGTGTTTTGGAACATTAACTTTCAAAAACGCCTTGAACTGAATTAATCTGACAAATATTACATCTTTTTATTTACATTTTTTTATAGGTTTTTTATAAGTACATAACAGAACAAAATACATTTTTACAATCTATAATATGTTTTAATACAAATGATTAGGAATAAATACAGAAAAAATAAATAAGTGAATCAATAATAATAATAAAAAAACAAGCACCAGACCATTTAAACATGCACCATATAAAGTTTTACTTGATCGAACTCAAAACATTGAAAAGAAGAAGTGAAATTGTCTATGAATCATAAGCGCCCTACTAAGGAAGAGGCCCCAGATATTTTCAAACTTTTTAAAAGCATCTGCCCTAGCAAAATAAATTCTTTCAAGCTTAAGAGCAGCAACCATTTCAGTCAGCCATTCATGAAAAGTAGGTGGTAAAGTGGACTTCCAATCCATCAAGATCACCCTTTTAGCCACCACACAAATTGCTCACGCACACTTTCACGCATATACACATGCAGTAACGAGGGATGTGAGATTTGGATACAAATCACTATGAAATGACAAAAGACTTAGATTTTCAGAAGATCTAATCACAGATCAACAGATTAATCAGCGGTGAGGTGTTTTGTGGAACTCAAAACTGTTAAATTCAAAAGATTTTTGAAGTATATAAATACCACATAATGCTTTCTTAACTAAAAATGAATATAAGCATATCTAATAGTATATTTCCTTAAACATATAACTTGTAAATCAAGAGAAACTAAGAACTGGTAGTGGAAGTCTCTTTTTTACAACCCAAGTGGCAATATCTTGTTAATTAGAAGAAACTCTAAAGTTCTTGCAATCATTTCCGGTCACACTTGTATTGTGATGGTCCTTTTTATGAATTTAAGTTACATTGCATCTACATGCCAACTAATTCTCATCAGGTTATAAGTAGCCTTTAGGTTAGGGTTAGTGTACGTTGACATGTATTTGCAAAGTTTCTCTGGTGAATAACCGGTTTGTAAACATTTAGGATGCACGCGCATCAGAAAAAAAAAACCCAGAGCGCTAGCATTTACAGCAAGGGAATGACATCCGATGTGGTACAGAGTTTGTTGTTGTATTAGAGATAGTTATATAAGTTATATTGACTACATATTATATATATTATTTACATAATGCTTTCTGCATATTATAACAGTTTTTACCCATTGATAAGCACAGTTATTTGGCAAAATTAAAAAGTAAAATTAAAGTGAGCGGCGTTTGTCTGACAGGTCCATTTGCGATAGCACTCTCCCAATGGATATTAAATGAGACAAAAATGGCCAAGCATCCAGTGTCCCAAAATATACAACTATCTCCAATTGTTTTTACAAGAGAGAAGTTAAAGGCCTACAAGTCTTTGGATGCCTATACAATTGCAAGAAATAAAGTTCCATGATTACCAGATTCAAAACTTTGTAGTGCTGAAAACCGAGGTTCTGCCTAGGCAAAGACAAGGAAAGAAGACGGAACTATACAAGGCCTGGGTAATCATCAACAAGCAAAAAAACTGCATTCCGACAGCGAACTGCACATGTTTGCTATTGCAACTGGTCTGTGACTTGTGACGTCATGTGTGGCATAGGTTGGTAATTCCCCTATAGTCAGATAAATGTCTGTTGAAGGAGCGGTATCAACAGATATTAAGCAGACAGTCTACTAATACTCAAATGGACCATCAAAATAACGTGTTACCTCATTTACAACAGTAAGAACCAACATCATAAAATGTCTCAGCAAAACAAAATGCTCTTGAATCAAATGAATTTAACTGGCAAATTTATCACAATAAAGACAAACGGTAAGCATCTCTCACTGGTGAACATAAACAGCCTTAATTAGCACTTAAAGTTGTTTGTTTTAAAATGCAAATAAACTGAGAGGAGAGGAGGCACAATCAATAAAAATCTTGATGTGATAATTAGCTTATTATAGATGCCTCAATATGCGTGCGTACAACGTGTCAGCTGAATTAAAAGATATATTAACTGCAGTCGAAGAATCATAGAGCATGGTATGCTGGTCATTTCACTGGGAGATGTTATGACAAAGTGCCTATCATTTTTCTGATGATATACATGTTTACTTTGCCGTATTCATTTTGGAAGGACAGACCACATTACCAAAATGACACCTCAAATCAATCAATGCATTCATGTGGATGCTGAGTCAGTGTCTGGTTTTTCCTCCTCTTTTCCTTTTCTCTCTTTACCCAGCATGGTTATGTGTTTATCTCTGTCTCTGCCCTGCTACCCCTCTCTGTCTATTTTGTTTGTGGTGTGGGGGCATTTTATTTATTCAATCGCAGACAGATACCAGGTGTGTGTATCGTTTCCCAGAAAGCTATCTGCTGCTTAAAGAGGAGTAAACTGTAGGTTTTTGTTTTTTGTCATCTTTATGATTAACGTTTTGGCTGCCGTTGCCGGTGTGTGGCTGCATTGCTGTTGGAAGTCAGATAAACATTTTTGCCATTGGGCGGTTTACTTCACTAACCACTGGCTAAAACAGCTCTTGTTTATGCTGTCGTAACCCACTTGTCATTCAGGATCAGGGGTCCTGGAAGGATGTGGTGAGCAGGGTGGGATGCTGGGATGATGTTATTTTCTAGGTTGTTTATGTTCATGCAATATGGTGTTTACATTCAGTGGCGCAAGGTAACAGGGTAGATCATGAGATTTGATTGCTTGAAGAGTCTGCACAACGCATTTTGTAAACTTCTCAAACAAAACAAACAATGCAAATTCAGAACAATGCATCACAATATGATCTAAATCTTAAAGTGGTAGTTCACCCAAAACTGAAAACTCTGTCATCATTTACTCACCATTTACTTTTATAAACTGGTTAGACTTTCTTCTGCTGAGCACCTAATTTTTGGATAAACTATCTCTTTAATTGATAAGTATTCCAATAAGATACAAGTAATCACATATGTTGTTGCTAAAACTTAACCCTTCTGTGCTGTGGTTTTGAGTCTTAATTTGGGCACAACTTTATCTGTGTTTCAGTAAACGGAATGATGTTTGATGACAAATCTTATTTTGACACATATTTTGGTAAAAAAAAAAAGCTTTTTGAGTCTTAATTTGGGCACAACTTTATCTGTGTTTCAATAAACGGAATGATGTTTGATGACAAATCTTATTTTGACACATATTTTGGTAAAAAAAAACACTTTCGTTATGTTCGTGGATGTTTTTGGCTCATTGACTTTTATTATAATGGCATTTTTGGATTGCAAATAAAGGACACCATAAAATCATGCATTCTTGATTGTTGCTGGTTTTCCCTGTTGGAAAGAGGTAGAATTTATCATTTTATTGTTGATCATCAGTTGCAGTGTAAAAAAAAGCATAGTTTCTAGCTTAAAATGATATGTTATATGGAGTATACTGTGTGCACGTGTGCGTGTTAGAGTGTGAGAGACACATTTGAACACTTACAGTACCTTGATATGTTTGAAAAAATAAAAAAAAGCAGCTCAGCTCTAAGAAAATACTAAACATAGTAGGTGTATTTATGCATGCACACTATAATTTGTTGTTTTACTCCATAAAACACCATATAAATGTCAGAAACATTTTTGCACAGGCCTGTCTAAAGGTTTAATGGTGTTAACTGATGATTAACTTCACAAAATAGGAAAACACCAACAATTAAAATGCATGATTATTTGATGTTAAGGCTTGGCAATCAAAAAATGTTGTTATAATGAAAGCCAATGGGGCAAAAACAGTTCCCAACATAACAGAGGGGTAGTCAATTTGAACAGTACACAAGAGTTAAGTTACATTAAAGCTGAAAGTTTTAGTAAAAAAAATGCTTTTTAAGGTCACAATCACCAGCGATCCAGGCTTATAGTATACTAGGAAGCATTCACTTTCACTCGGGACTCCAAATCTGTCACCATATGGACTACAAATCCTGTCATGCACCACACACTCACACCTGTTCTGGTTTTCTGCTGATAGCTAACACACACAGCTGAAGCTGTACAGAACTGATTACATGGACTTTAAAAGCAGCACCCACACACACCAGTGCAGAGTCTTGTTTATCTTTTTGTGAACATTATGACGCACTGTCCTTGAGTTGCCTTGCCGTGTTAGACACTTGCTTTGTTGCTTAGTTTATTTACGTTGTCTGCTGCCTGCCTTTTAACCATTTGCCTGTTGTATGATCACGACTCTGGATTTGCCTGTATACATCTGTTTGCCCTTGTGTTGACCGTTGCTTGCCTTACCATTCTATGTTATATAAACCTGCATTTGGATCCGCACTTTCTTGTCAGTGTCCCTGATATTGTAAGATATAAACAGCATGTGTTTTTTCTTCTAATTTTTTTTTACTGAAGAGAAATACCCATTATTATTCACTGATGCTTACTAAAGTAAAACAGATTCCCAAATGAATATTGTAATGGTATAAAATTACACAAATCCTTTAAGCCTCTACTAATGCCACTAAAATCAACAAACTGGACCTTCTAATAATCCTCCCCTCTCAGAAGAGCACCTGAGGTCACTAAAGAACTCTCCAAGAGCCTGACTCCCTAAAAACAGGACTAAAACACACACATCAAACGCTCTTTGTATATATACGCAAGCTGCTTTTTTCCTGGGCACAGCCCTGATGGTGCCTCAGATAGATATTACCCAAACCACAGCGGCCTTTCTCCTTAATGAAAGAAACGCATTAAACCGGCTGCCTGTCTGGAGGGCCACCTCTCATTCTTCCTCTCCTCTCGCCTGCAACGTGTCTGTCCCTTTTTACAGTAAGAAGACGGTGCATGCATGCGGTGAATAGATTGGGACCATTATAGATGTCGCCTTTGTAGTCGCATCGCTTTGTCGTGACAGGAAACAAAACACACAGACGAAGGGGGAGAGATGGTCTCAGGCAGCGTTCCTTTCTTTCGCTCATTCCCGACGGGGTGACAGAATCCCCCTTTTTCCCCATTCACTTATTAAAGCTTAATGGAAGGCAGCCGGACTGTCAGGCTGAAGCGCAGCGAGCGAGTCTTGAGCTGGAAGCTCCAATTACAGGCGAACAATGGCGGCGGAGCAGTCTAGTTAGAGTTGGTCTTCACAAGGCAATAGGCCAAGTGCTAAAAGACTCAGAGCCCAGGGACTAACCGTCTTGCCTTGCCTCTTTTTCTCTGGGTCTATTCACTAGCAGTTTGATGTTTGTTGCTTATCGCTCTCCATCTCTGCGCACATCTTCTCCTGCTCATCTCTCTCTCTCTTTCTCTCTCTATGCCACGTCCTTTCATCTTCTGCTGGCTGTCTGTCTCCAGGGAGGTACCCTTATTCTTTTATTCCCTGTATCACTCTATTGCTCTCGCTCTCTCTCTCCTTTTCAACCTGTAAGCAGAGAGGCAGCTAATGAAATGCTAGCAGGGTTCGGTTTCTTGTTGAGATGGCGTCATTAAAAAGCTCAGGTGGAATATGGATTTTCTTTTAGCAAATAAACAAGCTTCTCAAGGTTTGTTAATTACCTGACCTTCTAGCATGGGGCGAAACGGTTCAGTTTGATGAAAACAGGCTGAGCTTATGTAACAAACACTTCTTCATGCAGTAGTTTCTGCAATTATGTTTGATGCCACCGTGTGCGTAGTGTTTCATGCGAGCACGAGGCCTTACATGCGAGCATGTGCATTTGTAGCAGTGGCTTATGGTTCACTGACTTACTCATTATCTTTTCTCTTTCGGTCTCAGTCTTCTCTGTGTTCTCTTTTGGCTTTTGCTCTGTATCTCTCTCATATACACACATACTCTCACACTCTTCTCTCTGCAGAAACACTGCAGGCTATTCTCAGTCTGCAAATCCTCTCTCTCTCTCTCTTTGGTTCTCGACGTGTCACCCATCTTTTGCTGTACTCAAGCCTCACTGCTGGCACTGCATTGTGTTAACCATGTTGAAAGAACCAGCACTTCTGGTCAAGAGCATACGTTGTGTTTTCGAGGCTGATATAGTAATGTCTCTAGTGAAAAACAAACTAAAGTTTTAGTTAGAAGTCACACTTGATAATTCAATCAGTATTGTCATAAGTTATGTGAAAAGAATCATTTCCTTTGAAAACCTCCAAAGATTAATGATTTCATAAATTGATACTACTTTCATAGTTAATTATTTATTTTATTTAAATTAAGATATTCTTATTAATAATATTAAATTAATATATTATTTAAAGGCATCAGGCATTCTTTAGAAACCATTTTAAAGGCAACACTTTAAAGGTTGTATTAGTTAATGCATTAGTTAACATGAATTAACAATGAACAACTCATCTGATAAGTATTACTTAATTTTTGTTACTGTAAACGACATGTTAATGTGTTAATGCATTAGTTAATGACTAATGGTGAATAACGACTTTGTTTAGCTTTACATAATCTTTGCTAATGTTTACTCATACTCAACAGTTTAGCTACACTTATGTATTATGTTACAGAAACAATGTTATTTAATGCATTAGTAAACATGAAACAATGACTCGTCTTCATAATTTGAAGTAATATTATTGTTTTGGCTGATATAAAAAAGACATTCAATGTACAAAAAATGAAACTTTAAAAATGTTGAATTAATTTTAACAACATTAAAGGGGTGGTCCAGAGTGCATTTTTAAAGCTTGATTGTGTTTACGGGGTGTAAAGCAATGTGCTCATGCTTCATTTGTAAAAAATCATGTTCATTTTTCATAAATCTTACTTTGATATATACAGCTGCTCAGCTAACATTAAAATGACTCATATTTCCTAGTTCCTCTGAAAGGCCCGCCCTAAAGAGGCTCTAATTAGTCAGCTAAAATAATGTGCAGTGATTCGCTCCATTTCACCAGGAACCGCCACGCCTCAAATAGGACGCTGTTCATATATGAGTGACACTGATAAACAGCAGCTGTGATCGCAGCTGATCCATGATTGACACGGTGGAGAAAACTCTGCAGACATACACTTGTGTCTGTATCCATAAGTATCTCTGTAACAGCCAAGAGGAGAGGAAAAGTCATGCCAGCATGTCAACTGGGCCACAGCGAGCTGAGAGAGAAATTGAGTTTACTTTTATTCTCATTCTCGGGCTTCTGCTGTAAGTGTCAGTGAAAAACTTTCCAGCAAACACACACGCAGTGAAATTGTGCACAGTTTTTGCATTTTAAGTAGGTGGGGCATTGTAAATACTCGCGCTCGCCTCCCGTGCCATAGTAAACTACGGAGACAGCGCATATGCGATAAATGACATCAGTACATAATAACCGGTTATGATTATCACTGAACCGATACTGAATTGTCCGCGTCTGCATTGTGATGCACCAAAGAAACAATTAATTTTGACACCCCAACTGTTCACAGCGGTTTGACAGATAAATATGAATTTGAAACTAAATTGTTAATGGTGCCAAACAGCATTACCTGTTGTTTACATCCTTGTTTATGTCCTCGCTACAACATACCGTTAACGCTAAAAATTCTGCATGTAATAGATTAATTAAACAAATAAAAACACACACACAATCCACAGATTCTGCTATTATGGTTGGAGCTGCTCCTTCTTTGAGGGGTTTTTAGCCAAATCCAGCACTGAACTGGAAGCTGTCCTTTGTCAAATGTTAGCTGTATATATATTTATAAATCTCTGAAACATAATTAAAATGAAATTGTAAGCACTCCTCTCTTTGTCATGTCCTTTGAAAGCCCATATACAGAAACAGAACAACCTCTGTGCAAATAGCAGCGTTTGAACGGCATTTTACCTTTCTCTGCTTATAACATTACAGCGCCTCTGGCCACGCCCCTTCGCTGCACATGGTGAATGCATGTAATATGAAGGGTTTATAATCTCATTAACCCAGATGTATTTTTTGTAGTACCCAAACGTCCTTTGCTGTAGACTTTGCTAAGATAACTCTGTAAAAGCAAATGTGTCCCTTTGCATTGAACTTTGAGCGTATTACATTCAGAGATGTTGTTTATGTTCACACAGCTACATTACATATCAACTAAAGTTTAAAATATGATATTGTATGATATCGTACCACCCCTTTAATAAACCCAAATAAACACAAATCCAGCCAATACTCTAAAGTTTTTAAAGTTGGAGTCAAGCAGTTTTTTTGAGAAATTGAGTCTACAAAAAAAAAAAAAAAGGATTTAGTTAGGTTACTAAGTGCTCACTGCAAAGGCCTCTCAATCCTCAACCTGTATAAGCTATTGTTCTTTCACAAAACAGATAAGATAATTAGGCTCTTTTGGCCCATAAAATTAAAGTCAATGACGTCCGAAACAACAATGGAGCCCATTGAGTTTCATTATATGGAAACAAAACTTCTTTTGTATTCCACCAAAAAGTCATACATGTTTTAGAACAACAAGAGGATAATTCAGTAATGACAGTAATTTCATTGTTGGGTAAAATATACCTTCCATAGCTTCATAACAAAGACTGGCCAAATCTGCACAAATAAACCTAATAATCTGGTCTCGTCAGGAATGCATAAAAGTTTCCCCAACAAACTTTTTTTAAAATGTGTCTGGTTCCAAGGAGGGTGTTTACAGAAAGATACTAGCGAAGACATTTACCTCTTCTTAGCTTACACTTTTAAAGGCCAAACTCTCAGATCAATATCCAGCCTGCAGGTTTATATACGTCTGCATGTGTTCTCAATTAACTCTTCCATAATTTTCAATAGGACAAAGCTGTTCGTGGCCTGTAGCGAAGCAATAAGGTGAAAGGCTTCCTGGCAGCGGTGCAGGGTTTCTAATTCCAACATAATTGTGCACGCTACAGTCCACAATGTCTGACGATGATTAACATTCGACTAAATAGAAAGGACTGGTTAAAATAACGAGGGGTGTCGAGCTCAGGATATAAGCCGCCCCACTGGAGCTGAATGTTAAGGGAAACGGTCTGCTGCTAAAACACTGTTGCCCATTGTCGCCTGCTCACCTTCTCCACAGACGCCGCCTAGTCAGCCGCTATTAATTGTAGTCAATTAGCGCATACTTTTTCAACATAGCGTCCCCCAATCATGGCAACTGTTGCCGACAGATGCTAATGAGGATGCAGAGCTGATTCAGCTGTGTTGAATTTATCAAACCTGCACCCCGGATCACTGGAAGCGTGGGCTGCATTGCAATAGCACAGATGTGGCTGATGGGGGCCCTACTGTTACAGGAGGTCTGCTTGTAAATTAATAGCCTCAATTTAGGGCTGAACTGAAATGAAACCATTAAAAAAAATCAACATTTCCAGAACGAGGTTATAAATTCAGAAAGCGACATGGCACTATTAGTCCAGCCAATTGCGAGGCAAGGCATCTGCATCCACCACAATCACAAAACCTCCAATTTCAAGTTAATCTTTCTAGCAGGCTGAAGACGTAAATTCTACCTGTCAGTGCTCTGCATATAACTGTATATTACCGGCTGCTAAAAACACTTCCTTATTTGTATTAAGTTAACACTCTGGTACAGACGGTTTGTCTCTGAAATGGAGATAGTGAGTTTTGAGCATAGGTGGACAGAGAACTGAAAAATCATACTTCACCCTGTAGGATCTGATATATCACAAAACAGGCAGTAATTTCTACTAATGAAAAAAAAATTGCCATATACATTCCTTTCATGATATTTATTTTGTATCACATTTAATACCTCAGGCATCTGTGCAACTTTTAGCTCACAACAATGATAATTTTCCAGGTAATAATCCAGGAAGCTTACTCATCCTTTTTACTTGTTACCTGATATTCGTGTTGTATATCAAATCATAATGCGCTTTTAAACAAAGTATTGATCAGGTTGATAATATATAAGTGTAGATTACTCAAAGTATGCCTAAAAACCTTTCAAAAGTACTCGAGAGTAATGAGTAGGCCCAGACGGAATCTGCGCACGCAGAATCCTGCTGATTTCCGCAGATTTGTAGCCCATCATTTATTCTGTTTATTTACTTGTGTAAATGTGTGTAAATTTATATTTATTAAGTTTTTTAATTAATTTCAGTAATATTATTGACAAATATAAAAATGTAAGTATAATTTATTCACAATACAGTTTGTAAAGTAATATTTCCTGTCTTTGATTTTAGACATATTATATGAAAGACTTGCTTTGTTTACCTATTAAAGTGGATCTAATTGGATTTGCATTATAAACATTAAATACAAGTTAAAAAGGTATTACTTTAGTTTATATATTAGGATTTTAGTTATTATACTCCCAAAACCATTCTGCCCTAATAATGAGTAGTGAGTATTATGCTGAAAAAAGTTGATGGATTTACATGTAATTTGTGGATGTGTGTATACGTAGTACTCTGTAGTACATTTATTGCACAGCCGGCACACAACGTCATAAGACGTTACTATTAGGTTAGATTTAGGTCGTAATGTCAGGTCACCAAAATTCAATGTCAAGTCAGCGTCTAAGCACAAAGTTATTTTGATGTCCAATAATGCAAGAAATGACATTGATATTTGGTTGATTTTAGGTTGTGTTGGAAAGTGACCAAAATCCAACATGGAGCCAACATCTTAAACCAATCATGTTGACGTCAAATACTGACATTTATTCGTCAGGTATGGC
Source organism: Danio rerio (assembly GCF_052040795.2). NCBI lineage: Eukaryota > Metazoa > Chordata > Actinopteri > Cypriniformes > Danionidae > Danio > Danio rerio. The sequence goes on from NC_141028.1 coordinate 20,818,236, forward strand.
AACCAAAATCCAACATCTGATAGACGTCATAGTGGTAACATCCACAAAACATTAAGCTGTAACGTCATTAGACGTTGATATTTGGTTGATTTTAGGTTGATCATTAGACATTGACGTCCGCCTGACGTTCTGAAAAAACTCGATTTTCATTTCCAAACAAAATGCAATGTCTCCATGAAGTTGGAGTACGACGTCAATGTGCCTGCTGGGTGTTTAAGGCCGTTTCGGTCATCATACAGTAAACATCCACCATCTTCTCAACAGTGACATGCATCTAAACATTCTCTGTTCGTTATGATGCGATTTACCTTCTATTTGTGATTTAATTGGACAGGAATGACAGGACTAAATTTTCTAATCCCCATAGACAAGATAAAGTATTGACTGCAGGTTGAAAGAAAGTAGTGGAGTAAAAGTACCGATGCAGCACTAAAAATGTACTCAAGGGAAAGTAAAATTACACATCTACAAAACGACTTAGTCAATTACAATTCCTAATTAAAACTACTCAACTACAGTAATTTGAGTATTTGTAATTTGTTACTTAACACCACTAGTTTTGAGACTCGGTAGAATTGCTTTTCCACGCATTTTTTTTTTTGGATTTATGAACGTTTTCTGGGTCGTTCACAATCTGCTGTGGCAACTGAAAATGTCTCTTTCATGCTTGTCAGACAGAGACTCAATAGAGCCACAGGTAGATGAACTGAACAAAATCACCTTTACAGTGACCAATACGGCTTCTTCATCTTACTATCTGCAATATGTGTATGAAAAAAGTAGTGTTAATACACCTGTGGGTAAGTGCAAGGTATTTTTGAAGCTGAGATGTGTTGCTCTGTGTTTTTTTGAGTCCCTGACAAGCACACACACACGCACACACACCTGTCTGAGCTATCACTTTCACCCAGTCACGATGATCTGTGGCGGAGAGATTCTTCATGCCCTGTCAACATGCCTGGCAACCGCCACAGCAACATCCTCAACAGCACAACAGGCGGCTCGTGGAGCTCCAGGCTTCACTGGCAGCTGCTCTTGTCCTTTTACACTCCTGAGTCTCTCTCTCTCTCACCGCAGTCAAACACGCCAAGACTTCTCACACACTACGGCTACAGTCCAACTACCATTTAGTGCCCTGGGAAGTGCACTTTAGAGTTCCAAATAAACACATTTTGTCATTATGTGGGATATAATTCCTTTTTGGAATTGTTTCCTATCACAGGTAATCGTTTACTAAATGGCACCTGATTGGAGAAGTTTTTTGGGCCATTTTGTCTCTCCCAATGACAGGATAGTGAGCAAATGCATGAAATGACAGGAGAAGAGAACAAGAAACCTGTAAAACGTTACAAGTCATAATCAAACTCAAGGTGACTGCAAGAATAACAGCAAAATGTGCTGCAGCTCTAATTTAATGTGTGTGTGTAGTTGTTTTTGTGAAAATTGTATAATGACAGGTATGACCTACTGTAGGGGTTACATTAAGGTGGTTTATGAGGACATTGTTCATGTCTTCTTTATTCGAAACGCTTCAAATAATACTTAACTGGGTGTTTTGACATTCAAAATTTGCCACAGGTTTTCTTTGAAGGTTGGGTTAAAAACCTTTGCAAACTTGAAGGGTAGTGTAAAGACTGGTTTATATTTCTGCGTGAGTGACGGGGCATGCCTTGCATGTAGCTGTGCATTTATACTTCTGTGTGCTGTTTGTGTTGCTCTGCAATAACACTTCTAAAGCACTAGCTGGCAGTAGGTTTTTATTTTCCTCTGTGTCAGTTTCTTCGGAGGGTTTTTTTTTTTCTTTTTCTGAAAGAACACGTAGCTAAAACTCGCTTATTCAGAGGCGGGAACTGGCGGACGTGCAACAACATTAATTATAAAGTAAACACAAAACAGTTTCAATCCCGACACTTGTAAACACTCACTCCAACAGGATCGCGCAGCTCTCAGTTTCGCCAACACTGGTCACAGATCCCAAGCCGACCAATCTCAGAGCTTGCACAATGCATTGTTGCGACATGTAGTTACAATTTATGAGAGGTGGGCGTCAGCATCAGCCACAGCGAGGGCTAAATCAGCCTTAAGACTATATAATAAAAAAGTTTTACAGTATAAAATACATTAAACCTATGGAGAGTCCTCATTTACCACATATACAAGTTTGTGTGTGTGTGTGTATAACTGTAATTAGATTAAAAAACATTCAAATTGTATGATCAAATTTTTAAAAACTACATGATATTGATAATCAAAATTTCAAATGCTATTTCAAATTATATATATTTTTAATGAAATTTCTATACATTACTATGTAATTTCTATACATTACTATATCATATAAATTTGTATAAACACACACACACACGTACATAAATATTTTATATATATTATATAATATATATTTGGAAAATATATTGTTTTGTTAGGGTTAATTGTGACGGTACTTGGTACTCACTTGTAATTCATTAATTTTCCTTTGGCTTAGTCCCTTTATCCATCAGGGGTCGCCCAGTGGAACGAACCACCAACTAATCCAGCATATTTTTTACACAGCGGATGCCCTTCCAGCTGCAAACCAGTACTGGGAAACACCTATACACACTCGTTCACACACATACACTATGGCCAATTTAGTTTTGTTCAATTCACCTATAGCTCATTTTTTTGGACTTGTCCAGAGCATCCAGAGGAAACCCACGCGAACACGAGGAGAACATGCATACTTCTCACAGAAATGCCAACTGGTCCAGCTAGGACTCAAACCAGCGACCTTCTTGATGTGGGGTGACAGTGCTAACCACTGAGTCGCCAAAAACAGACATAATTATCCCAAAATGTATTTAGTAATCATTTGTGTTGTTGGAAAAATCCTTAAACTTTTTTTGAATTTCAATTCAAACTTAAGTCAGAGTCATGCTGCACTGAATGCCCCACAGACTTCCTTTCATTTGCATGTGAATTCAGCAGAGCGGAAACACAAGCTCGTGTGACAAGTCATGTTGCTTCATTCCAAAGTTCAACTTTGGTGAACTCTGACCAGTGAAATCGCATCATGTGATTGGGTGAGATCAGTAGATCAAAACGTGACCTCTCTGTACAGAAATTTGAAATATGGAGCAATCGTGCACTTTATCCCAAAGCTTAAACTCTATAGTGTGACCGCGGCTTTACTGTGGGAAACTGATAATTGAATTTAAATTCCAGCTCCAGAATTTAAAAAGAGCCAATTGTTGAATTCTGAATATATCCTTCACTGCTTGACCTACCTCTGTGTAGAAATACATGTGTGTGATACAACTAGATTAATGCACTGGACATGAAGGTCATGAGATTCTGTACTCCAGGAGAACATGAACTGCCCCTGTGGGAATGTTTGAAAGGTCCAGAGGCCATGAGCACCACATCAGTCTTACAAACACTCACTGTAACAACTAACCGCTCTATAAAACCTTTAACACCCACCCAACACTCCCCACAGAGCATACAAAATGTGATTCACACAAAGTGTGACACTACAAAATGACTACTGTCATCTTCATTCAAAGTAAATGTGGAACATAACACATCAAATATGTTCAGTCTGACTGATTTTGACATTTCGCATAGCATTTTTGTTTCCTTTGAGGACATGAAAATGACTGGATACTGAACACTTGTCACATCATTACTGAATTCTGAAAAAAAGGATCATGTTTTCCACAAAAATATGAAGCATCGCTAATGTTTAACACTGATGATCATAACTGTTGAAGAAATGCCTGTTTCCATGAAAATAACGACTTTTACTAGAGCAGTTTTCAAGTTTATTTCACAATTAAAATTGTCAAAATTGCATGTTTGTATCTCTCAATTTTAAATTATGAATGTGCAGTTGTGAGATATCATGCAGTTCATTTAAAATAGTCTGAAGTTTGAGCAGATTTCCTTGGAATTGTAAGAAAAAAAATCATAATTGCAAGACAAACTACTTTTCAATTAGGTCAATAATAATATAAGTCACATAATAATAGTTAGTTAGCAGAAAAAATCTGAACAATATAGATTATAAACTTGCAACTGTAAAAAATAGCCACAATTATGAAAAACCTTAGAGTTATGAGATAGAGTTACAATAAACTATTGTAAGCCATACAAAGTCACATAAACCTCTGAATGAAATTCAATTCGCAAGATACAACCTCGAAATCGCAAAACATGAAGATAAAGTCTGAATCGTAAGATCTAAATGTTGCCATTAAAACTTCTCACGCTTCCTGATGTTTCCTGTCAGGAAGAAACAAATAGCTCCTTATATTTGAAATATATTAATAGTATCACAGATTGTTTTGGCAAAAGTTCAATACATCCTAAAATTGCAAAAAAAAAAAAAAAAAAAAAAGAGCTATATCTGGGAAGTCAAATAAATGCATTAAATACTAGATTTTATAAACCAGTCATCATAAATGAAAAATAGTAGATTTGCAGGTAGAAAAATTTTTAAGTATTTAGGCACAATTATTGACAATAACTGAATTTTAATAGTAAGGTAGAGGTTGTTTATACGAAGTCAAGTCAGCGCCTCAGTCTCCTCTGCAAGTTGAGAAGTTTTAATGTTAGGACACATACTTTAAACATGGCATACTGTACATATCATTAATAGAGAGTGTTATATAATATTATATAGCACATATAATATTGTTTCATGGTTTGGGAACACAACACTTAACAGAAGAAGAAATTATTGCAAATAATCAATCAGGCAAATTAGATAACTGGTCACAAACAACATTCACTGCAGATTCTATTTGAGTCCAGCAACAGCAATTGCGATTTTTAAACATGATACACATCCCTTTCACTCAGCTTTTGAATTGTTACCATCAAGACGCAGGTTTAGAATTCCTTAAACCCAAAGAAATGCTTATAAAAAGTCATTTATCCCAATTGCAGTTGTTGTTTTAAATCGGATTACTCTTTGAAGTGAATTGGGTGGTTGTCAAAAATGATCTGCAGTAATATGTACAGTATGGGGCTAATTTGGTTTTAAAAAAATATTAACTTACGCTGTTGTCTTGATGAGTGTTGCTATTGTGTGATTGCTTGTATGGTTGTACGTATGCAGTTGTTGTCTTAAACCCAGTGTTAAAGACAAATTTCCCTTCTGTGCCAAGCGGAACAGACAATAAAGTTTAAACTGAACTAAACTACATAAATGAGCTTCCATAGTTTCTTGTTAGAATGATTTCGGGAATGATGTGACAGTGTACACTAGAGTAATGGCTGCTAAAACATCAGCTTTGGAATAAATTACAATCTGGTCATTTGTAGTCCAATTGTAGTTAAGTTGCTTTTGATGATGAAAGTGTGATGGCCCACTTGGTTGGGATTTTGTTCTGTAGACAACTGACAAAATATATTGCTTGAGGCTAATAATATTGACCTAAAAATTATTTTTTAAAAAATTAAAACAGCTTTTATTCTAGCTAAAATAAAATAAATCAGACTTTCTCCAGAAGAAAAATATTATAGGAAATACTGTAAAAAAAACTCTTGCTCTGTTAAAAATAAATTGGGGAAATATTTAAAAAAGAAAAAACCAATTCACAGGAGGGCTAATAATTTTGAATTCAACTGCACTTATGCAGCCTGGGTAAGTATAATCACTTTACTATAAATAAATAAATCTTACAGAGCACAAACTTTTGAACAGCAGTGTACCTGAGATGTAGAACTACATCTGTGTTTGCTAGCTGATAGCAATTACAGCAGAGAAGTGAATTTGCCAGCGTGTGCCTCGCTGCGTTTCTCTGCATGGCTGTCATCCCACTCCACCAGAATGACGCCACTGTGCACTTCTTGGTGTAACACGGACTTCAATTAGATCGTGATTGCAACCCACTGTTTGCCGAGTCAAAACACCACCTTTCTGCAGGAAATATTTTAACAGCGGCATAATTGCCTCCATCTGTGTCAACTCTGTGATTACCCTCAAATGCTTTTGCAGCAACGTATACACACACTAGAGAAAAGGGTTAAGCGGGTGGGATTTAGATGCAAGGAAAGAGTAATGGGGCTTATGAGTGTCTGCGCTTTGTGCATGTACTGTAGTTGAACTGCTGGTTTGAGGAGAAGCCTCATTTTGCAGTCCATTCACTCGTAACAAAGGCGTGAGCGTGACAGTTTTCTCCTACACTGATGTCTCCCTCCCTTCTGATGCCTGCTTTAACAGCGTTGACATTTGCTGATGAGTTTTCTGTGCAAACAATGACTCCAGTGCTCCACAAGTGAGAATGGTTAAGGTTTGCTGGCTTCTTTTTGACAATGCCGACAGGTATATTTGGTGTATTAGTCTACCCTAGTGTGTTTGGTTTTTTTTTAAATAAAAGGGATTTGCCAGGCATCTTTGAGAACCACATTCTGTACTGAATAAATGAGTATGAGAATGAAAAATTATATGTTTTATATTATAAATATATGTATTTGTATTTATTGGTATTTACTGAAACTTAGACTTAAAATGTCTGTGGGTATGTACAGTATATATGGCAGCTTAAAGACGCCTTTCATATAGAGAATGAAGTCACCTGAATTGCTCAGGTGTTGAGTTTTTCTTCAACAGACTTTAACTTCAACAGAGTGTAATAATCTTGATGGTTCTGTGGGTCTCATCTTTCAAATCTGGTCTTAATTTTTGTATTCTGTATTGGATTTAAGTCAGGTGATTGGTTAGGCCATTCTACAGCTTGAGTTTCCTTGGCTGTGTTTTGGATTATTGTCTTGCTGAAATGTCCACCCTGGTTTCATCTTCATCATCCTGATAATGTAGATGTTGGACTGAAGCAGCTGATATTCATTTGCAATGACAAAGAGATGAGGGATGCTGAATAACTTCTGAGAGATTTCAGCTGCTGTCGGTGACGAGGCATGATGGTATACAGGTCACAAAAATAAATAAAACAAAAAACTAAAAATATGGCAGACCCACAATAGCACTTATGTGCAAAATGTTACAAATGTTATCTGTAAAAAATTAGGATATCAGGAACATAAAGAAAACAGGAAAACAAACAAACAAATAAATTCATGTAGAAATGATCACACTTTGCTGTTCAACCTACCCCAAAAAGGTATTGCACACTAGCACTGCCATCTGCCTCCCACTGCAAAAGACCCCCCTCAACAACCAACTAGTCTGGCTTATACCTACTGGATGCCCCACCCCACATGGACTCTACAAAATTCCCTTGGTGATTGAAATATTGCACTTATATAGATGATTACATACATAAAATTCAGATAATCTCCAGTATCATAACAGGTGTATTACCAATAGTAATACATCTTATTGACAAATACATGTGTAATTTCATGTACATATTTTCCTATTAGTCTAGTTTTGTATTCCAAGCTCTCCCCAAAACAGGCAACATTAAGACAGTCCAGTTACTGATTGCGCATGCACAATGCAAAAGTTTAGTGATATAAAGCTTTCTAGCCCACTACTAGAGTTGCCCAGTTGCTTCCGGTAACCTGGACTGCACCACCACACAAACAAACAACAAAAATCGAGACATGAAACTTCCAGATAAGTTCAATAATTATTTTTGTGTAACCTGTTTGGTGTCTGTGTGTGTTTATTGGGAATATCAACAGATGTGATGACGAGTGAATGTATGTGTGTGCTTTATATATGCAACAGTAATATTATCCAAACCTTTGTGTGCACCCAGGGGGTTGGGAATGGCAGAATCACTGATAGATATTAGAATGTGTGTAAATGAAATTAAGTACTGTCGCAATCGTGACAGAGCCATCTGTCACACTGGGTTCTTGCCCTTTCTTCATGTGTTCAACACTTTTTTCTGTGTCATTTCACTTTATTACATATAAATAAAATATATAATATTCATTACATTTTACATTTGTAAACTAATTAGATTTGTTTTCTTTGCATATATGGATTTCTTTGGTTGTTACCAACATCTGGTAAAAGTTTCAAGTCAACGGCACCTTTAAAAATATGTTTTCTGAGAAAAATGATGACGTGTTCAATACTTATTTCCCTCACTGTATATGCACACATTTACATGTTTAATTTGTTCAGTAAATCAATGATGATATTTCTTGATGCAAAACAAATAAATTTCACAAATTAGTAAGTAGTAAGTAAAAACTAACTGAAATAACTTGGCCAACATAACAAAAAACATGCCGCGTTATCCATCTTTCTGTCTAGATTTTTTTTTTTTACTATTTTTATTTTTACATCATATTCAAGTGCATTTGATTTTCCCATGTGATGACACATGCCACTATATAAAACAGTTTGATGTAATAAAACCTTATACACTAAAAAGATCAACAGAACAATTTATTAAAAAAAACTTACTAAACATTATACAGTAAATGTCTGTACCCTCACTTTTAATCAATTCAACCGTTACTGTAAATAAAAAAACCTGTTAACTATATATTATATATTTTGCCCTACTTTCTTTGTCGTAATAAATCACACCCTTCTTCACCCTCACAGAACAGTCTTGCTCCACCCTGCAATTTTTCAATGAAAAGGATACTGTTGAAGTTTAAAGGCTGTTAAATTAGCTGCTAATCCTGTAATCGATACGGCTCACTGAAAGGTCACGACATGTAAAGGGTTAAATCCGCATCGAAGTGAGATCAAGAGCGGGGAGCAATGTGTCTGACCAGGCTGAAATGGAAAATGTCATGCTCTTCTCTCTCCTGCCACTATTTCTCTTCTTGCACGACATTTACTCACCGCTCTAGCAACAAACAAACTAATTGTTTCAAGCACTGTTGTTGATTTTTTTAAAAAAAGAAGAGTTATTGCTGCTAGTTTATTAATTGCCTTTTTTTAACTAAAGAATTCACAACCTGGCTGCCTTCCTTAAAGGGGACCTATTATGCCCATTTTCATGAGATGAAAATAAATGTTTAAAATTGGCCTTTGAAGTTTCAGCTTAAAACAAAACATGTCATTTAGCAAACTTGTCCCTATTTCAGAGTGAGCTGTTTTTGAGTTTGTCTTTTAAATGCAAATGAGCTGCTGCTTTCTTTTCTACTTTATTTGTTATTCTGACACTCCAGATACAAAACAAGAACATATTATTTAGCCAAAATGTCAGGAATGACCAGTAGTGGGTTAAATCCATGTACATGCTCTAGTCAAGCAATAATGTATGGCGTGGCACAATAACAAACCTTTTTTATCCCAGAATTCTTGGTATGGTTAGACAACTGTGCTGAGCTGTGCTAATAGTGAGATGTCACCACTCTGTTGCCATAGTTGGCTAAGTGGCATAGATATATACACTAGATATTGCATACGGACCCTGAGCATGCGTCAATAGTGCCGCTACATTTGTACAGGACAAATGTCATTCAACTGCACGGCTGCATTTACACAGATTGGTTCAAGTGGCTCAATTCCAGTTTTTTTCTTCCATGTGGCACAGATCGGATATGGCCCCTGTACGTGTAAGCAGTAAAGAAATCACATGGATTCTTATTTACTTAAATCAGATTCAGGCCTTGTTCATATGTGAAAATTTATCCGATATGAATCGGATCTGTGCCCTCATGTCTGCAGTGTAAGCAGGTAGAAAAAATTTACATCCGTCAATGCGAGTCACGCATCATTAAAAACCATAGCGAATGACGTCAACTCTGATGCTTTCATTATGGAACAGACTTCAGCAGTCCGAAACCTTAAATCTCATACACGAGGACTAAAAAAAGCTTTTATAATATTTTATAACACAAGTATTTAAACATGCTAACAAGAGAGAGAGAGAGACAGAGACAGAGAGAGAGAGAGAGAGAGAGAGAGGGAGAGAGAGGGGGAGAGAGAGAGAGAGAGCGCAACATCCGCCATGTAACCAATATAAACTAATCAAATAACTGTTTCATACATCACATGCGTAAATAACACCATGGATATTACCTTAAGATTTTTTTAAGACAATGGTGTTCAATGCTGAATATACAAGCAAGCTGCACCTGCCTTTGCCTTGATTTGCTCGTTGATGTTGTGTGCATTGTCCTCTATCCTTCGAGTGACAGTATTTACATTTTAAAAAATCTGATTCATGCACAACATTGCATTAAAACATTTATTTTCAGTTGGCTTTTTTAATAGCTCAACATTTAAAACAAATAAGCAATCAAAAGGTTACGTTTAATTAGAAATGACAATCTACGTTGAAGGCAATCGCCCTAACCTTCCCATTATTCTCCCTCATTTCTCAGATGGAATGGTGGACCAAGTCAAAGACTACCAGGGGCTAACTTTGGAACATGGAAACATGCAGATTAAAATAGGAAAATATTTCTACATCAATATGGGAGCAAAATCTATAAAAATTAAAATGTATTTTTTATTTTTATTCTTTTTTTTAGCATTATTATCATATTTCTTAAGTTATTATGAAGCATGTTTCATAATACATGTATTGTATTGTTTAGTCATTTTTATTCTTTTTTTATTATTTAGACTACATTTTATGTATATATTTAGATTTCATTTTATGTATAATTGTATTTATTGTAAATTAATCCTGTACATGTGGTTGAATTGACAATAAAGCTGACTTTGACGTTGATGCTGCAGAAATAAAGGTACAGGAGCTGTCACTGTACAGTACCTTCTCAAAAGGTACATATTTATACCCGAAGGGCTCATAATAGTACCTCAATGAACAATATTGGTACATTTAAAATGCATTTGAGTACTAATATGTACCTTTGAAGTATCACTCTGGTCTCTTTAGATAAAAATATGTATCTTTTAATAAGGTTCTGGCCCAGTGACAGCTCCTGTACCTGTATTTCTGAGCGTGGGATGTGTTTTTAATATAGTTTTTTTTGTTTAATGATTTTTGTTTGTGTTTGTTAGTATGCATTTGTATTTGTTTGTTGTGTCATGATGCTGCTGCTCTAATTTAATGGCTCCTGGCAGGATTAATTAAGTTGTTAAAACTTCTGAGTGGTTCGTTTCTTCGATGCTTGCAGAAAAAGACTTACCAAAACAAAAGTTACTTGGTTGTCCTATATCACATTAGACAACACAATTACAGCACGTTAATAAGGAAACAAGTCAGATTTTCATGAAATGTCCCCTTTAACTGAGGGAGAGAAATAGAAAAAAGCCTTGCCAATGGGCCCACAAAATGCAGAATGACAAGTGGCAGTTAGCAGCCATGTCTCGGGTCCCGGAGGGCAGGCCGCACAGGTCAGCTAAATTAAAATGTCTGATGTCCACATCTACTTTGATCAGCTCTTCCTCCAAGCATCAGGCAAAAGGAGAGCTGACATTTTGAAGCAGACCGCTAAGTGCTTGGTCAGGGCACAGGAAGAGCAGGCGCATCTCTAATTACGGCCCTCACACTCGTGAGCAAAACGAGAGAGACAGGAGGAACTGCCTGATCGGTTACTCCAACGCCAAGGTGAAGTGAAGGTGGAAGACGGATATGCAGAGATATATTTGAGTTATTATAATTGCACAGAAGCGTCCTGCAATGTGACACGCTATAAAGCACTTAAACTCAAGATTTTCCTCTCGTTCTTTCTAAGTACCGTCCATGCAGCTTTTATGCAACCTCATATTAATTGAGAGACTACAAAGTACTTTAAAACTCATTTGTCCCACTGCGGGACCACTTAACACGGTCATATCCTGAGAAAGCTAATTTCTTTTTGAAATAAAAAGAGCTTAATAAACTACTAACTTGTAGCATTTTTAAACAGAATGGCTTTAACAGGAAAAAAAAATAGTTCTATGCTACAAAAGTGGACTAGTGATGCCCAAACTAGGGCCCGCGAACCAAAGTTGGCCCACGATAACCTTTGATTTGGCCCACCATCCCATAGGGAGAATGCAGGGGGTTTCATGTAACCTTTTGATTGTTTGTGTTATTGTTGAGATAAAAATGTCTAACCTAAACTAAAATAAACTTAAATTCAATTAAATGTTCAGATTTTTAAAAATGTACATACTGTCACTTGATGGATAGAGGACAAACACACAAGATTTTGGCTAGTAAATCAATGCAATAGGACGAGCAGCTTAACTAGAGTGTTCAGCACTGAACTTCATTGTTTTCTAAATGGAAATGTTAGTTTTAATTCTAATATATTCATTATGAAATGTTAAAAAATGCATGTGTTAATATGATTGAAGTAATGTTTTCCATTTATTTTTAATATTACTACATAAATTAGGAAAATACACATGGTGACTTTATTGTAAAACATTTTGTCATATTTAACTTCGGCCCACAGGCCTTAATCAGATTTAGTCTTTAGCCCTGTGCTAGACAATCATTCATTATTTGTTTCAAGCACTGTAAATAACAGAAATTTCAAACTGCAGTAAATAGTAAAACTATCAAAGTTACAAGCCACTGTATTTCATGATGATTATGAATTAAAATAATTATATTACCACTAATATATATATATATACTGTATATAAAAACACCAGATAAATACCACTAAGCAGCATAACTGTTTTTATACAGTTAAAATAATGAAGATGCTTACCGTATACTGCAAGCTTTACACATTCACACTAATATAAAAAAACAAGGTTGTAAGGACAAGTAAATTAAGACAGTAGCTATGTTTCCATCCAAAGATGTGAATTAAATGTATGCACAAAACTGGATTATCCCATAAAAAAACATGTGAATAACACAGCTTTTCCATCAAAGTAGCTAAAGAGAACAAAATCGTCACGTCCCGATAAACTGGTGCCAAATATCAACAGTAAAGATGAAATTTTCTGCGGTAGGAGATGCTGCTGTGAATCTTTTCTTTATTTAATAAATAACTTGCACCTCAGAAGGCAATCCTGACACGCAGTGAGCGAGTGGTAGTGTTTAAAGGTGTGAGACACGGAGCAAAGAAACTCTTGGCAGAACTGGAGGTAATTAATAAAATAATAACACTAATACTAAAATAGTTACGGCATTTTAGAATGACCAAAACAACATTTCAGATGTTTTACAATGTGGTCAGCTTGCTGGTTTGTCCATTCACACACATTTTTATTATTACATAATCTCTTATAACAAAATCACATGACCTTTTTTATTGGGCATACTGGAATTTGTTCTATTGTGCTATTTTGCTGAAAAGTGTTTCAATTGAAGTTTATGTGCATCTTTTCTAACTGAATAAAAAGTTAAGCCTACCTTTTTTGCACATTGGGATTTCCATCAACCTTTTTTTAATGTGCATATCCAAAATGTGCATAAAAATAGTTGGATGGAAACATAACTATGATTTATACTATATAGTGTATTGTACTATAAAAATGAGGTCATATATCAACTTGGATATATTATTTTACATCACAAATAATTTCATCTTTCATTGAGAAAAAAAAACATTGTTTGATGCACTATCAATGCATTGTCAATTTACAAACTGAAAATATTTATTTTAATGTAATTCAGTTTTTATTTCCAAAAATAAAAATATAAAAGGTTTACAATCAGATTACCTCATATATATCCCCCATCCCCCCAGTTGGTTATATGCATACCAGGAAACACAGAATAACTGTACTTTACACCAAGCAAGTAATTAAATTACATTAAATTTGACTTTTATATTATCCTACTATGAGTGTTACGTGTCTTAAGATTTCTTTGATGTCACATATACAGTAAAAGTCAGAATTATTAGCCCCCCTTTGAATTTATGTTTCTTTTTAAAATGTTACCCATATGATGTTAACAGAGCAAGCAATGTTTCACAGTAAGTCTGATAATATTTTTTCTTCTGGAGAAAGTCTTATTTGTTTTATTTTGGCTAGATTAAAAGCAGTTTTTAATTTTTTAAAGGTTTCAATTTTTAAGGTTAAAATAATTAGTCACTTTAAGTTATATATTTTTTCGATTGGCTACAGGACAAACCACTTTTGTACAATAACTTGCCTGATTACCCTAACCTGCCTATTTAACCTAGTTAACCCTTTAAATGTCACTTTAGGCTGTATAGAAGTGTCTTGAAAAATATCTAGTCAAATATTATTTACTGTCATCATGGCAATAATAAAATAAATCAGTTATTTAAACTATTATGTTTAGAATTGTGTTGAAAAAAAATCTTCTGTACGTTAAACAAAAATTGGGCAAGAAATTAAACAGGGGGGGGGCTGTTTAATAACAGGGGGGGGGCTAATAATTCTGACTTTAACTGTATATAGATTTTCACACAGTCAAAATATCCAGTTTAGCATGGTTGATCCGTGCTGATGACAGTTCTAAGTACAGATTTTCCAATACTGAATGCAACCAGTTCTTAACAGAGATCATCAGGGTCCACCTCTGCACTAGCATACAAATAGAAAATATCTTAAAAAGGAGGTAGACAGCGCAGGTGAACTATGCACAGCTAATTAAACAGCAATGGTGCTGATCAATATTTCTGTGAAATGCACAGAAGAAAGTCAGATCGCACATGTTATTACTTTGTTGAACAAACTGAAAACGACGTTACAGCCTCAGATTTGCTTGACCAATTGCTAAAAAGTGGGGGGGGGGGGGGGGGTCATGACCACCCACATCTGGAAAATTAATTTGGAAGTTCTTTATCCATTTTCCACACATAAATTTAAAAAAATAAAAGAAACTTTTTTTTTCAAATGAGAAAATTAAAAATGTCAGTTTTCTCATTTCTGCATATTTTATTCCAAATAGGAAAACAAAACGCATAAATAACAATCATTAACAAACAAATGATGATAAATGCAGAACATATTCAAGATATCAAGCTGTAGTGATTACAGCGAAATATGAAAACAAATAAAGATTTTCAATTGCCATTTGTCGAAAAAACAATTCCTAATTAGAAAAGTTAATATCTGATCCTAATGTCCATCTGTCAACCAGCGGCTTCTACTGCAGCTCTACAGAGTACTGGCTTTGGGGAAACAGAGTGAGAAAAATGAGACAACTTTTAAACCGAGAAAGGCTGAAAGAGAGAGCGGGGGAATGAGAAATTGCTTCAGCTATACATAAGGCTCATGTCAGAGAGTAATATCAAGCGCTTGGCCTTTGGGAACCGGTGCTTCTGTGACACGGCAGACATCCCAGCATCATTCACAACCCTGTATATTCAACCTCAGTCAAGGGCTCCAGCGCGTCTGACAACCACCACCGGCCCCCCATCCATACCAGCCTCCCTATATCCATCTATGTAGCATTCTGCATCTCTCAGGTTGGTTTATAGATCTCCCCCCTCATAATCATTCAGCCCAGACCGAGTCAGAGAGACGAGCTAAAAATCAATTCCTCTACTCTGCCCCCACTTCCACGGACCACTTTTCTGTCATTTAGCAGGAGCTGTTAACATCCCCTGTTTGCCCTCTTGGACATGTATGGGGTCACGTGAAGTTCAAATTCATCCTGGTGATCTCCATCATGGCCCCCCGAATCTGTAACCCCTCGGTAGGAGATGAAAGCCAGTCGACGGGTGCAAAGCGTGATGGATGCAGTGCTACATCCTCTAAAGCGAGCACTTCTCCAGCCCCGGCCTGTGGAGAAGCAGACTGGAGGAGCGTGATGGATGGGACACGCGCTCGGCTGATCAAAGCCTTGCAGGCAAACACTTATTTACACAAGACTTATTACAGATGAAGAATGAGGCGCTGTCCCCAGTCGAGACACTAAAGCGATGCTCCGCCTTCTAGACCAGCTTTTTATTTGCATGCTGATCAAGACTGGTGTATGTCAGTGCGGGTCTCTCTGAATCTAATACTCCTTAATGGAAAACTGTTTTTAGGAAAGTAAGCTCATTTTAATAATAATAATAATATTAATAATAGTAATAATAAGAATAAGAATAATAATAATATTAATAATAATTTCTTACATTTATATAGTGCTTTTCTGGACACTCAAAGTGCTTTAGACAGTTTTGGGGGAATCTCCTCATCCACCACCAGTGTGCAGCATCCTCATGGATGTTGTGACGGCAGCCATATTGCGCCAGACCACACACCAGCTGATTGTTGGAGAGGAGACAGAGTGACTAAGCCAATTATTATATGGGGATGGTTAGGAGGCCATGATGGACAAAGGCCAGTGGGTAAATTTGGCCAAGATGCCGGGGTTAAACCCTTACTTTGTTTTTTGAAGGACATCCTGTGATTTTTTAATGACCACAGAGAGTCTGGATGAGGGGTTAACGTCTCATCCAAAAGACTGTGCTCACTGAGCAGTATAGAGTCCCCATCAGTATACTGGGGCTTTAGGACCCACACAAACCACAGGTTGAGTGCCCCCTGCTTTCCCATGCGGTTTCAAATCCATGCCCTGCTTAATTTCAGTGGGCTTTATGTGAGAGTTTCAGAAAGCAAACTGCCGGTCACTTCATTTTAAACAGTTGAGTTTTACCATTTCTGAATCTATTCAGCCGATTTCCAGATCTAGCAAGAGCACTTTTAGCTCAGCTTAGCATAAATCATTGAATCAGGTTAGACCATTAATGTTCCAAAAATGTTGTTCCAGCATGTACTAAGACTGATGGAAATTTGAAAAGCTGCTATTTAAGGTCAATTTGAATAGGAACTATACTCACATTCTGGCTTAATAATACAGAAACTTTGCTGCGGTACTATGGCTGCATTAGGTGCAAACATATTAAGCAGTGCCTAAAAATAGCCCCCAGCTAGGAAAAAAGGTACCAGTTTTGCATAATACAATTAATAAAAACAGGAACTTTTTCATTTTCTGTCAGTCTCAGTACATGATGTAACTACAAAAGAGTCTAAGTTTATATATTTTGCATTTTTTTAGCAGGATGCTAACGGTCTAATCTAATTCAATAATCTATGCTAAGATAAAAGTGCTCTCGCCAGATCTGGAGATTGGCTGAACAAATTAAAATGAAAGTGAATTTGTCTCAGCAACCAGCCTTCTTCAAAATAACTTCTGTTGTGTTTAACAGAAGAAAGAAACTGATAAAAATACAGATAAAAATTTAAACCCACATGAAGAAGAATAATCAAAATTTTACAAGTCACTTAGATTTAAAAAGTTGAGTTTTACCACTTTTAAACCCATTCAGCCGATATCCAGATCTAGCAGAAGCACTTTTAGTTTAGCTTAGCATAAATTAGTTAAATGGGTTAGACCATTAGCATTTTGCTACAAAAAATAAGAGTTTTCTTATTTAAAACTTGAGTATGCTGTTGTTACAGCATGTACTAAGACTGAGGCAATTTTTCGGTCATTATGGATAAGAAGTATACTCTCATTCTGGCTTAATAATCAAGAAACTTTACTGCTGTACTATGGCTGCATTAGGTGCAAAGATATTACGCAGTGACTGAAAATCACCCCATTTAGGAAACTAGGTAACAGTGCTGCATAATAACATTGATAATAAAAGGAATTCCAACATCATTTACTCACTTACCAGATACTCACATCATTTACTCACTTTACCATCACTTGTTTAAACCCTATTTGAGTTTCTTTCTTCTGTTGAACACAACAGAAGATATTTCGAACAACGCTGGCTCCTGTCACACATCGACTTCCATAGCATTTCCCACTAATATGGAAGTGAAGTGGTTCCAGCAACCAGCCTTCTTCAAAATGACTTCTGTTGTGTTCAACAGAAGAAAGAAACTAATAAAGATTTAAACCCACATGTGGGAGAACAAATGAAATTTTCATCTTTAGGTGAAGTTGTTTTTTTAAAGATGATAAGTCTCGTAAAATCATCCAAAAAGCAAAGCAGAATCACGTTCTCTTACATCACATTACCCACGCTGCTTTGACAGATCAACAATTTTCCCCTGACTTACTGATCTTCTCCATTAGGAAAGACATTAGTGAATCCAGCAGTTGGCCCCAGCACCCCATTACTTTTTGGCTTGTGCAGCACAACTGAAAACAGGGGCTGGAAAACTTCAAACGCTCCTGATGAGCAGATTAAAATCCAGCCAGGCAGACACGATCATTATGCAATATTTATACATGCGAGTGTTTGTGGCTCACAGCAGATGAGCCAGGTCTCCTGTGGTGGACCCCAGATTAACGCGCACCAATGCCTGTGCAGAATCAGCGATGAGATCAAAGAGCTTCTACAGCGACTGAATATTTCAGACTGAACGATTGATTTGCTGCGATGAAGAGGCTCACCCAGAACTCTACGATGAACATAATCGGAGATGAAAGGGGGAACTATACTATAAATAGAAAGTGCAAGTTGTGATCCAATCGCAGCCGAACCAAGCCTCTCGCAACAAAAACACAGAAGCTCAAAATGGAGCGGAAAATGACGGCGGCTGCAAGTCTGACAAGGCGAAGAGGATGGGAGGTCACAGTATGAAGAGTTTTATCGTCGTAATAAAAATGCTCTCTTACCGTCGCAGTCGCCCAAGTGAGAAGTGTTTCCTTGCTCAACGTCTTGCTCGAAGGGAAGCCTGTGGAGAGGAAAAAAACAGTAGAAGAGACATTCATCAACAAACCACATAAACAGGCTATAAAACCGCACCAGCTGAATTACAGTAATGCCTATGTATTTTTTCAAACAAGAATAACATTTTTTATTGCTGTCTTGAAGGGTAATTCAAAAACTTCTTGATTTTGCGGTCCCTTGCTCCTTTTGGCTTTAATAATAATAACAGTGGAAATTAAAAGCTTGTACAGGATGTGTGCAGAAACTCAATCTGCGCTCAAACACACAGAGGCTTCACAGCGCTCTATTAGAGATGCTCTGTGTTACCTTAAAGCCACATTAATGAAGAAAAATGACTGCAGTCGGCTCACCAATGGCTTCTTTCCAACCGCATAAGTCAAACAGAGGAAGGGCCGAGGGCTACGCACAGCAGAAGCGTGCACCGGGGGGACCAGCCGCTTTCCACTACCATCGGCAATTAGTTAAAGCTCAGGACAACAAGGCAGCCAGGGGTCTTTTACTGCCAGGGTCTTAGTTTTTCAGAAGATATGCTTACGCTGGCATGGTTAAACGCTTTCTGTGAAATGTCTATAAAATATAATGTTTCAACAAACTGCAGGCGCAGAGCTGTAATCTTCAGAACTCCTCTGAGAGAAGACAGCTCCGTTTTTTTTTACAACAGCGGTGAACCACCCTGAGAATTTAAATGAGCATGCAGATTTCTTCTCCCTGCTCTCCTGAGGATGAGCGGTAGCGAATAAAGACTGATAAATAGCCGGAAGAAAGTCCCTGAACTTGTTTTTGCATATTGGCTGTTTGTGTATATTAGCGAGTGGCAGTAATTAGGACTATTTCTGTATTGTTTTTCCTCCGTGAAATTCGATTGGTGCGAATTTCTCAGCATTATGCGAGATGGATCGATCCACAGGTTTGGCCGTCCTTGGTAAATCAAATCAGATTCAGCCAGAGAGCTGTAATTGCATCACGGCGCTGAGGTAAAACGGTCTCCAAGTTTTGATCTCAGAATACGAGCAGACAACCTGTATTTGCACACAAAACTCAATAAAAGCAGCTCTCTGAGGACAGATACACTTTCACAAGTGTGTTTAAAGGGAGGCAGAAAACAAAAAGTATTGTGTTTTCTGGAAAATAAGTCACAGTATCAAAATGTTATTGTTGATGGGGGGAATAAAATTTTAAAAAATCACAAAGGCACATTATGTTGTGTTGGTGTGCGAGTTGCACTTTTGAAATACTTTTGGAATTTATGCAAAATAGGCTGCCGGCAGTCCTAAATAAACAAAATGTAATAAACAAAACACCATGCATTGTATTTAAATTCCCCTCACTCTAAGGGTGCTTTCACACTAAGACTTTTGGTTCACACCCAGGTTTGTGTGGCATCAAAGTACAGTACGTTTAGCTAGAGTGAACGTTTGTCTTCTGAACTCGGGTGCGCACCCATGAACTATACCTAAGTCCAGGCCCGTGCAGAGACCGTCCAAAGGTGGGGTGGGGTGGTGTTGTTGTCGCGCGCGTACTGAAGGGCGGTGTTGTCGCGCGCGTTATGATCAGCTGTGTTGTCGCCCGCATACTGTAAAGCGGGGGAGGGGGTTAAGCGCGCATACTCAAGAGCGGTGTTGTCGCGCGCTTACTGAAGGGCGTGACGGAGGGTGTGTCGTGTTGCGGGGGCACTTTTGATCATTTTGGAAGGGCACTTTCTATCCAAGACTAAAAAGGGCATGTGCACTGCACAGGTTGAGCCCTATGTGTGCACGTGCCTGCCTAAGTCAGCCTGAAAGAAGTGGTCTGGGGTACAGTTCACGTGAACTCTGGTACTCTTTTTTTATTTTCGGCCTTTTTGCCTTGCTTAGATAGGACAGTAATGAGACATGATTGGGAAATATCCTCAAGCTGGGATTCGAACTCAGGACGTCCTGACGTGCTACTGCAACATAGGTTGCCACGCTAACCACTAGGCTATTGCGCCGACGACAGTTCACTACTGATATGAATACAATCATACCAAATAACGGAAGTGAACCGCAAACTGTACAACAAACTTTTTCATAATGTTCATTTGTGTGTATGTCTGTGTATCATCTACCTCGGTGACAAGCAGAACTGACTCAGTGATAATGTCTGCTTGTCTCCACCAAAAACGACTTCTGCAGACATCGTGTGATGTTCTGAACGTTTTTAACATTTTTTGAGGCAGATAGATGCAAGTCGCTTTTGTATTTTGGTTTTGATAACAAAACCAAAAGTTTTTGTAAAAGCAGAACAACTGTGATAAGCGTACGTCTCCATTTTGGTGCTTTGCTTTCGTGGCCGTCACCTAGCAACAGCTCTACACAAAACAGCAGCTTGATGACGCAAGCGTACCAGGAATCAAAAGGAAAAAAGACAATGTGAACACAAACCAGCCGAGGGCGGACTATCGAACTTGGGTTCAGACCAGGCATTCGAACCAAGTGTGAAAGCACCCTAAAACAAGTTTAAATTTGGCACTCTGGTAAAGTCACGTCACATTTATTTATATATATATATATAGAAATGACAAAATGCTATTTTTTATAAGCTTTACAAATTTTAACTTGATGTTTTAAGTGAGTTTAATAGATTAATGAACAAGTTGATTTCATTCGACTTAAAAAAAATTTAAGGCAGCAAAAAAGTTTTTTAGAAAGCTTGTTTCAAAATGCTGAATCAAACATTATGTGAACTTTTTTTTGGTCTGATCTCTTGGTTTGAAATGATGTCCCATTGCCAGTTCATTGTTAGATTTAGCTTGAAATATTTTGTGGTCTTTACATTAAACAGTAGAAAAATGAACAGAAAAAAAATAATATCAGAGAAAGAGAGTATTAAAAGCAGAGAAAACAATTAAAACGTAAACAGTGAACTTTAAACCTTAAAGGGAAACTGAAAACAGCAGCATGTTGTAAAAATGCTTTAAAATGCTTGTGTGTCTCAAATTTGAATGTTATTTGCATAATATCAGTCTCTTTGAATTATACTCGCATGTTTAAAACAAGAAGGTGGATGTATGCTTATATTAAAACGGACCTGGTGCCCGCGCGGAGGAACGAGCAGATGTCTCCTGTGGTCCAGCCGCAGTAGGGGTCTCGTGAGGCGATGCAGTTCCTGTGAAAGAACAGAAACAAGCATGAGCGGTTCCCCAAGGCAACAGACAGTATATGGTTTAATTCTGCTGGATTTCATCCAACTATGATCCACCTGGTTGAGTGCACACATTAGATGTGTGGCATGTGTTAGTGCGCCTCACTGGGCAGCAGCGAAGGCCCACAGGCACAGACACAGAGCACGGGCTGGTGCCTGTCCACTGATCACACAAACACTCAACTATCCTACAGCTCTGAGCTATACATGATTGTACTTCAAAGGACAAATGATTCAGACGCTAAATCACATCGCTATTCATGCTTAAGTTACATTTTAGGTACTGGTTCTGGATTCATTTAAATGGGTTAATTATCAATGGGAGGTTCCCAGATACACTGTATATCTAGGTATGTGTATGTGTGAGTTTGTTATGATTTGAAGACAAATTGGACCACAGAATTTAGATAAACGTAACAAAATCTAAATAAAATGTAATCTATATGTAATCAATAACATATATCATGCAAATATAAACATTCTTATTTATATATACAATTATTTCTATGCAGTAATAATATGAAAAATTATATTTATCTTTTATTTCAGTCCTAATGACTGTTTAATGAGGAATACTCAAAATTAATAAATATATTTAATATTAAATACAAGTCAAATAAACAATTAAATACATTTTAATAATCCATGATACTCATAATATAATATAGAAACAAACATGACACAAATAATTTAAAATTAAATATTTGGAGTTAAATAAATAACATCATATAATAAACATACACGTGATGCCTAATAAATAAAAATGAACATTTCAGACACTTCAATATTTAATAAAATAAAATCAGTTTCTAACAGGGTGGGAATATTTTTTCCAGGAGCATTTTTTCTAAGGCCAGTTTTTATAAATGCCTTATTACTTGTCTTTTATGTAATATTCTTAAATTCAACCAATTAATTAATCAAATTATGACAAACTGTTAAGATCAAACATTTAAAATTGAATATAAATTATACAATAAAGTCATCACCAGGTAGGGCTGTAATATTATGACAAAACATCATTAGTGCCTATTATTGCTTTTGATAATGTTAAAATTAGATATTATAAATGCCACATTATAATCTGGCTACACTGACTGACACAACATGTCAGCAAAAATTCATGTTTTAATCACTGAAGCTGTGAAATAGATCTCTAAAATTACTTCAGCACTCTTTTCTTTTGAGAAAATCTACATATTCAACAATACTAATTTAACGTCTCTGACAGTAATGTGTGTGATTGGATATAGATCAGGACTTAAAATATGCATAACAATATGCTCAATCTTAAGCAATGCATAATTATCTTACAGCTTAGTTTGGTGGTCTGTTTGTTGCCATAAGCTTCCATTAATATAGTATAACTAATATAATCTAAACATAATTTCAATAATAGTCCCTTTCACAGATATGGACGGAAAGAGCACGTTCACAATTAGAACGCGTTGACATGATACTATCAGAAGACTGATCACATCACCATTTATGAACATAAAAGCCTTTTAGCTGTTAGTCAGATAACGTTTCTATGTTCCTTCTTAATCCCAACTATGTAAAAAATTATCGGTAAAACGCCTATGATAAACTGCTGTTTGTTTACCTTCAAGCTCTGCTTCAATTGCTTGACGCGCCAGCATACACACACGCTCTATGAGCGCGGTTAAGTTGGTTTTGTTTTCGATATTCCTGACACGTACTTCTCGACATGCCAAAGTGTTCCTCCATATGTTTTTATCGAAGTTGTTCACAGTACTTATCCATCCACAGAATTTGTAATGTCATCAAATGTGCAAACATTTAGCAGCATTTCGCGCTTCTGCCTTTGGTTGTCTCTGAGACAAAGCAGCTACATGAATAATAAAGTGAAATCATCAACAAAAGCCCAAGTTTACAAATACAAGCGCAGCCATTTAGAGGTCCTTTCTAGTTAATGATGTCAGAATTTACCAGTATTTTGGAATGGATGTGTGAATGGTGTTTTCCCGACAATTTCCAGAACGTTCTTGCCTGTGTAAACAGCGTTTTTATGAATTTACCAGTAAGGTCGTTATTAAGGTCGTCTGGATATTTACCGGTATTGCTGTGTGAAAAGGGCTAATATAATAACATCATGTAATATTTGACATGATAATTACCCAAAATAAATACAAAGTAATAATACAGAACCTATAATTAGCTTTATAAAAGGATAATAAACTACAGGGTTTAACTACATTTAATATACATTATTTATTTAATAATTTAGATTTTAGCCTTCAATGATTATAAAAAACATATATATTTGAGATAAAACAATTATTGCACCATATCCCACTCTCTTTCCAGCAGTCCGCAAACCAATGTAACATGACTTTTGCAACACGGCTTGATGTATTAAAGTGCATTAGATTTATTCATGTTTTTAAAAGAGCAAAAGAAGAATTCATTCTGTTCTCTGCATGTGCTCAGCCTCAGAGATGGAGCTGAACACAGACATAAAGTCATCTTTTAGCATAAGCTGTGCACCTGAAAGATCAAATACATGCAAAAATGTGTGCGCTTGGCTGCTTATTTACATAAACCATTGTTTGTTATGTAATAAATCAAGGTAAAGAATTGAGAATGAAAATATCTGTCTAACAGTAAACCTGATTTGTGTGATTCTTAAAGTGACAGCGCGCTATATTCCTTGCTGTCGACTGTTTATCATTATTAACCAAACAACAAAAGACAAAATCAATTTCTGCTTTCATAAGAAACCAATCGAGTTACCATATTGAACACTACGTTTTTATATATATATATATATATATATATATATATATATATATATATATATATATATATATATATTCTTTTTCATAATTATAAGGACTTTTTTAACTTTGTTTTTAGTTACCCATTCTGTTGTGGTATTGTGAAAGTTTTGGTCCAATTGCCTTCCCTGCTAATGATCATTTTTAATAGTCATGAATTCAATACTGACCAAAACAACCATGATTATGATTTTTCCATAATTGAGCAGCCCTACTACAAGGTCACTTCTCATTAAGAGTGCAAACTAAAGGTGTGTTTGTGTGTGTGTGTGTGACTTACTTCATGCAGGCGGAATAGAGTTGGCATCGAGCTACAGGCACTTTGATCACGCACGATGGGAAAGTCAGTAGGAGGCTGTGACTGATGCGGTCCAGCGTGAGAGAGAGCAGCTGCCTGGCCTGAGGAGAATCCGTCCCACACCTGGAACACACACACACACACAGAGTCCAAATCAATTCACAACCAATTAAAAGAGCGCCGGCAGAAAGTCAAACACAATTTACACAGAGAACACACTCAAACACAGTGTGATGGAGAATGACACGACCCCCGAGCCTACAATAATAAAGTCCAAACAGACAGTCTGATCATGTTTATCTTATTACGCTGTGCGGTTTAACCATTAAAGCAAGCTATATATACAGTACTGGGCAAAAGTCTTAGGCTACCACCAGCTTTGGAAGCCGCACAAATCTATCTAAAAAGTATGAAGCATGTGCAGGATCATTACTTTTGGGTGAACCTTTAATAAACAAACAGAAAATATGGAAAATATGTACACAATACTCAGAACAAAATACTAGCATTAAAGGTCTTAGTTTAAAGTGACTTCTTTAGCAACTTTTGTTGAGTCTTCTTTGAAATGATGTACTATTTAATATCAAGTATCTTTCAGCATTTCTAAGAGTTCTTCCTTAGATTTTGCATGTTCTATCTTTCTTTTTCTCTCCAGGTGAATCACATACTGCCTATAATATTGCCTATATATACTGTATATGATATTTAGGTCTGGACTCCATTTCATAACTTGTCATCACGTCTTTGTTTTTCTCTTCAAATATGATTTAATTACATTAGCAGTGTGTTTAGATCTTTATCATGTTAAAAAAATAAACTATTACAAATAAGGTGTGGCAGTGGGTAGCACATTCGTCGTCTCACGGCAAGAAGGTCGCTAGTTCGAGCCTCGGCTGGGTCAGTTGGTATTTCTGTGTGGAGTTTGCATGTTCTCCCTGTGCTCGTGTGGGTTTCCTCCGAGTGCTCCTGTTTCCCCCACAAGTTCAAAGACGTGGTACAGGTGAATTGGGTAAGCTAAAATTGACCGTAGTGTATGAGTGTGTGTGTGAATGAGTGTATCTGAATGTTTCTCAGTGATGGGTTGCGGCTGAAAGGGTTACCGCTGCATAAAACATATGTTGGATAAGTTGGCGATTCATTCCGCTAAGCCGACAAAAAAATGAATAAGTGAAAATAAGGTGCTTTCTAGAAGGAATTACATGACAAACTAAAACATTAGTACTTTTCAGCGTTCCCAATCCTGGCTTAGGCAGAAATGCAGATCAAACTAAGACATTTTTCCATCTTTCTCTAAATCTTTCTTTCATATATCTTATGCCTTGTGCACTGTTTAAATTTCCTACCCTTTTGTTATGTTTGGGATGAAAACATCCACTGAATTAATCTGCTGTAAAACTGCTGCAACAATGCATCAGATAATTTTTTTTCATTTGTTTTTGCATAAATCTGTTAATCAACTTCAGTCCTATTGAAAACTACTAAATTGTTTAAAAAAATTACAGGATTTTAACTTTTTAATAACCAAGTTCACAAATTATGTCACTGATTTGGTGAAAAAAACCTCACACAAAATGGTGTATTTTCAATATAAAAGTAGTTGTGGACTGGATTTTTTAAAAACCTTTTATAACAGTCTTGGACATGTACATTATTGGTAAGAACCTTGGATTTAATGCATTGTTAGATTTTACTTTTCCCCCCTAATTTACACTTGGTGGCTGCTTTTGCCCCATTGACTTCCATTATAACCAAATTTGATGGTGCAATAATACACAGTCTTTGTTTTTGTTTACTCCTTGTAGTTCTGAGAACTGAGATTCATATTTTGATTTTCTCAGACACATCAAGGTAAGTGCGTTAAGGTCACTCTCACGCACTAAAACACACACTTTAATTTGCTGTTATACTCCATATAAAATTTAGAAACTAAACACAGGTCTTTTCCTCTTTTTGCACAAGCCTATCTAAAGGGTTATTGGTGCCAACTGATGATCAACAGTAAAAATGACAAATTTTACCTCTTCCCAACAGGACAACCCACCAACAAGCAAAAGTGCATGATTATATAGTGGCATGGTTTTAATAAAAAAATGGTTATAATAGAAGTCAATGTGGCAAAAACAGTAAATTAGGGAGAAAAAAAATGAAAATTATATATAAAATAAAAAAAGTGCATTAAAGGCAACATTTTTTCACATCAAAAAAAAAAAAAAAAGGTCATTTGGATTTTTTTCACCAAATCAGTGACATCATTTATGAATCTGGCAATTAAAGAGTTAAAATTCTGTAAGTGATTTAGTAGTTTTTATCAGGACTGAGGGTGATTTGACAGATATATGCAAAACATTTTGAAAAAAAAAATTATCTGATGTATATTTACAGTATAAAATAAAATATAAAAATAAAATTTAAAATAAATATTTTTCAAAACAAGATTTGTCACCAAAAATCATTCTGCTAGCTGAAACACAGACAAAGTTATGGCCAAATTAAGACACAAAATCACTCCTGAGTGGATGAAAACATCCCCAACGGTACATAAAGGTTTAACAATTAGACCCAAAACATTCAACTAGAACCTGTATTTTCTGGTTGTATTTTAATAAAGAGAATGAGAACTAATATATAATGGCCTTGTACCCTCACTAAAACAACAAATGTAACTGGGGGCCTAAGACATATTCACAGTGCTCTATATCTAGGGGAGCAGTTATGAGAGCTCGCTTGTCGTCCTTGAAGCAATATTTTTAAAGATGATGAAAAATTTCCACCAAGGCCATCTATTCATTAAGATACAGGCTTGTTAAATGTGTCTAATGAACTGACGCTAACTTTCACCCTCTGAACAGGATGAGGCGTAAAGGGCTTCAAAATGAAACCGCGTGTCGTATTAATGTGATATCGCATTAATGTGTTGTCACTTTGTGCTCGGCCCCTGTAACTAATCTGATTGATATCTGGGAGTCTGGCAGTCGCCCACTTCTCTACGCTTTACACTTAATTGGCACTTATCACTTTAGAGTATCTCTCCAGCACCTGCCATACTGGCTAGAAAGCACATTTGTTTGTACACATGCACGCGCATACATATGCTTATAGAAACGCTTATGATAATGGCCTTGATGGCAGCGCTGAAATCATTAGCACTTGATGCATCGGATCTGAGTAATGAGCCGCTCTTACCAAAGGCTATCAGAAACGAGATCAAACTTAATTCAAAAAGTCATTTTCCTAATCTGTCTTGTATTCATTTGATGTATATTACAAAACAGATCTATTTACTTGAGAAGCAAAATTGGGTGATTATGAAAATCATGCACAGACTATATTAGACTCTACAGAATATTTGTTGAAAACATGTTGACTCAAACCATTTAATAAAAATAAAACAAATTACCTATGGCAATATAGTTAGAAAATAATTAGAAATATGGGAATGTTCATAAATATATACACTCACCGGCCACTTTAGTAGGTACACCTGTCCAAGTGCTCGTTAACACAAATTTATAATCAGCCAATTACATGGCAGAAACTCAACGCATTTAGGCATGTAGACATGGTCAAGACGAGTTACTGCAGTTCAAACCGAGCATCAGAATGGGAAAGAAAAGGTATTTAAGTGACTCTACACGTGGCATGTTTGTTGGTGCCAGACGAGCTGTTCTGAGTATTTCAGAAACTGTTGATCTACTGGGATTTTCACACATAACCATCTCTAGGGTTTTACAAAGAATGGTACAAAAAAAGAGAAAAATATCCAGTGAGCGGCAGTTCTGTGGCCAAAATTGCTTTGTTGATGCCAGAGGTCAGAGGAAAATGGCCAGACTGGTTCTAGCTGATAGAAAGGTAACAGTAACTCAAATACCCAAACGTTACAACTGAGGTGTGTAGAAGAGCATCTCTGAACACACACATGTCCAACCAGGCAGATAAGCTACAGCAGCTGAAGACCGTACTAAGTGCCACTCCTGTCAGCTAAGTACAGGAAACTGAGGCTCTAATTTTCACAGGCTCACCAAAAATGGACAATAGAGGACTGGAAAAACATTGCCTGGTCTGATGAGTCTTGATTTCTGCTGCAACATTCGTATGGTAGGGTCAGAATTTAACATCAACAACATGAAAGCATGGATCAATCCTGCCTTGTATCAATGGTTCCAGCTGGTGGCCGTGGTGTAATGTTTGGGGGGGATATTTTCTTGGCACACTATAGGCCCTCTGGTACCAATTGAGCATCGTGTCAACACCACAGCCTACCTGAGTATTGTTGCTGACCATGTCCATCACTTTATGACCACAGAGTACCCAGCTTCTGATGGCTACTTCCAGCAGGATAACGCACCATGTCATAAAGCGTGAATCATCTCAGACAGGTTTCCTAAACATGACAATGAGTTCACTGTCCTTAAATGGGCTCCACAGTTACCAGCTCTCAATCCAATAGAGCACCTTTGGGATGTGGTGAAACGAGAGATTCGTATCATGGATGCACAGCCAACAAATCTGCGTGTGCTATCATGTCAATATTGACCAAAATCTCTGTGGAACATTTCCACTACCTTGTTGAATCTATGCCACGAAAGATTAAGGCAGTTCTGAAATCAAAAGGGGGTCCAACCCATTACTTGTAAAGTGTACCTAATAAAATGGCCAGTGAGTGTATATGTATATAAAGTGGAGATTAAAAATTAAAGATCAAAATAAATTTTCCAAAATTATAGGTATTTTTTTCTAGTTTTTTTTTTTGCAATTTGCTTTTTTTATTAGCAACCTCCCTTTGTGCTACAATCTATTTGTGCTGTTCTCCATATTTGATCGTTTTCCAAAAAAGTTTTTTTCAATGTTAATATTTTTAACTAGGCAAGCCATTGGAAAACAGTGGTTTATTCTGTACTCAATTGACCAAAAAATAGGGGAACAAAAGTACTTTTGTTCCAGCCATCTAAATTAATTTTAATTTCCCTGCTCTGTTTAAAACAACTTGTGCTATAAAAACACGTTTCAAAAACAGTATATAATTATCATATATAAATTAAAAGGTATAGACTACAAGGGCTTTGCCATATTAAGGAATATTTTTGTAATTTTTATTTTCTTTTTTAATCAGCATATTTTAAATTCTTTAGATCCATCACTTATTTAACACATTTAATTGGCAGAGTTTTAAAAAAACAAGCTGCGAGACATGAAAAAAATGAATGAATTATAGCACAGCTCTTTTTTTAAGCATCTAAAACATGTAATGAAAGAGAGAGACCATCAGAAAACTGATTTGAGAAGGAAAAAACCTTCTCTCCTGACACATGTGAGTAGGAGAGCGAACCAGAAGACGTATGAGATGAAAATGAACCGCTGCTATAGTTAGATCACAGAAAACAAGTCAGAAAAAAAGCCAAATGACTTACACAGAAGACAGCAAGATGAAAGGAAAAGCGGTTAAAAAAAGGGACTGACATCAATTAACACTCTAATTCTCCATCCTAATTGTGTCATTGTTTGCTTCGCTGCAGTGTCTTGATCGATATGGATGATGACAATGGCATTTTTGAGCGCTTTCTCCCGGCCGCGGTCTCCCTGACCCTGCGCGTGTCAAACGGTTTACCTCTTTTCTGCCATCTGATGAGAGATGGCAGAGGTTATGCAAGGCCAGCATGATCGGAGCCTGATCTGATTACTCCATCCACACTCCTCTGATTAGCTGGTTTCCCACAGCGCTAGACACAGCTAACACTGTCAAAGCCGACATGCTCACACACACACACACACACACACGCTTGCACTCCAGCTGATAAATTACATGTGAAGTTTCAGCGATTCATGCTGATTCATGTTTTATCAAGGGTGCTTGTTTTGCTTAGCTAAATGTTTAGAAATTAACACCCCGCAGACAGGTTCACCTGATTTATAGCACAAAGCATGCAAAAAAAACTTTGTTTTCTTTATAATTAGGATAGAGAGAGCGAATGTGAGGAAAAAACAGACTAAAGAGCATTTAGTGTGCCTGGATGAAGAAAACGCAATTAACACTATATCCATGGAAAATGAGTGTTTCTCACTAACTCCTAGCGCCTTCAGCAAGGGATAATGACCAGCTAATGTCCTCCATCTGTTTGCACACCATGATGGGATTCTCCACTATGAAACAATCACTAAAGAGTGCGCTTGAACATCAACCTTTACCTGTCAGGGTTGTAGCCTTCAAATTCCTCAAGGAACACGTTGTTGTTGGTCACGGTGTTATCCCTGTTAGGGGTGACCAGAAATTTGAGGATGGTTCCTCGGCTTGATCCCAGGAAAAGCACTGTCTGGTTCCCATAAGGCCCGGCGTTTGTGTCCACCACCATCTTGTTGAGCTGGTATCTGAAAGAGACAGCACACAACTTAATTCGTTCTCGAAATGAGACCGAGGGGGAAGAAAGACGTTAAATTATGAACTAAAAGCTGCTGCCAAAAAAACAAAATGCACAAATTGCGAAAAAGCAATTTGCATTGACAAACTGACATATCTTGAGCAAACAGTCCAAACTGCTCTGCTATGATGATTCAGCTTTCTAAAATAAGATGATCTCCCAGAGTGTTTGAAATGACACAAACAACTTGTCACTATCATTTTGTTGTGCCCTGTGGGACGCTGAGAAACCCCAGCTGCTGAAACTCCATATAGTCTCTGAACACAGAGATTGGACAGATACTAATGCTAGCAGACATGAAGTCCCGGTCAAATGTTTTGCATGCCTCTTAGAGAACAAAAGCTTAGTTTAGCGTATTTAATGGATAAATAATGCTCATTATTTTTTCTATTTAGATTAGGTATGTGAAAAATCTCACTAAAAGCCCATTCTGAAGCTTAGCCACATGCACATGAAATGTCCACAGACTACTGTCTGAACGTCTGATGCATAAAGCACACAACATGGGAACATTTCAGGAGCTCCGAAATCATTATCCAATTACAGGATTTCCAGGAGATGTGGAAGCACCTGGAAGCAAAGCCTTCCTGATGTCAAAACCCCTCATGAAGGAAACAAGTCCCAAATCGTGTATACACTACCTGACAAAAGTCTTGTCTATCCAAGTTTTAGGAAAAACAAATAATAACTTGACCTCTAGTTGATCATTTAGTATCAGAAGTGGCTTATATGAAAGACAAAGGCTGCTAGATTACGCTTATTTTACCAAAATACAACATGATCATGACTTGATTTTTAACTATTTAATTAGGACAGTAAGCTCTGACTTTGCTTAGACAAAAGTCTTGTTACTAAACAGAAATAATGTAGAGTATAGAATATAAAGTCATGCTGCAGTGGAAAAGGTGGTCCCAGAGTTCATCAAGATTCTTTAGATTAATCTTCAATGCCTCCTCTTTCATCTTACCCCAGACATGCTCAATAATGTTCATGTCTGGGGACTGGGCTGGCCAATTCTGGAGCACCGTGACCTTCTTTGTTTTCAGGAACTTTGATGTGGAGGCTGAAGTATGAGAAGGAGCACTATCCTACTGAAGAATTTGCCCTCTCCTGTGGTTTGTAATGTAATGGGCAGCACAAATGTTGTTGATGTTGCCATCTACTCGGCAGATCTCTCACATGACCCCAAAGTGAATGTAACCCCAAACCATGATTTTTTATTCACTAAACTTGATGAAACTAGACTAATTTCTATGAGAATTTTGAGTCCATGTGGATTCCAATAGGTCTTCTACAGTATTTGTGATGATTGGGATGCAGTTCAACAAATGATTGTCTGAAAATCTACCTTCTGTCACTTTTCCAAATGATTAACTAGAAGTCAAGTTATTATTTGTTGCTCTTACAACTGTGATTGACGACAAGACTTTTGTCAGGTAGTGTAGATGCACTAGTTTACACCATTGTGTAAGAGGTGTACTCACACTGAAAATTCTAAAAGAATAAGTGCACTTTAAATCCCTTATATTCACCTTATTCTCCGCCGACGAGCGGGCGCTGCCATTTGAATCTTTTTGGCTCGAGACCTCCGGTCTCATTCACTTCCATTAATTTTTTTGACGTTAAAAACTGCTCGTTACGCTGCTTGATGTTGCAATTTGTTATTTTCTAATTATATTATTCTACTTGGTCTGTATAGTCATGCAAACATTTGTTTGTAGAGCAAGTAGTTTGACCATTTTCTGCCATTTATTATTCCTAGTTATTTCTCCCATAGGCGACTGAATCGGAAGTTCGAAGATAATCGCGAAAACAGGCGCACTTCCGCATTTTAGAATAAGGTCAATAGCAGAAGAGGAGGAGCTATCGGGCGCTAAGGTTGGATTACTTATTTTGGATTGTGCATGCAAAACTCTACAATGAAAGTCATTTTGCCACCTCCCAATGGTTGTATTCACGACACCCCAACCTAATTTCAACTTGAAGTTAACCATATTAACATCTATCTTGATCCTGGAACAACATTCCAATCAGCCAATCAGAATTAAGAGATATGTTTACCGTTTATCTTAAGATTAGGCCTATGGTTAGGTTTATTCACGTCTGCAAGATTTTTATCCAACTATTAATTATTGAATGAATCACTGGCTCTACCCTTCCTACACTTCAAGAACTGTACTCTTCCAGAGTGAGTAAAAGGGCTCACAAAATTACTCTGGACGCCTCGCACCCAGCACACTATCAGTTCGAACCGTTACCGTCTGGTCGGCACTTCAGAGCACTAAGCACAAAAACAGCCAGACACAGGAAAAGTTTCTTTCCTCAGGCCATCTACCTCATGAACAGTTAAATGTTCCCTAACTGTGCAATAACCATGCAATACTTTCTCATACACACTTGTACACAGCACCTTATAACAATACACAATGCAATACTTTCTCCATTCGCATTTATGCACAGCACTGTACTGTATAACCTGTATATTTATAACAAATCTGTACATACAATTCAACATCCAGATTTTTTTGACTGACTGCATCTCTGTTTAGTGTTTATCAAATTTTTTTAAATATTTATTTTGTGTTGTCACTTGTCACTTTATGTACACTGAAAGCTTCTGTAGCCAAAACAAATTCCTTGTGTGGGTGGAGCACAGTTGGCAATAAAACTGATTCTGATTAATCCCTTCAGAATTTGGGAATAATTTACAGTCATGGTTGGGTTTAAGGGTTGGGAATAGGTATGGATTACATTTTCAAACAAAAATGGTGTTCCAGGATTAACATAGATGTTAATCCAGGATCGCATCATACTTGGCAAAATCATGGCGTGCACTTACAACAGGTACAATTTATAGGTACAAAATACAAAGGTTCAAAAGGTGCAAGAACAAAAATATTTGTGTTACAAAAGAAGGGCTTTACATTAATGCGGGTAGATTTCAGCTCTGGCGGGTTAGACAGACACCTCCCCTCGCCACTTTGGCTGGTTGGAAATCTCCAGGGTTCGACAATAAGCATGGCCCAATATTCGGGCAAATGTGATTTTAGAATCGAGAAGGAGCACGACTGACAAAAATAACTATGTTCGCGCGTACAAAACAGCAAAAAAGAAAGTAAATACTGAACAAGAGGATGATCACTCGCTCGCATAGGTGATGTGATGTAATGCGTGCGACTGTAAAAAAGCACGTGCACCTGTTTACTTGCGCAAACCAACCATGCCTAAAGGAAGCGCAACTGGTTCCCTTTAAAATAGACTGGACAAA
This sequence comes from Danio rerio, assembly GCF_052040795.2. NCBI lineage: Eukaryota > Metazoa > Chordata > Actinopteri > Cypriniformes > Danionidae > Danio > Danio rerio. The sequence goes on from NC_141028.1 coordinate 20,852,613, forward strand.
GAGCGATGATCGTTCATCCACAGACAGTCCAGCTGCTTTCCAGAGCTCAAGATAAAAAAAAAAATACATATTGTTTTGTAAGTAGCAGTGGTCACTGCTTTCATTTGAATTATTCTTTGAACAGATTATTAAAAGGCCTATATTAACTGTGTGCACGTGAACATCCTTTTATTATCAAACACAGTATGTTTCATCTGCTTTCATTCGCTTACAGTTATTTTTGTTCAAATGGTTTAATTATATTTTATTTTACAATAACATTGCTTTAATGGGGGATTACTCCTTGTTTATGTGTAGTTAACTGGTGGTCTGGGATTTTTAGCCAGGACAGATTACTGTGCATCTTTTAGATACATGACAATAATCATTTTTTTAATGTAATGTTTTTTAAAGAAAAGTTTTGTTGAATTTTTTTTGCGCACCTATTCAGCTATATTTTCCTTGTTTTGACACATTAAAAATTGAGAAGAAATACTTATTAGGTGTGATCAGAGATAAATTTGATAAATCCTTAATTTTGAGCCCTTAAAAGTAATGTGAAATGAAAACTTCAATTGCATTGCGACACAAACCATTTGCTCATGCACACTGAGCAAGCTAATACACAATACACACAAGAAGTTAAACCTAAACCAAGTCATTTTAGCATACCAAAGTCAAATTTATGCATATAAAAAATATTTTCGCAACAAGAAAAGTGTGGCTAGTGAAAATGGCGAGTGGCTACTAGTATTGTTGGAAATCTACTAGCCACAGTGGCTGGTGATCAAAAAAGTTAATGTCAAGCCCTGTACAAAAGTGTTACATTTCGCATGTATAAGAGTATAGTGTGTTATTTGGGATGCTACTTGTGTTCTATTATTCTAGGGACATTGGGTCTCAGTCACTAATTATTGCAATGTGGTAAAGCAGTACCAAGTGTGCCATGCTTGCAAAAAATAAAGTGAGTCATAATAACCACCTATATATACTACTAATAATATTGGGACCTTTAATTATACAACATAAACAATTTTAATGTTATATTTCACCCATCCTGTAAATAAATAATCTATTTATATGTAGGATACTATGTGCATGCTTATAATGCTCTGGGAATGCATGATTATTGTGTATGTGTGGTATAAAATCATTTATACATTTAAAACTAATTTTAGAACATTTTTGATGAATCATCACCCAATAATGTTTCAAAGGCATGTCAAGACCTGAATTTAACAGTAAAAGACCCATTTTGACCTTACCTGACCATGGTCCTAACAATCCATGGTCTCTGGCCAAGAGATGGGACGGCTTCATCCATCAGTGGATGAGTTTTGACAAACGTTAGCATGTCATCAGGGAAAGAGTTGGAGGAGTTGAATTTGGAGCCTTGTACGGCACAACCACCCGGCCTGAAAAATCCACAAACAAAGAGCATTATTATAAACTTTCTCTCAGCAGGTTGGCATTTAAGGACATAAAACACTCTCTGGAGTTGTAAATGTCATTTCATTTTATACCTCGGTTTGGGCAGAGCCTCATCTGGAACAGGTGTCCATATCGATTCAGGCGATTTCTGCTCTTTAAATCTTCCATCAAACACTCCAGCCAGCTGCTCCATGTCGAAAGCACACACCGCAGATCCAGGAATACTACAAAAACATAAGGGATACATAATATACAAATGCGATATCCTCAAAACCGTACAGTTTCCATGATATTGCACTCTGCTGGAGGAGGTTTTGCCGCACCAAATAGATGGCATTTATCACAAACATGTTGAAAACTCAGCCTTGAATAGATCTGTATGCTGGGAAGTTGGGCAGTCAATTCAAGGCAAATAAAGCACAGAAAATTGTCCAGAGCTGTCACAGGAAGCCTTGGTTGACTGCAAGCGCTTCCACTCACTGACCTTTTCCTCCCACTGTGGATCTATTCATGAAGGCAGCAATACACAGATGCAACGGCAGGAAACATACTTGGGTTTCTCCAATAATAACACAAGTGTCACAACAGAAAGCCACATGATGAATCTGAATTAATTTAAAAGTGCCAAGACTAAGAGTCAAGCACACACAAAGACATAACACCACCACTAGCATAGAAAACACTACAATAGAGCAATAAACATTACCTAAATAACAAGAAAAACACCTTAAAGCATATTAATTTTGACAAAAATATACCTTTAAATTGAATGACTGAAGTAAATTGTGCATCTTGGTCTTCTGTGAAACATAAATATTTCTAAAAAGCAGGCCTGAATAAAAAATGTGATTTTAAAATAAAATATGTACATCATGATGTTAAAAAAGTACACCCCCGGCTTTAAATGTGCTGTTGGCATCAGTCAGTGTTTTTATCTTTTATAGTAGTTGTGCACAAGTCCATCAACTGCCCTCAGGGTTAAATGCTAGATCTCAAAATCACACAGCTGCTGTTGGAAAGTGTTCAAATATGCAAAAAAAAATGCTAGAAAAGCAAAGAGTGTGCAGAACCTGAAGGATTTTTTAGATAAACAGTGAGCAGATTTACTGTCGGGACTTGTAATCAATCACGAACCTCAACATCAGTCAAAAGATCCAGGAAAATATCAAGCAATAACATAATGTCAGTGGGTTCCAAATGGATATTTCGCCTTCCAAAGGACACCATGGAAAGCAATCATGGCTGCCATATTAAAGCATCATTCCAAACAGAAGCTTAAAACTGGCCATTTCAAAAGGCCCTCGAAGAAAAGGAATTAGAAGGGTCAACTGGATGGACACTTCAGGCCCCTATGGTCCTTTGCATAGGGAAATTGTTTGATGTTGACTAGCGCATTTCATTTGGAAAGGGTCATCTCTACGCCCTAATCCCTTCAAAGCTGTTACTTCACTGGGTAAACCCCTCAAAGAGAGTAGGGCACAGGGATGAACCCTTCCAAATGGAATGCGCTGTGTATCATGATTGATGGGTATGCAATCTTTCAAATTGCTTCATTTTTGTGAAGTCAGTATTTTTTTTTGTACGAAAACTTTCAAAGTGGAGATTTCACAGTGATGCATTAGAAAAATCATTTGGAGGTTTCCAAATAACCTTTCCATTAACAGTTTTCCAATGAACTGCTTTCATTTTCATTTTGCACTGCAAAAAATGTTTACTTTGATTTTGGTCCTGATTCTAGTCTAAATATTTAACAATTCTTAAATCAAGTTGCATGTTCTAGACAAGCAAAAAAAGAGAGAATTTTAAATTAAATTATGGGCTTTATTTTAACGGTCTAGGTGCAAAGTCTAAAGCACATGGCGCAAAAGCATTAAGGGCATGTCCGAATCCACTTTTGCTATTTTAAGAACAGAGAAATATGCTTTGTGCCCTGGCAAATGGTCTAACAGGGTTGTGCTTATTCTCTTAACGAGTTATGGGTGTGTTTTGAGCATAACATGCATTAAACCGATCGGAATCTCATCTTACATTTCCTTTAAGAGTCAGTTGCTTCCTGCCATGGCGCATTTGCTATTTACATAGCGGACTTTTTAAGTAGAGAAACTGAACGCTTTACTAGCAAAAAAAAAAAAAAAACTGTTAAACAGACTATCTGCAGCACGAGGATAAAGAACAAGCCTTCTCCATTCAACCACTTAACTTTCTCTTTACTTTTACTCTTTACTTTACTCCTTTACTTTCATGGAAAAGGAAACATTGTACACTCCACCGAAGACATCTATCAGCCAACATATTTAATTTTGTTGGTTTAGCGCAAAGATTTGTTTCAAAACTGTTTCTAAATTCAGTTCTAAATATGCATATAATAAATAAAACTGCTAATAATAATAATAATAATAATAATAACATTATTCAAAAGCAAATTGTCATGAACAAACTAAAAAAAGACCCCGAGATGAAGGCATGGAGGTAGTGGATTTATATTTATTTAGAAAAACATAATTTTTGTAAAATTTTAATCCTTTTCATATGTAAAGGTATTTGGGTATTACTGAACATCCTGTGTATATTAAGCAATGTGTAAGCGTTTGGACCTGAATAGGCACATAAATAACGCACTTTGTTCTGGACTTTAGACTAGTTATTAGTTGGTCAATGGCGCAGTCTAATTCAGTTCCTCAAAATAGAAAAGCGTCAACCATGCATCTTAACACACCTCATTTTTAGACTGGCAAACCCATGAGTCGACAAAAGTGGCGCATGAGAATTTGCTTTTTTAACAACGTGACAAAACGTGAAAATTTGGGCAGCACTGGTCTAAAAAAAGCAACAATTCATGCCATACACTTATTGCGCCGTGTACAATAGGGTCCATTATGTCAAAAGGAAGTGAGTTTTACCTTAAAAGAACTAAAATAATCTGCCAATAGGGTAAGCAGCAAATCATATGTCAAAACTAAAAAAAAAGATTAATTTGTTTACACCACTGGCAGAATATTTTGGTTGTTTCCAGGAAAAACTCGCTTCATTTTGACATATTAGGCCCTATCATACACCCGGTGCCACAAGGCGCAAAACGTGCTTGGCATGTGGCTGGCATATTATTTCTTAAGAAAAAAAATCTAAGTAAGAAAAGCATGCTTTTCAGTGTGGGGTGCACTGAAAAAAAATCGCTTGACAGTATATGAAAGCATCTGTTTAATAAAATTACAATCAGTAATAACTTAAAATGAACATGCAAATCTCTCTTAGTTTGTTAACATACACATGCTTTTTCTTTAAGTGGTATGCAGAACTGCTTTTATATACATTTTGTTAATCTTACACATCTCAATTTTTCCATCCAGCATTTTGCTATATATGCAATATCTCCAAATTTGCACAAAAATACTATTATCCCGGTTACTGAATGCACCTTTCTCTCCTCCAACTGCGATGCCAAGCTTCGTTCTCTAAACTGTCCTGAAGTGATTTGTCTGTGCCGAAGTGACAGCTTTCAGCACTTAAAGACTTTCAGAGAGAACAGAGAGTCACAGAGGGTGAGTCAGTTCAGTTCTTGTTTACGCCCACTCTCTCTCACTCTTTCTCTCTCTCTCTCTCCTTTTCTCACTCGCTTCTTCCTCCTTAGATTTCCTAGCTCTGACATACCTTGTAAGTACAAGCCACAGCTGTACTTCCATGCATCCTTGACACAGGTGAGTCGTGCTCTGCTCTCTTGAGCTCTGTATCTCTCACAGTCGTCTTGGAGCTCCAATAAATGCCTCACAGATCTAGCGTGCCCTGAACAGATCGACACCCACACTGATCCTGGTGAAGTCGCACATGCTGATCTGGGCTTTGTGGCCCATGTAAGGACTGCTTGAGTGTGGTTTGTTGGCTTTGGAAGAGAATTAATGAGAGTCTGTACAGCTCAGGGGCAGGAGGAAGGACAAACAGCTGTTTCCAATAGCATTGAGGGACACATCTGTCACATCTCCACTAGTTTTATTCTGTTGTGGGATTGTATGTGATGCCGTAGGGTAGATAGCAGCCGAGAGTGACCTTCTGATTGACAGCGCTGAAACTGTTCAAAGTGTTCAGATTCAGCAGACACAGTGACGAGACATAAACATAAGTCAGGCAATTTTCTGACAAGGCCTCATTAGCCTCATGTCAGGCTGATCATCAATGTCTGACACACTGCAGACCCTCCGAAATGTCTGACAGGTAAAGAACTCGCAACAGGGACAGAGTAAGACTTCCTCTTTTTAATGCAAGATTATATTTAAAAACATTTTTACAATTTTTTTTTTGAATTCAGTATCTTATGGCCCGTTTCCACAGAGTGGTACGGTACAGTACGGTGCGCTTTTATGGCCATTTCCACTGTCAAAAGGTACCAAAAAGTGAATCGTACCTTGGCACTTTTTGGGTACCCTTTTGGAAGGCTGCCTAGCACAACAAAAGGGTACCAAAAGACGAAGCTAGCTGAATGCTGTTGGTTTACAGAGATACTTCACCATTGCGTATACAAGCAGGAGAATAAAAACAAAGGCAGCGCCATTTTTAAATATACAGCCGAGACATTACACCGTAATATTATATACATATAATAATGAGCCATGGTCGACCCAAGCTTAAACAAACCTTGTCGTTGTCTTGAGCAACAGTCACAAAGCCAAGTAGAAGCACAGAATCTACCCTGATCCTCATAGTTGTTTACAAGGCCGTCTAAAGCATGAGCGGTTTCGCTTTCTCACTTGCGCTTGCCGCGCGTCTAGATTTGAAATAAAGAACTTCTTGAACTGATGATAATAATGTGCGTGTGATTATTGAAGTGCTTCTGACATCCTTTCAGAAATCGACAAATGCAAGAATGAAGCGCGTAATAACAAAGGAGCAAAATATTTTTCAGCAACCTAAGCCATGAACAAGCTTCCATGTTTAACTATTATCATCACCTTTTGGACTATTATAAACTCGGAATGACCTAAGTACTTTCTAACCAGATATTACATGTGCTGGTGAAGATTAAAGATACAGATGAGAGGTTTGCTCTGACTGTTATGTTGTGTGTTTTTTAACCCAAATAAGGACTAAATGTATGCTGTGTGTAGATTTTCTTTAATGGGTATATCGAAGACTGTAAGAGTCTGTATGTGTTCATATATGTTGCATTTATTTATTTTATATAATTGCAGATGATATAGTAGGCTATTTTAGGCTAGTTATAATCAAATCATGTTCATAGAAAGCTTAGTAATGAACATTTATACACAAGTATTTTGTGAAAAGTGCTTCTTATGATATATTACTTTGACATTTCCTCAAGCGAGAATGACGTCAACTGAAACTTTCTGTAATTCTGTAGTACACCATGTCTACCATTGGAACCATTTTGGCAGTGGAAACGCAAGCCTGATAAAAGTGACTCATACCGACCCGTACTGTTCTGTACCACTCAGTGGAAACGGGCCATAACATGGCATTTTTGTAGTATTACTTGCAATTTTTGATAAATTATAAAACTGTGAGGAGTTTAAATCATTAATTAGACTACAGACTAGTTACATGAATGTCAATAGTAATTCATTCATTCATTTTCTTTTCGGCTTAGTCCCTTTATTAATCGCCAGAGCAGAATGAACCGCCAACTTATCCAGCATATGATTTACGCATCCTATGCCATTCCAACTGCAACCCATCACTGGGAAACACCCATGCACTTTTATTTGCACTCAAACACTACGGCCAATTTAGCTTACCTAATTCACCTATGGCGCATGTCTTTGGACTTGTTGGGGAAACCGGAGCACCCGGTGGAAACCCACACGAATATGGGGAGAACATGCAAACTCCACACAGAAATGCCAACGGACTCAGCTAAGGCTCAAACCAGCGTTCTTCTTTCAGTGAGGCGACAGTGCTACCCACTGCACTGCCCTGTCAATAGTAATAAAATTTCTAAATATCCTAGTTTCGGAACAACTCATTTTAAGTATTAAAAATATCAACAAAACGGGTTCAATTTACCTGAGAATCTATACTGCATAAAATAATATCTCATTTTTATAGACTGTGTCTTGAACATGGGTTTAACCAGCAGATTTTAAGATTGTTTAAAATTAAAACAAGTGAAAAAAATACACTCATGACAGAGATTAATTCCTTTTAAACAAGTCTTAATATTTTATGCAGTGTTGCTTCTCAAGTACACTCATCTTTGACTTGATCTTTACGTATTTGAAGTGGGAAAAAAAACAAAAACTTCAATTAATTTTTTGCAGTGTTCATTGGATTTCCATAATATGAAAAATTTAAAATGACATAAGACTGAGTAAAACCATTCCAAAAATATTATGGATTGTATATTTATATTATTATTATTGATTGAACTATTATGAACCTATTATGCAAAAAAAAAAAAAAAAAATTAGTGGTTTAAACAAAGTTGTGTGGAAACAGTCTGTGAATATAACCAGCTTCTAACGGTAAAAATCTATTAATTTTATTTTTTATAATCACACTTCATATAAACAGTCTGCAGAAACACTTAGATTGACATTATCTCTTTGTACATATCATCAAAGTAGGAAAGCCCCGCCCATTAAGGACAAATTCTCCCTCATTAGCATAAGACGTTAGTCTTGTTTTTGAATCTGCCACTATGCTGACACATAGGAATTCGTAGCTCCACCTTCTTTTGAAAAGAGCACAATCTCATTTATATTTAAAGCGACAGTCAAAAAAATAGCACAATTAATATCAAAGCCTAAAAGGGGCAGATTCAAAGAGTTAAAAAATATTATTTGTGAGGTATTTTTAGCCAAAACTGCACATACACATTCTTTGTACAGCAGAGACTTATTTTACATCTTCTTAAAAGGGGCATGATAGGGTCCCCTTAAACAATTATACCATATATGTATAAAAGCAATGACCGGTGAAGGAAATCTGACAGAATAATTGTATTATCAGCCAAGCAAAAAAGCAGCGTTTCTTTTTCTGCTTTCTGTATCTCTCATTTTGAAGCTCTGTCAAAACGTTTCACTGCTCCTCATTCCCGTTTCACCTCTCCACCTTTATGATCCCTCTCTGTCTCCACTCTGTCTTTAAATATCCCTCGGCGCCCTCAAACCAGAGCATGTGCCTCTCCAAAAGGTTCTTTCATGTCCTCCTTCAGTCTGAACACTGCAACAGTCCACCACCGTCTCACCTGCAGCCTCTCATTTACAACAATCTCACTCCATCCCTCCTGCTCCGTTTGGAGCCTCGGCCTCACGCCTCGAACCATCAGGAGCTCAAATGAGATGCAAACACCTCTCTCTCCTGTTGCTCGCTTTCTCTGAGAGTGAAAACAGTCTTCTGAGGAGAGAAGAGCCTTGAAATCTTTAATATGCATAACGGTTCTTTGGAACACATCAAAGAATCCTCTTCTTTTCAGAATCTATTATTCCCTCTATATGGTACTTCAGTGATTGAAATGTTCTTGATGTTACAAATATAAGTTCTTCTGATCATTTTTGGGGGGGGGGTTCTTGTATTTGATCTGCACAAGCACAGTTTGTAAAACAGACTTTAATAATACCTTATGTTTTGTGACTTGTTTCCATATTTTAAATCTGATTTATGTTTTGTTTATCTTGAACTTCCATTTAAAAAAAAGAGTGTTTGTTCATTAGACTGTTTGATCAAATTAAAACACATCTTAAAGGAATAGTTCACCCCAAATTTTTAATTCTGTCATCATTTACTTTTAAATTTCACTTGTCAAAAACCTGTTTGAGTTCTTTATTTTAGTTGAACACAAAAGATGGCGGAATTGGATTAACTAAACTGGCTGTATACGAGTGCTTTTGTGTATGTGAGTACTGGGTTGCGGCTGAAATGGCATCCACTGTGTAAAATATATGCTGGAATAGTTGGTGGTTCATTCTGCTGTGGTGACCCCTGATAATTTAGGGATTAAGCCAAAGGAAAATGAATGAACACAAAAGATGATATTTTAAAATGTAGGAAACCTGTAACCATTGACTTTCACTGCATTTGTTTTTCTTTTATAAAAGTCAATGGTTACAGATTTCTCCAAAATAATCAATTTTTGTGTTTGGAACAAATTGATGATGAGTGAATGTAAGTAAATTTTTATTTTAGGGTGAATTTTTGGATGTTCGAGAATGATTTCTGGCATATCCTTTATTTGTCCAACTTTATGTTACACTCTCAGAAATAAAGGTATGCGAGCTGTCTCTGGGGTGGTACGTTTTCAAAAAGTACACATTTGTACTTAAAGGGTCCATATTGGTATCTCAAAAGTATATATTAGTACTTAAAAATTTTAAGAGGAACACTTTTATACTTTTTAGGTACTAATTTGTACCCTTGAGGCATTAATATGGACCTTTAAGGTACAAATTTGTACCTTTAGAAAAGGTACCACCCCAGTGACAGCTCACGTACCTTTATTTCTGAGAGTGTAGATGGCCTAAGGTACTAGGTGGTAGTACCTACATAAAACAATAAGTACAAAGTACTTTTCGTGTTCATAGTGTATTGTAAAACACACATGGTGCTACTTAAGTGGGAAAAAGGTAAGGTTAAGCATAGGTTTGGTGGTAAGGGTTGGTTTAAGTGTGGCTTATGGTGTAAGAGAGGGGATCTCAACAGTGTAATTATAAATTTAATAATTACAAGCATTAATTACAGATGCATTTACAAGCAGTTTTTTTTTTATATAAATACAATGTAAACATATGTATGTACACAATAAGTGCATTTTACCAAATGACTAACTTCCATTTAAGTATATAAAGTGCCCTTAACTACTACACTAATATTAATTTGACACTGTAGACTAGAGAATCCGATGCTGATTTTTTAGAAAACAGTCTTATATTTGGAAGTTTTATTTTTTTTTGTTTTTGTTTTTTTTACAAAAAAAGACAAATTTTCACACAATTCTTGAGAGTGACCAAAACCTCAGCTGAATATTCAGACCATAGAAGCAATTAAAGAGGACGATAGAGCAATATTAGTATGTGTTCTAGCTTGTCCCAACCCTAATTACACAAAACAAGGGTCTAATTGAGTAATTGTTACGGAGATTATTAAAGTAGTTCATGTAGTGGTAGATGTCATTGGTATAGTAGTAGCAGAAGTAGTAATGGTGTGGTTGTTACAGTAGTAGTAGTAGTCGTTGTTGGTGTAGTAATATCAGTAGTAGATGTTGTTGATGTAGATGTAGTAGAAGTGATTGTGGTGGTGGTAGTAGTAGTAGTAGTAGTAGTAGTAGTAGTAGTAGTAGTAGTAGTAGTCGCAGTAGACGTTGTTGTATTAGTTGTAGCAAACGCTGTAGTATCAGTAGTGATAGTCATTGTTATAGTAGTATCAGTATTAGTAGACATTGTAGTAGTAGTAGTCGTGGTTGTGGCTGTAGTAGAAGCAGTAGTAGTTGTAATATAAGTAACTTTCTGTAGTAGTAGTTGGTGTAGCACTTGTGATTTATTATTATTGTTGTCAGTTATTACTGTTGTCCTTTCTTTCTTTTTACTCTCATATTTACTATTATACATTAATAAGCATTGTTGTTACTCCCTACCGCTGACTGGTTTCTTTTTATATGTTTTATCTATATCTGTGACACTTGCTTCATTTATTGACTGTTATTGTTTCTTATGTATGTACTCTGACCTGTCCACCAAGTTACCTTCACATGCATACACACACTCACACGCACACACTCACGCACATACCAGTACATGACTATATTGTTGTTGTTTTTGTTTTGTTTTGTTTCATTGCTTTGTATTTGTTGATGTTTTCTTGTATTTGTATGATTTTTGCATATTCTAAAAAAAAACAAAAAAAACAAGGGTCATAAGCAGAATAGAAAATAACATAATATAAGGATGAAAGAATATAGAATAAACAGCACAGAATATAAGAATATAAGCCCATTATATGAATGACTCAAGCTATGTCTAGGAATCAAACTATCTCAGACACTTCTAAGTGAGCTAAGTTTTATCTTGAACTCCTAGCAACCACACAGAAAGGTCCTGGAAATCATCCTCAACACCATAACACATGCTTGACTCTGAGCTCTGGGGTTTGCCAGTTCATCTCTAGGTTTCCAGTCATCTACTACAGTCCATGTGCAAAAAAGAGAAAGCTATCAGTGTATTGATGTTTTTATGGCAAATTATAAAGGGGAATCACCATGACTCATTTTTCCAGTCTTCTAGTTTCTGGAAGTATTTTTCCTCCTGCATTTTCTCCCCAAAGATTTAAAACATCTTTCAATAAAGCGTTCTAAGACACGAACAAAACCAAACACCTCCGAGATGAATCATAACATTACAAAGTTTGATTTGAAGCAGAGAAGTACACACCCTTCAAAAGCTGGACTCTGTAAAGTTGTTTTTAATGAATACTTTTGTTGAGAAAGGATGAAATTAAAAAGCTATATACAATTTCACATTTATTGTTTTTTAAATCTACAAAGAGCTACGTTAAATTGTAAATACATGCTATAAACAGTTCTATGGAGCAGCTGTTTTCCATATTATTAATAATGTGAAACATATCTTGAGCAAAAGATCATCATAATAAGGTTATTTCTGAAAGATCAGGTGACATTGAAGATAAAGTAAAAATGCTAATGTTTAATCACAGGAACAAATTAAATTTTAAAATATATTGACGTTATTTAAAATTGTAAAATAATTTAAATATATTAACATTTTACTGCATTTTTTAATTATGAAAATACATCCACTCTGAGCATAACACACTCTCAGAAATAAAGCTACAAACCTTTCACTGAGGTGGTACCTTTTCAAAAGATACAGTTTTGTACCTCACAGTTTTGCAGATTTCTTTGTGCTGTTTTCTTTTACAGCGCATTGTGTTCTGCATACTGATTTGCTATAGACCATTGCAAATTAATCTCTTGCCAAATTTACATGAATCTTCGATTGGTAGCAGTGTGACGCTGAAGTGCTGTACTGTATGTTTGCAAGTTTTCTACATAACAAACCCAATATTGTTGACGAAACATTCTGCACTCACAAAGGCACCTGCGGTAGCACTCAAAAGCCAGAGGAAGCATCGCACAAAAAGTTGGATTTCTGGACATGCTAAAGGAAGGTAAAAGTTATGCGACTGTAGGGTGCCATTATAGAATAAACTAATCTTCGGTTCTTTATATTCAGTTTTACAGTCTAAAAAAATATAAAACAATTAAAAAATTAATTTGACTACCTTGTGGATTTCACTCATTGCGGGTTATTTTTAAAACGTAATTTCTGGGATTAACGAGGGACCATTGTACTGGTGCATATTGGTACCTAAAAGGTACTAATTTGTACCTTTGGGTTTACAATTTTGAAGCTTAAGGGTACTATGAGGTACACATGTGCACTTCTTGGTACAAATGAAGGTACAAATGTTCACCAGGTAGGTACAAAAATGTACCTTTTAAAAAAGTACCACTACACTGACACCTTTATTTCTGAGAGTGCAGACTTATGCTTTTGTTATTTATATATTTTTAGAAAAATAAAGAACAGACAGACAAACATGTCATGTAACAATAATCTGTGCAAAATGTAAAATAAAGCATAAAACAAGAGAAAAAGGCAACATACAAAACATATACTGTATGACCTACAAAAAGACACAGCAATGGATGTTTCAAGAGTTCACACTTAGATATTGCTTGATAATGTAAGCTAGTTTGGCATGCTGTCCTGAGAGAAAACCCTGAGCTAGGAGATAATTGAGAATGTAAGGGGGTGTACGAGATCAGGTAGTTCTCGAGAGCTCCACCTGGTAAAAAAGAAACAGGGGGAAGATGGGGTGGATGGGGGGTCTTTTCGAAAAATGAAGATAAGGGAGTAGTTTTAGTCAAGCTACTTATAGTGAGTTTGGATTAGTCAGATTAGTTTACTAATGATTGCCGATGGGAGACCAGTGGCGATAAATCATATCAGGCGTTCCTCTCAAAATTAGTTTGTAAAATTTCACAAAGAGAGAGCAAAAAAACATACAAATCTTTAGAAATTAAACAACATTATTAGTCTATATCTTGAGTAAGAAAAAAAAGATAGGGTCTCGCATTTTATCAGATTTTGCAGAGTTCGCAGAGGATTCCCATCTAATTCTTTCAAACTGTAAAGTGGAGGTGAGTCCAAGAAGCCAGTCAGAAAACAAAGGCCTCGGATTTTTCTTCCAGAAACATTTTCTTCCGGATAACTTTTTTAGGTATGATGAAAATGATGAATACTTGAAATATTTTGTAACAGTAAACATGTCAGGCTAAAAAATTCAAATGAATCATTGACTTCTGTTGTCTTCAGTAGTTTCTAAAACAGATTTATTTCAACTTGAAAAGGTGTTTTTGGATATCTTTAATGCGGGAGATACTGTTGTCCTAAAAATCTTTAAAAAAACATAAAAAACAAACAAAATTACATATACCAAAGAAATGGTAAAGCAAAAAAATGCTGGCAGTTTTAAAACCTTGACTTTTTAAACCACAGTATACCTTGAAAACGGTTATCGTCCCATGCCTAGGACCAAAAAAAATATGTGCTAAAGTACCCTCTGCAGCTTTTGTCGTACTTATCCACTTTTAAACAGCAGAGCACACAAAAATCTAAACAGAAAGAAAAACACTACAATACATAGCATATTTTACAAAGAAACAAACAACACCTACAAAATATTACAATCAGTTACTGTATTTGTTCAAATCCCCAGCCCCAAGTATGAGCAAGAGCAAAAGTGATGCTTAGCTTGACTTGTTTAGCAAATCTGAGCATAAATATTTAAAATCAGGCTGAGAATTTAAATCTCCTCATGTATAAATAATCTGCGTTTAATATGAGAAACAAGCTAAATGTTAAAAACCCTCAGAAAAGTCCTGTAAACTCTGTGAGTCACTGCTTTTTAAGACAATCCACACTTTATTACTCTCTTTCCCATAACACTCATACGCATCTCAACCACATCCCAACATGCGCTCTTCTCATTCCCATAGTTCTCCCCTGCTGCTGTGTCTGCCACGCACTAACCGGCTCCGGCAATTTGTCTGAAAGCTCTTTACCAGACCACACATCCTCCCGGCAGGCCAGAGAAGCCCCCTGCGCTGTTTACAGAGGACTGCAGCTGCAGACGCCAGTGCTTGTACAGCTGGACGCTCCCAGACACTGCACCTCGCTGAGCCTGCGTGCATCCGTGCCCTCAGGATAAGAGCGAATGAAAGGAGCCCTCACAGATAACAGCCTGCTAAAGAAACCGCTTTTAAAATAAGACGTGGGCTAACAGGCTACGCTTAGGCTAGTGGGATTTTTTTTTTGTGCAAAGATGGCATTTAAAAACCACAAAACCGTTTCCACTTGGTTTCAGAAAAGATTCTCACTATACTGCACTATATATTCTATAGTAGCTAATTATAGCTTAGATTCAATTACTAAATAAAATGCAAATTACAATGGCTTTCAATATAAACAGTTGATATTAAATTGTATTGAGAGGAAAAAAAAGGTCTTTATACATTACTATTTAGAAGCTAAAAGAAAGCTAGAAAATAATAGTAACTATCCAATTTCAAAATTGTATATGACCAAGCGGAAACTTCCTGCTCTCCCTCGTGAAGCTAATACAGATGTAACAGAAACTGCAATTCATTGAAATTCCACTAGGCCTGGCTCCATAATAGAGCAGATTTCTATTGACCCCAATGTTAAAATGACCAACTTTACAGCAGAAAAAAGGTATTTAAAACCTGGCACAAAAAACTATTTGGGTGCATATAGCTAATATTTCCCTGAAACCATTCAAGTGGCCTCCATTTCCAAGGTGAGTGAAATTATATACTTATATCTATACATGTATTTGTTTTATGTAAGATAATTTATCATTTATAATTTTCTCTAGAACTTGAAAGCACTCCACAATCTCACAGATTGATTAGCTGTAGGCTCTGGAACAGTCATCTGAAACTTTCTCATACAGTGTTATGCCTGGATTTCATAAATAGACTTGTATTAACAGAGACTATATTTGAAGCATTTTAATGTAAATCGTGTTTTCCTCCTTTAGAAAAACATCATAATAACAATAACAATAAAAATAACACATGTACTACAACAGTGTTTTTAAAAGTCTAAACACTTTTTAGATATAGTATACAACCAAGCACATGTGGTCAGAACACAAGCGAGTTGCAGGTAATAAAGCATTAAGCGTTCCTCCCAAAGAAAAGCCTGTCTAAGCAAAATGCTAGCAGGCATCTGTAGCTTTGCTCGAGCTCTGTCTCTTTGCCCTCTCTCTGTCTCGGTCGGTGCGATGATGCTCGAACAAAATGGCAACGGTTGGCCACGCCTACTTGTAGCTTCATTTGCGCTCTTTAGAAACCTATGGGTGACGTCATGGATACTACATCCACATCTTTTACATTCTATGTATGTCTCATTCCAGAATTGTAGATAAAATTCAAGCATTTTTCATTTGTTTTTTCTTGAACTTGAATTATATACCTGTACAACAAGGCATAATTTACAGTAAACTGAAACCATTATTAATGTAAAATAATGCAGAATCCTTAAATATAACAGGAAACATTTGAATCTTTCACTAATTGTTTAATCTTTTAAACCACCAACAGGGTTGACAATATGAGAGTTGAACGTTTTGGGATTTAGCTTTAGATTCTAACCTCAAACCAGGTACCACATGGCAAGTCTAAAACAGAATTAGTTTTTATTATTAAATAAAAATACAAATTATAATTTGTGTATTTGTTATAAAGAACCTAAATTGTGATGGTAGATATAAAAAATTAAGTGTTGAACACGTCATGTTTTTTTTTCTGGGAATAATATTTCTAAAGGAGATGTTGACATGGAATTAAACCAGATTTAGGTTAAAAACCCAAATAATACAAACATAGAAATAAAACAAAACAAAACTAAAAAAATCTGATGTGTAATAATAATGAAACGACACAAGAACAAAGTACTGAACCACTGAAATGTATTTAGTATTTTATATTAAAGGCTTTTTTTTGGTGATGGCAGCTTCTGAAAGACACCTTTCATATGGGGAATGAAGTCACATACATCACTCAGATGTGATTTTTTTACAGACTTCAACAGATTGTACAAATCTTGATAGTTCTGTGGGTCTCGTCTATAAAATCTGATCTTTATTTTGCATTTTCTATTGGATTCAAGTCAGGTGATTGCCTGGACAATTCAAGCAGCTTTATTTTCTTTCTCTAAAACCATTTGAGAGTTTCCTTGGCTGTGTTTTGTATTATTGTCTTGATGAAATGTCCATCCTGGTTTCATTTTCATCATCCTGCTAATGCAGATGTTGGACTGAAGCAGCTAATATTAATTTACAATGGCGAAGGGTAGAGGATTGCTGATTAACTACAGTGATTTCAGCTGCTGTTTGAGCTTTTACTGCCTTTTTATCCAATACTTTTCCCCTGTTTCATTTTATTTTGTTACACAAAACTTCATTTTTAATTTAATTAAATTAGCTTACTTTGCATATATGGATTTCTTTGGTTGTTTTTAAATTTAATGTCAATGGCTCCTTACGAAATATGTTTTCTGTGAAAAATGCTGATGTGTTCAATCCTTATTTCCATGATTTGTGTGTATATAAAATTAACAAATCAGCTATAGTCTGAGCATATAAACGTGTAGCCTAAAGAAAGCTAATTAAATAAAGCTAAACAAACGTCTCTCACTGGGAACAAATACTTTTTTTTATAATAGATAATGTTACACTGCAAAGGCTTTGTACATCACTTGTGGTCTAGTGACCTTTTCCATTTATGATTGTTTAAACTTGTATGTGTATTTTCTTTGAACTTGAAGCACATATCACAAAGTAAAATAATGGTCATATAAGAGAAGCTTGACGAATTAGAGAAGAAAACATGATGATCTAGAAGACCAAATCATGGAGAAAACAAAAACAGCAAGCCTTGGTTTCCAAAAGTCTCCATTTTCAAGGGTTAAAAACACCAGTGCAAGTGGCAGGAATACTGTAGCAAAAACTGTGCATTTTAAATGTTGCCTTGGTGACTGACCATCTCATTCAGTCGTCCTTGAGCGAGTGTCTATCCCCAACATGCATACTGTAAATTCATCCTTCATATTCTTCTATCTCTTCCCACTCGACCCCCCCAAAGCAACCATTAGCAGACTGAGATGTTATTAGAGTTGGCATTTGCTGAAGTTTGGCCCCTGCTCTGACACAAATACACATTTGCATGCTGGGAGTTCTGCCCTTCCTCCATCATCATTGCAATTCATTTGTCACTCTCAGACACGCGCGCGCGCGCACACACACACACAAACACAGGTCTAATAAAAATATTACTCGCCATACACGTTCTTGCACACATAGTTTAACTAGAACTGACGAGGTGTCTGAAATATTAATTTAAATATGATTCACTTTCAAATACAATAATAAAAATAATTAGATTATATTTAATTAAGTATAATTAGATTATATAATAATATACAATTGTATTAGAATTATATAATTAGATTATAACAGGTTAGCTTTGCAGTCAATGATCACTAACATCTTTAAAAATTACTCTAAAAAATGTAATCAAGTAAAAGTAATTCTTAGTAAATCTTAAAATAAATATCTGTTTTTAGAATTGCACATGGTTATGCTGTCAATGTTTTATTTCAAAGGTATTTAGATATATTTATATGTATTATGGCAGCATAATTCAAAAAGTTAGGAGTTAGGAGTGTGTTTTTGTTTTTAAAAAACAATTAGTATTTTTATTGAGCAAAGATGCAATAATTTGACCAAATATATTATATATGGTCATATTTCACTGGTCATATGATATACAGTATACAGTTGAAACCAGACGTTTATAAACACTGCAAAAAAGGCACATAACCATTTTAAAAAAATGTC
This sequence comes from Danio rerio, assembly GCF_052040795.2. NCBI lineage: Eukaryota > Metazoa > Chordata > Actinopteri > Cypriniformes > Danionidae > Danio > Danio rerio. The sequence continues at coordinate 20,870,970 of NC_141028.1, forward strand.
CGATGTTAAATCATAGTAAATGTTTACTATTTTAGGTCTGTTAGAATTACCAAAATGATTTACATTTGCTAAATGGCAAAATAATGAGAGAATTTTTTAAAAGATTTCTTTATTAATTTCTAGACAGTGCAAAGTTTACACACTGTCAGGCCCCAGTGTTTTCGTCATGTGACCTTCCTCATGTGCTTCTATGTTCTGTTTCCCGCCTTTTCATTATGTTTATCAGATTCACCTGGATGTGTTCATCCCTAGTGTGTTATCCGTTTCATAAAGTCATGTATATTTATAGTCTTGTGTGTTGTTTAGTCGTGGTTTTGTTTTCTCTTGGTTATGCTTGTCAACACCCCATGTCGTTCCTGAGTCTCCAGTGTTTCCTATGTCCTTCATGCGAGTGTTTATCAATAAATCTACATGTTTGATAACTCCTGTGATCCTTTGCCTTCCAGAGAAAGCCCAGGTGTGACACATACATTAAACTATATAACTTTGGTCAAATGTTTTGGGTATCCTTCCCCAAGTTTCTTGCAACAGTTTGCTAGAATTGTGGCCCATTCCTCCTGACTGAATTGGTGTAACTGAGTCAGATTTTGTAGGCTGTCTTGCTCGCATACGCTTTTTCAACTCTGGCCACACATTTTCTATAGGATTGAGATCAGGGCTTTGTGATGGCCACTCCAAAACATTCACTCTGTTGTCCTTAAAGCACATTTTAACTAATTTGGTAGTATGCTTAGGGTCATGGTCCATTTGGAAGATCCTTTTGTGGCCAAGTTTTAATTTTTTGGCTCATATCTCTAAATGTTGCTTAACTATTTCTAGATAGTATTTTTTCCCCATGATGCCATCTATGCTGTGAAGTGGACCAGTCCCTCCTGCAGCAAAACAGCCCCACAACATAATGCTGCCATCCCCATACTTCACAGTTGGGATGGTGTTCCTAGGCTTGTAAGCTTCCCCCTTTGTCCTCCAAATGTAACGCTGGTCATTATGCCCAAACAATTTTAATTATAGTTTCATCAGACCAGAGGACATGTCTCCAAAAATTTAAATCTTTTCCCAGTGTGGTTTTGCAATTTTTATTCTGGCCTTTTTATGATGCTTTTGGGGTAATGCTTCTTTCCTTGCAAAGTGGTCTTTCAGCTCTTGTCGGAATTGTTTCACTTTGGATAATGAAACTCTCTTACCAGCTTCAGCCAGCATCTACACAGCGTCTTTTGCTTCTGTTCTGCCGTTATAACGTACAGTACAGTTCGCACCATATCCATATCACCTTCATCTCTGTGACACAGAATTCTTGTCAATTAGCCAATCAGAAACTTCCAAAACCTTGACACCATCATCTGGGCTTTTTTAGAGGCGTATTAATCTTATTGTATTTAAACTTTTGACTTTTAAGAAGTAATCAAAATTTCTCAAAAATATTTCTCTCATTACTCTGCTGTTAAGCAAATAGAAACAATTTTGGTGATCCTAACTTACATAAAAGAGAAAAAAGTTTAGTTACATTTAACAATTGACATTCAAAAAAAACAAAACAAATGTGCCTTTTTATACAGTGTATGCAAACTTCTGGTTTCAACTGTGTATTGTATATTATATGCAATATATTTAATATTAACCAAATCTTTTTACTTTAAATAAATAATAATATTTTTAAATGAATTAAAGAATCCTAAAAGTATGCACTAATTTTTCCAGAAGAACAGAAAACATCATAACCTTTAATTTTTAGATTATTTACTTTTTTACTAGTAATAATTAGACAACTTTCTTAACCCCCAAATCATCCTATTAAAATTATTTTACTCTTTAGATTTGCCATTACAAGAATACTTTACATAATATATTACAATCATTCAATTTCTTTTCAGCTTAGTCCCTTTATTAATCTGGGGTCGCCACAGCGGAATGAACCACCAACTTATCAGCATATGTTTTATGCAGCGGATGCCCTTCCAGCTGCAACCTATCTCTGGGAAACATCCATACGCTCACATTTACACTCATCCACTACAGACAATTTAGCCTAACCAATTCACCTGTACCACATGTCTTTAGACTGCAAACGGCACACAGAAATGCCAACTGACCCAGCTGAAGCTTGAACCAGTGACCTTCTTGCTGTGAGGTGACAGAGCTACCTACTGCACCAAAGCGTCGCCTAATATATTACTGTAAAATATTATTAATGTTTCATCTAATAAACGCAACCTTGATAAGCATACAGTTCTTGTTTATAAATCCTTAAAATACAACTTTCTTTTTGGCTGAACTGTCTCTTTAATCAGTCACTCTCAAACCTTGATCACACATAGCGCTAGAATGTACACAACAAGCATTTCTCTTCATTTCCTTTCCTAGTAATGACTCTCAGCGTCTTCACTCCCATCCACTTGACAGTCCTCCCTCATTTTAGCATGGGCGCATTCTTTCCTGTAATTATTTCCAGCAAACTCTGTCAAAACATGCACTTGCTCCCTGATCCCAAAAATATACGTTTTGTTGTTGCTTTCCTCTCTAAGTGTGACATCTTGGTGACAGGCTGTCAGCATGTGTACATCTTCCCACTTCAATTCCATTCCTCATTCATACATCAATCTCCATCTTTCCTCTCGCAGCGCCTCTCAACATGCCATTAAAACCTGCAATAAAATTCCCTGCAGTGTCGCGCCAGTGTTCTATATTCAGTCGTTTTTCACCCATAATCTCACAGGACGAGCCAAACCCAGAGCGATTGTACCCGTTTCCCAGCGCTCCGATGTTGCCACCAGCCTGTGATATTTCCAGCTCTGCTGTCTATCAATGAGGCTAATGCTAATGCACTATATTTGGGAGTTCGCCTCTAGAGAATCACAGTCTGCTTGGAAATGAGCGGTTCTCGGTCTTGTTTAGCAAGACTTGCTACACTGCAGCTTATTCTGGCCAAATGCAGGTCACCCAATCAACAAGGAACATCTGATAATGTTAGTTTACAACTAGGATGTAGCATCAAAACAATAAGCAAAAGTACACATTAATTTGAATTATACAGTAAGTTCAAATACAGTAGTTTCTCTCCTGTAAACCAACAGTGTCAGCTCTTGCATGCACATTATTATGCAACAGGAAGTTTGAGCTCAGTTTACTGAGACAATTCTCCCTTATATTCTCTTCTTGTCTGCTGTCCTGTGCTAGTTCGTCATTAATTCTTTCCCCTGAGTTCCTGCTCCAATTATGTTTTGTCCTGTCTTGCCAGCCCAGCCATGTTTGTTTGCCTATTTGTGTTTTAGTATGTTTTTAGTATGTTTATGTTTTTTGATGTTTTTTATGACTAACACAAATGCTTGATTGTTATTATGAATGTTGGAAGTATAAGTTTTTTAAAGAAATAATTTATGAGTAAAAAGATAAAAGTTATTTTTATTTTTTAGAATGTTTTTGTAACGATTAAAAATAAATTTAGAATTTATTTCTAAATAACAGTATTCATTTCTTTAAAAAAAAAAAAAAATTGATGTTCACTGCCAAACAATTGTGTAGGTATACAGATTCTTTCAAAAACTGATTCCTTGCAAATTTTGGTAAATCCTGCGGCTAGTTCTTGTAGAAGCCTGGAAACTTGCGAACGCAACTTTTTCTAAGCAGCAGATAAAAACCAGTGCACCCTGTCTCCTGGAAGCTGGAAGCCAGCCAATCAGATACAAGCTACTGATTTCAGCCAGTCCTGGCCATTTATGTGAGTAATGTGCATCGTGGGTGGTTCTTTTCTTGTTTCGTGACTGCTATCGAGAGTTTCATCAGTTGTTGTTTGTGAAAGCTGTGACCCACCTGTTGGAGGGTGTGGAGAAGACAGCGAGTATGATGTCCCGGCCGTGCATGCGGATGATGGGACTGGTGGAATGCAGGAGGTTGAAGTAGAAATGCGAATCTCCCGGGATGGAGCAGTTCAGGCGAGCTTTCAGGAATGACGTCCACTGCTTTTCCAGCACGCGCTGTGATCCGCCCTGATCGGCTTTGCACACGCGAGCCACACGAGACACCACCACCTTGAAATCAGATATTAATTATGAATTTTCAGCATTTCAATAATACATGCAGTACTGTATCCTTTCCACCCCAAATCTGTTAATCCTTGGGGATTTTGGAGAGTAGCTAGTCTGTGTGAAATGGGTAAGCTAATATAAATTCATTCATGAAAATGTCAGCATTCCCTAAAATGGGTTTGCAGAGCAATTTCAGAGCAGCCCAATCCAAAGCACAGTGGGTTTTTGTTCTCCTCGAGGTCCAGCAGTATAAAATGCCTGCGCAAGCACAATTCTGTTCTCGCAGAAGTCTTGCATTGCTAATTCGAACATAAAAGGAAGCTTTGTTTTTCTTCCGATCTGTTTTTCTCGGTTTTCAGTAAATGATATGACTGATGGCATTTCAGTTGACCTGAAAAACAACAACAGAAAAAAAAACTAAACTTCTGTGCATCTAAATTACACTGAAAACTGCTTTATAGGGCATGGTTATTAAATTAAGCATTCAGCAAAACAAAAAAAAGAAAAAGGTCATACTGCTCTCTGACTGGAAATACCGTGGTAAGTATTGACATTTGAATAATATTGCCAGACTGCACATACAGTAACACAATTTTTTTGCGCGCTGATCTCTATATTTATATACTGCTGATAGGGATAATTTTAATGTTTCATATTTCAGGAATTCTATATTTATACATTTGACAAATGTTTCTCATACTACATTCAAAGTATACATTTTAAGTGTACCTTGAAACTGAACCTACACTGTAAAAAATGCTGGGTTCCACACATTCGAGTTGGGACAACATGAAGGAATTAAGTTAACTAATTTGTTTTTACAAATTTAAGTGGATTGAACATAAAACAATTAAACTGTCCCTCAGAAAAATCAAGAATTGTGTTGTTTAAACTGATTTTAAATAGGCAGTTTGAACAAACTGCAAGCATATTTTTTGGAGTGTACTGTAAGAGGTACTAAATTTAAGGGGCATCAAAAAAAAAAGAAAGAAACAAACAAACAAACAAAAGCTAAAACAAAGCTCAAAATATGAGTTTTTATGCATTAGTTTCCAGAATCCGAGCCTTTTCTCTCTAGAAATTATAAACATTTGTTAGAAAGATTTAATTTTTCTTTACATACAATAAAATAGTTCAATCATTTATTTTCAGACAGAAACAATAAGCAATATCATCCAACTTCGAAATAAACCAACTTACAGTGCAAAAACAAATCAATATAGAAAACGATATACTGTATGAGCTGTATATATTTAGTATGCATAATTAAACTGGGCTTTGTGCTGATGAAAAAAAAATCATTATATGCATACTTTAACATACAGATAAATTCCAAAGGACGCTTTACGCTTTTAAGTGTAGAGTTAAAATAATAATTGGACCAATATTACACAAATAATTAGTTCTTGGGTGATTTTATAAAGACCCCAAAAGTGGTTTTTTACAGTAATGACACAAAAGAACAGTTATGGGTACTTAAAATAAACCATATTTTAAAAAAAATTTCTTAATGTACAGAACTTTTCATTATTATTATTTTTTTTTTTACCAATTTACAGATACTTTATCCATTATAAAAAACTTTTGTGGCTACAAGGTGCTAAAGAGGTACCCAATCCTAATTCTATTTTTGTACCCCTACCTCTTCCCCTTGGCCCTTGAAACAGAGTGTGAAGGTGAAGGGCTTCAAAATTTACCCATGAGAAATGGGACACCACTACAACACCTGCACACCTCATCATATTGCATGTCATCGCAATCTCTTACTTCAGATGAGATGGCGACAGCTGTACTTATTCCAGTTGTTTGGAATTTATTTTCAGAAAATAACTGAAGGCAACGATATCATGTTATTATAACGATACAATGTGGCAATAAGCTCAGAACTGTATTGTGCATTTACACCATGGCCATATTCATCTATTTAAACACATGAAAACAACATGAACATTACACCAGACACTGTAAAAAGCTTATTCCCAGCCACTTGACTTTTCTGAGAGGGTTTTTGAGTGTCATAGAGTGTCAGATATGAAAGTATGTTGTGGTAATAATAAACAGGAGTTCTTATTAGGGGTTATAGAAAGTCAAATTTAGTTTTTATTTTAGCTGTAAAACACGAACGGCACTATCAATGTAGTAAAACATGTGGTTATTTGTCGTAAAAACTCATAATAATGACAAAAAAATACTAATTTGTGCATCTCCTGACTTCCGTGTGCAGCCATGCTGTCATTATCGATGGTGTATTATGGGAAATTTTCGTACCCCTTGGTTTCGAGTGCGGTCCTGAAAAATCTCTGTTTCAAGTGCTATTCGGCCCTCCCCTTTAGCCCTACGCCTTTAAGATAATTGGGACACCCCTACCCCTTCAGGTGAATGTGCAAAATGAAGCAAACGGGTAAGGCGAAGGGCTAAGGTGTAGAATTGGGATTAGGCCTAACTGTCTTCTGAAACATTAGAGTAAACTCTGAAAAACGCGTCTTTTTTTATTATGAAAACACGACAATCAAGATACTTGTGCACAAGTCTCCATAACTTAACAATCCTCTCACCTTCTCCAGGTAGTTGAACTCCATGGCCATCTCTCTGAAAAAGAAGTAGACGTGCGGCCCCCATTCCACAGCGCTCACAAAGTATGGCTCTGAAACACAACCGAACAACACCAAACCATCAATACTTCCTGTTTATGGCATGTTACTACTCTCACAGGTCACATGGACTTTAAGAAGAGCTGATTTGACGGAACTACAGCGTTAAACTATGTGCTGCTTTCCAATAGAGCCATTATACAGTACAGTCAATGGACACACACAAAGCACAAAAAGGAAAGTGAGGGCGTTTTGGGGCAGGAAGTGACCCAGGACAGCAGGAGGGAGAGAAGCCTGGAGTTTGAGTCAGGACACAGATGTGCTTTTCTGCTGCATCAGAGAGATCACATTAGGGCACAAGACCAGAGAAGCAAAGAAAGATGGGAAGAGGAGGTGGGTTTGACATCCAGTTTGGCTGCTGACTCAGATAGGGATGCTTAGAAAGCGTTATCGACCCTGACACTAATGCTCCATTCCAAAACTAGTGAGACGCTGACACAGAATGCACTGTGACAGTCAATGGAAAACAAATCTAAAATGAGGTGACCAGAGAAATGATGCCATAAACCTCCGAAAACATTTCTGTCAAATTTGAAATCAAATTCATTTCAGTGGAGCATTTTTTTTTTACTTCACAGCTTAAAAAAACACTTAAAAAATGTAGTTTATCTTTTTTTATTAGGTATGCATCTATTGTAAGTAAAATAATTTTTATAAAGGTCTGCTCACAGTTTTTTAAACTTAAAATAAATCTAAAACACTTTGCTTTGATTTATTTTATATATATATAAGAAAAAAATCACTTATTTAAAAAATTCTTTAAACAAAATGCATTTCATTATGATCGAAATGGAGCGGGATGAAGTGTAAGCTTCAACACTCTTATTTGTTATTATATAGCACTTGTGTTGTCTAAAATAACTGTAAACATTGTCTGAAAATGTGCTTAATTTGTCTTATTTGATAGAATAAATTATGCTCTAAATCAGTGGTCCTTAACCACTAGGCTGTGGACTGTTACCGGTCCATGGATCAAATGGTACTGGGCTGCACAAGAAATCATTTATTATTCCACTTTTATTTATTATCTGAGTCTGAACGATCTTTTACTTTGAAAAGTCTTTTATTTTGAAAAATGATTATACTCTCGGTTACATCTTGAGTGCCCAAGTTTAACCCACAAGCAACAAAATGAGTTAGAAAGATGTCTTTGGCAGTGTTGCCAGATTGGGCAGTTTGGAATTTGATTAAGGTTAAAAAATGGCATAGGTGGGTTGATAAAATGTAGACGGTTCTAAAACGTAAATTTTATATGCAACTTATTTAACAACACATAATTAAGTGCTCCTACTCCATTCAGTTAGTAGTGACCAGTGCATAGAGCAAACCACGTGAGCCCACCCACTCAGAGAAGCAAAGTTGCATCAAAATATCAAAATCTGACTCCCCTTACAAATCTGACTTCCTTTGCGTGCACGGGCATCACGCAGCGCCTGCAGTTAAACTCACAGCGGTTTATTATGACACTTTTATTGACCATTTTTTCCAAGCAATTGACAGCAAGAACAAACAGAAGCGTTGTCTGATTGACAAGCAGCATCTTATATAGCTCAAAAGAATTATAAAACACCAAATGTGATGAACTTATACCCCATTTTAAAAGTAAAACGTACTCTAATAGGTAGTGCAGTGTGTGGGTAAGAGGGGGGGCAGTGTTTCGATGTGGTCCGGTTATGTTGTGGTCCTGTGACTGCTGGTGTCGGTTGCTGTATGGTTAACAAATATGACAGTTAAAGTAACTAGGTTAATTCGATTTAAATAAATTAAAAATGAATAAAATATGAATTTAATATTTTGGGCATTTGTTTGTGCGTTTGGGCAGGTTTTAGACAGCTTTTGGGCTGGAAAAAGTCAGCTATGTCTGGCAACACTGAAAAGTTTCTTTGCTATAAGGGAAAATGGCCCAGTGAAGGACCCGCAAACTGCCAAGGAATGGATCCGCAAAAAATTGGTCAACAAATCAGGTGAATCCGGCATGTCTGTGCAAGAAGATCAACTGATGGAGATCGCAAACAACATCGGTCTTTTGGTGGTTTGAAATTATAGGAGCTTTCTGGGAGAAATAACAAAACGAAAGGGTGGCGGGAGATGGGACTGATAAGCAGGTATGGCTTCAGTTTGTATGGATATACACATTTCTGTAAGACTATCTCAGACAAACACAGAACACTCTAACACTGCAGGGCTTTGTAATTTTCTCAATAAATAAAAGTTGTATCAGAGATACAGCAATGTTTTGTCAGCTTGTCATCCTCTGAAAAAATAAATTGATAATCACCTAGCAACCTACAACCTGCAAAACATAATCCCCACTTTTTTTTGAGGACCACTGCTCTAAATGATAGCTTATTTCAATTTAGAATAACCATCATCAGTTTTACTTAAACAAATAAGCATAAATTGAAAGCCCAGAGACATTAAGAATGTCCAAGTGGTCTACTATTTTTTCCCATAGCTGTTTACATGTATACACACACGTGCACGCACAGATGATTCAAGGTTAGTACAAGTCATGCAAAAACAAATGCTTTTTAACAACAGGCATGGCGCATGCATCAGTGCACTTAACTCGCTCTCTCACATACATTATACATACAAAAACAGCATTAATGCTACATTGATGTGTTGACTCTGCACAGCTTCCTCTTCCTGTCAGCTAGCATTTGATGTCTTCATTACCTCTAAACCATTTGGAGTCGTGTTTCACCGTTCGCAGGGCAGGATTGTCCCCCAGACTCCTGTAGATTACAGCATCGATAGCCAGAAAATCAGTTACTGTGGCCGTGTAGAGATTCCTCTCTGCAAAAAAGCACAAAAACAAACTCTCTATTTAATATCTATATAGTTCAAAAACATACAAAGCACAGAAGGATAATAAACCTATAGTTTTAGTTTTCAGACAAAATTATTAGCCCTCCTTTGACATTTTAATTCTTTATAAAATATTTGTGTTGTTTATTAGAACAAATTTTTTCCCCCACAGTATTTCATATTATGTTTTATAATGTTTTTATTTTAGTTTGGCTTAAATGAAACAATGATTTTACTTTTTAAACTTCCTAGGTTAATATTGTTGACCCCCTTTAGAAAGTTTTTTTTTTTTTATTGGCGAAAAACAAACGTTTGCTGTCCAGTAACTAGTATAATTATCCTAACTTGCCATGCTAAACTAATTTACCTGGTAAAGCCTTTAAATTGCACTGAATACTAGTATCTTGCAAAATAACTAGCAAAATAGTAAGAACTGTAACCATGGCAAAGACAAAACAAATTATGTTTAAAAATGTGTTGAAACGAAATCTCTAAGTTACTTGACAAATATTTAATAATGGTTATTAATTTTGTTGTCAACTGTTAAAGTCTATTGGAATCTATAAAAGCTTCTCAACTACATAACTCATTTCAACAAATCACACATTAGTCAATGTAGCATGTACTATATATAGACTTAGACAAGAAGATTTGCTGAAGTTCAAACCCATCATTAGGGAAAAAAAGGGGATTTGAGTGACTGAACTTGATGTGTTCTGGCTGGTATGAGCATTTCAGAAACGAATGATCTGCAGGGATTTTCATGCACAAAGATCTGTAGGGTTTATATAGAATGGCCCAAAAAAGCCAGCGGTCAATGAAAAAATGCCAGACTGCTTTGGACTGACTAAAAGACAGCATTCATTTATTACAAGCACTCATTATAACCAAGCTCTGCAGAAAAGCATCTCTGAGCACATCCAACCTTGAAACAGATGAGCTACAGCAGCAGAAGAAGAGTTATGTCAGATAGCTACAGCAAACTCAATTCAGAACAACAAAATTCTACTACGACACTATTATAAACACTACAAATCACACAAATAGGAGATTCACATCATGTTGTAATAAGCGGCTCTGGACCACAAAGTTCTTACATTGCATGGGTATATTTTAAAAACAGCCAAAAATACATTGAATGGGTCAAAAGCATAGATTTTTCTTTTATGCCAAAATTGAATAGAATGTTAAGTAATGTCTTCCATGAAGATATTTAGTAAATTTCCTACTGTAAATATATTAAAACAGATTTCATTTAATACTAATGTGCATTGCATTTAGATTTTATTATACTATATTATTAATAGTTGTCTTGTGCAGATATTCCAACCTTTTCTATCATAACGAAAGGCTAATTCATTCAGCTTTCATATAAAGTATTGCTGACAAAATGTACGCTTAAGAATAGCTTTCTTTTCCAGGGTCTAATATGCAGTGTGATGTTTTTATATCAATATGCACCAAAGTCTCTGAGAAATGTTTACAGCACCTTCTTGAATAAACGAAACAAAGATTTGAGACAAAGGATTCAATTCTGAAGGCAAAAGGGAGTACAACCTGGTAATAGTTAATGTATCTAATAAAGTGGCCACTGAAAATAAATATAACTTCTATCATAGTAGAAACATGTGTCATGCCCCTGAGTTATGCAAATGAGTTGCAAAACTGATTAAAAGACGGTTATTTTCAGTTGTTTCGCTTCCTTGTCTGTTCTGATTAATAACTGCCTTGCATAAAATATGGTCTCAATATACTTTCCCCAGTCTAATGCGTCTTCCTATATTACAAAAAATGTTTCATTTCCCTTAGGTTCGTCCAGGCAGGAAGCAGTAGAGTCATAAAACCGAGCAGGGAATGTGCTGGAGAGCATATGTGCATGATTAGACTGAGAGATGCACATAAATATTGCTCGTAGACCAGCGTGTAATTAAGTTAAAGAATAACAACAAGGACATCAGCATTACCTATATCTATATTTAGTCCTGTAATGTGCAGAGGCGGACAACAGACATATTTCTTCTGATAATGCGGAAAGCAAGTAAAATGAGGACTCTCACCTGCAAACAGGGCCACGTTGGCATGTTTCGGGTCGTATGGGCATCGAGCCATGCCACTTACAGTTTCACCCACCATCTCAAGAGTGTCTCCCTAAATACAAACACACACACATACACAGAGAGAGAAAACACATTTGTTTAATTAGTGGCACAAAAAGCAGGAGGAAAAATTGACACTGCTAAATAAACATGATATTCTCAATAGAACTGTTTGCTAATACCAAGCAGAAGGAGAGAAAAGTTAGCCGAGTTAAAACATACGCACAAAATTTAATTTCAAAAACATCCGTAAGCAATTTATAGCACAATTACAGTTCAAGCTGAAAATGACTCTCAGGCCATTAAAAGGAACTATAAATAAACCTCTCTCTCTGTCTCCACCGCACTTTTCGGTCTCCAGAGAGCCTCCTAAACTCCTGACAGGTGTAATGTTGCATTAAAGGTGCGCGATTATTCTTTTCATTACTCAGATCATCAACAGCGTGTTTCCAGCTTGACAGACGGAGTTTCTTCGTATCCTCGAGACTTTTGCATACACAAACTTTTATCTTCCTAATTCCCTTGATGGAAATAGACGGCAGGTGGCTGTCAGGATTGGGGAAGCACAGATGCCACTTATGAACACTTTACTTTACTGTTTTATTATGGTGTCTGCAATTTTGCTCCTGAAAGCTGTTTCTGAAATTACTGCTAAACAGTGTTATTACTTACTCAAATGCTAAACGCAATTCCAGGCACTCACTGACAGTGGAGCTTTTACATTCAAATACTGCCAGTCACATATCAAAGGTTGTGTCTTTTATATTTCTCTAATGGGCGACGCGGTGGCGAAGTAGGTAGTGCTGTCGCCTCACAGCAAGAAGGTCACTGGTTTGAGCCTCAACTGGGTCAGTTGGCATTTCTGTGTGGAGTTTGCATGTTCTCCCCGTGTTCGTGTGAGCTTCTTAAAGGTGCTCTGGTTTTCCTGACAAGTCCAAAGGCATGCAGTACAGATGAATTGGGTAGGCTAAATTGTCCGTAGTGTATATGTGTGATTAAGTGTGTATGGTTATTTCCTAGTAACGGGATGCAGCTGGAAGAGCATCCGTTGCGTAAAACTTATGCTGGATAAGTTGGCGGTTCATTCCGCTGTCGCGACCCAAGATTAATAAAGGGACTAAGCCTAATATTTCTCTAATATTGCCAAGCCCAAAAGTGCATTGATTTAAAGCTTATGCTGTCCAATATAATGATTAGCGTGGTCTCTTGATTCTTTCATATTATCTGCCTGTTGGTTTGGTCCATGTGTGTACAGAACACATACAGTTATATCAACAACTATTTGTGAAGAATTTTATATTGTATATTTTTTAATAATTTATAATATAATAATAATATATATTATATTATATTATATCTTACATCTTACAGCTTATTTTATTTTATTATTAATGGCCGCCAAAGTATATTTGGTGGTGACACATGAATAATACTATTATTATCATGCTTTTACACTTTTTTGTATCCGCTCAAGAGAGCCAAACATTCATGATCGATTAACCAGTGGAAAATCTTCTCTCGCATTGCACTTTTCCTACTGCTGATTCTGTCAACACTTACACAGACAATCTCATGTGCTCTGCAGACCCACAGAGACGCGCCTTTTGCACCAAAATGCGTCTAGTCATAGTTTCTGAATCTCCTAAAATGTCCGGGATTCAGCTTTTGCTTTATAAAGTTGCTGTTATTTGTATGCGTTATTGCATTACTTTTTCGCAGCCGACTGCACACGTACAGCCATGAGAGAAACAATAAATTATTAATTATTTAATAAACGACTTTAGGCCTAAACTATATATTCCGAGAGAACAAAATGATGTCAATACTGGTTCCAAATTTGTACACCATTAGAAATGGCTAATCAACTAATTTGCCTTATTTAAATAATCTACACTTTTATTCTTGTAATTATTATAATTTTTAGCAATAATGTCTATTTTTATTCCTTTTTTCTGTTAGTTATTTCTAAATTTCTGTACATTTCATTAATTTAATGATGTTAATACATTACATACCTTATCCATATCTAACATGCTTTGGCAATACTGTACTAAATGTCATGTCAATAAAGCAACTGTAGAGACATGGCTCCTAAATAGCATAAAAGTAAGAGAAATAGTGGATTTCTTTTATTTCAACACCTTTTTTAAATAACTTTAACCCATTGAAAAGAAAATGTGTTTTACAGAGTCATAATAAAAATATATATATAGTTTAAAAGCACATGGTGGCGCAGTGGGTAACACGTTCGCCTCACAGCAAGAAGGTCGCTGGGTCGCTGGTTTGATTCTTGGCTCAGTTGGTGTTTTTGTGTGGAGTTTGCATGTTCTCCTTGCGTTCGCGTGGGTTTCCTCCGGGTGCTCCGGTTTTCCCCACAGTCCAAAGACATGTGGTACAGGTGAATTGGGTAGGCTAAATTGTCCGTAGTGTATGAATGTGTGTGTATGTGTGGATGTTTCCCAGAGATAGCTTGCTGGAAGGGCATCTGCTGCGTAAAAACTTGCTGGATATGTTGGCGGTTCATTCCGCTGTGGCGACCCCAAATTAATAAAGGGACTAAGCCGACAAGAAAATGAATGAATGAATGAATGAATAAAAAGCACATTATTTTTGTGCTGTATGTGGGTAAAAAGTTTCAATCCAGCTACCGTAAGTATATTTCAAACCAGTGGGAAGCATTAAAATTGGTACATTCTAAACATTCTAATCTAATCTAATTCTGTCAAATTTATCAAGACAATAAATGCTCTTTAATGTGACGTGACAGAATTCTAATAATTAATAAATTCTGATAATAATATATGATAAATAAATAATAATAAACGTCTGTACAATGAATATACCAAACCAGCATTTTTATGAACTGATACACACTTAAATGTGCATAAACATGTGTGTGTTTCTCAACCTGAGCGAGGCAAGCTGGAATCCAGCAGAGCGGGTGATTAGTAATTATGTGTTTTCTTCTTTATCCAGCAGGCTGTATATCATTAGCGTGATTGGTTGAGGAGGAGCGGATCTGATATTGGAGGCAGTGCTCAGGTGTGGTGTTTATGGATGTGGTACTCAAGCTAATACCTCAGGTGGACTAGCAGCTCAAATCCTCCATTAATGTGCATCACGTGCGCCGAGGGCGATGGAGTCACCGACCAGATGGATGAAGCGCAACACACACATGCACTCAAGGGTCCTGGATTCAAACAGTGTGCCCGTTGAGTGGCATTACCATTCTTTTACGAATAAACAACCGTGCAGAGAGTAGCACGTCTAGACTGATTAATGACAGCTCTCTGCTCTTGAGGTCATCAGAAACAGCTTGCAGCTTCTGGGCATATTGACGGCCAGACAGGTGGAAAAATAGAGTATAAACAAACGACAGGGAAGATTTTTTTTTTTTTTTTTAGCTTAGGGGTTTTTTAAGAGATTCCCATCCGGGTCGGAGATGTGTGGTGACCCAATGCTGCCTGAGTCATTTATAATACCGCTGCAAGCAGTGCTCTGAAATGTGCTGAAGGGAAAAAAGCAGTTATGGAGGATGAAATAAAGTATGTGAGAGAGAAGTAATGGGCTGTGGAAAATAAATAAAGTATGAGAAAATGTAATGAGAAAATAGAGAGCCTAAAAACTTGGGATAAAGAAAGACAGGAAAGTACAAAAAAAAAAGAGAATAATAAAACAAAAATATATATAAAAATTAAAATAAAATGATAATATATAAAAATAAAATACAGTGTTAAATAATGTATTTATTCGTAAAAATGTACAGTAATTTTAATTAATATAATACAATAAAATAAAAAAAATATTTATAAATCTTAAATTAAATAAAACAAAAAAATGTAAATAATAATGTATAAAAACACAGTACAGTGTAAAAAAAGTATATTTATATGCATAAAAGTAGAATAATATAATATAATATAATATAATATAATATAATATAATATAATATAATATAATATAAAATTCTCCCCGCGTTCACGTGGGTTTCCTCCGGGTGCTCGAGTTTCCCCCACAGTCCAAAGATATTCGGTACAGGTGAATTGGGTAAGCTAAATTGTGCGCAGTGTATGAGTGTGTATGGATGTTTCCCATAGATGTGTTGCAGCTGGAAGGGCATCCGCTGCGTGGAGTAGAGGTCTGCATTCTCGCGGCTGTCCCGCGGGCGCCGCAGGACCCGACCAGATTTCTGCGGCGCGGGAATAAATTTCCGAATAAATCGCGGGAGCGGTCGGTAACGGGTTTAATTTGGGACGGGAGCGGGCTGTCTAGCAATATCGCGGATATTGCTATGCGAATGAGAGAGAGAGAGAGAGAGAGAGAGAGAGAGCTTTGCCTGTGTGTGTGCTTGGTGCTTGTGTGTGTGTGTATGAGAGAGAGAGAGCTTTCCCAGATAGCAAAATGCACTCGGGCCAGTTCCGGCTAGATTCTCGCCTGCTGGAGACTTACCACTCAGCCCGGCTCCGGCTTCCGGACTCCGGATGCTTGTGGACTCACTGCCCGATTCTGGCCCGAATCAATCGGGCCAGATGCGGCGGCCGTAAGCGAGCCGACGCTGCCGCATCTGCGCCGGAATCGGCCCGAGAGTAATGTGCGCTGCGGCCCGGAGCTGGCGCGACTCAGTATTTATTTACCTTTATATAAAACCTTTTGGTATTACATTGGTACTTGATACATGGTATTACAAGCCTTTGAGTTGATATAACAGCAAACGCCTGTGTGTCTGCTTGGTGCTTGTGTGTGTGTTAGTGCGCGCGCGCGCGCGTATGAGAGAGAGAGATTTGTCTGTGTGTGTGTGCTTGGTGCTGTGTGTGTTTATACAGACAGCTTGGCTGTCTGGACTGTATAGCTTGGTGATTTTCGGTTTTGTTCTCCTCCGCTCTTTAGCGGGATCAGCCAGAAAACGGGGCGGGTCGGGCAGCGGGACAATAAATTCTTAATATAAGCGGGAGCGGTCGGGTTCGGGCTAAAACCTGGCGGGTGCGGGCGGGATTCAAAATTTAGTCCCGCGCAGATCTCTAGCGTGGAGCATATGCTGGATAAGTTGGCGGTTCATTCCTCTGTGGCGACCCCAGATTAATGAAGGGAATATGCAGAAAAGAAGATGAACAACAAATAAATAAATATAAAATAAATTAAATTAAAACTTAAATAATGTAAATAATACTGTATGAAATAAAATATTTACATACATAAATATATAGAGTAATATAATATAATACGAAAGAATGAGTAAAATAAATAAATAAAATAAAATCAGAATAAAAATATTATACTGTTTATGTAATAATATTTGTTAAAATAATATTGTTTATGTTAACAATGTTAATATACTGTAAAATATTATGTAAAATAATATATTTATTTGTATAAATGTAGAGTAATATAATATAAAAAATATATACAAATTTTATTTAAATTAAAAAATAATACATTAATTAATACTGTATAAAAATACATGGTAAAATAAAATATTTACATATGTATAAATATATAGTAATAATGTGTAATATGAATGAATAAAATAATAATAATGCAAAACAAAACAAAACAAAACAAAACAAAACAGAAAAAAATGCAATGAGAAAAACAGACCCCAGAACACTGGGGTAATGAAAGACTAGAGGGTGTGGTGAGTTTCCAAAAGAATCCATTTTTCGTGTGATCAAATATTTGGTACTCACAGTATAATTGGCACACAACGGATTGAAGGCGTTGGTCCCGCAGATAAACAATCCACCCTGCCGGCTGAGCAGAACCTTCATGTAGTTACGGCACTCGTCCTGAAAAACAACAACATGTGAGTAAAAAGAAAGTCATTTGTCTCCTAAATCAAACTCCAATGACATCACATTTCTCAGCACTTTTCAATTTTATTCCAAGGATTGTTTGCATCTGTGCAAACAATTCACTTGGCAAAGCAGAGGCACGGAACAGTGAGTCATTGGGCTGAAGCTCGCTGCGATTGAACACACATGTCTGAGCTCTGCACCTGTGAACGGCTTTAAGGGATGTGAAATAGAGATGGCTTATGTCATGTGCGGCCCCCCACCGGTGTACCCGGCGTGTGCCCGCCAGTGTGGCACCAGTTGATGGGCAGCAACCTGTGGGCAATGGGGCTACATGATCACAGCAGTGTTGAATGATGGAGAGAAAAAGACGGAGGGGGAGCAGTGGGAGTGAGTGCTATTCCAGATGCTCACGTCCTCCACAGGCTTCTTGTTTTTCAGTCAAGAGGTGAGAGGGGAAATACTGTGTGTCAGAGAAATCACTGCTTACCCAATTACACATTCATTCATTCATTCAGTCATTCATTCATTCAGTCATTCATTGAACTCAAAATGGAAGATTTTGTTCATTGAAATATCCAAAAACCAATAGAACAGTTTTATATATTCAAACAACAATCGCCTGAAAGCCTGTAAACAAAACCAGGACCCACCTCTTCTCTCCGCCATCTCACCATATGACAACCCAAAGCATGATCAGTTCAGTGTGCCCTTACAGAGGTAAGCGGGTTTAACAAACCACATGTAGAGCACTTGTTCATCTCTCTAATACTTTAATCAACATTTGCACCAGTTTTGCACATTTGCACCAGACTACAATCACCCAGTATAAAATAAAATCATGCAGTGTGTTTCACGCTGGTGAGTGGGCTTGACAAACCTGTAGAAACATTCTTTCATTCATTTTTTTTTCTGCTTAATCTCTTTATAATCTGGGGCCGCCATAGCGGAATGAATCTCCAACTCATCTAGCATATGTTTTACGCAGCGCATGCCCTTCCAGCTGCAACCCATCACTGGGAAACACCCATACACTCCCATTCTCACACATACACTACATACAATTTAGCTTAATCGGTTCACCTATAACGCATGTCTTTGAACTTGTGGGGGAAACTGAAGCACCTGGAGGAAACCCACGCGAACATGCACCTGTAGAAACACTTATCTCTAAAACAAAACCCTCCCCCCTTCCTAGCTCTAGCACCTAATTTTCTTAAAGGTTGACTATGGCATAATAAAAGCTCAGCTACTTTCGTGACATGTCACGCACATCTCCTATTAGCAATTGCTTTAGCGCTCTTGATTTGGTTTGACAGATTATTCGTTATGTTTTATCTCACCAATGATAATGATTTCTGCAGGACTAAAACTCCCATGATTACACAATCAGCCACAAGGTCATCAAACTACGTCTTTGCTTTTTGTAAATACATACCCTATAGCAGGGAAAATTACATACCGTGGCTTTAACTTTTGTTACATTTTCTGATAATTTTAATAATTTTCTGATCATTTTGTTTATTCAAACTGAATGAAAGAATTAGGATTTCTTGACTCTGTATAGTTTGTCAATTTACTGTAAATATATAAATGACTGAAACTTTACTTTATATTACTGCAATTTGTTTATATGTGTGATTATATATAACTGTTTTATTATTACTTTACTTTTATAAAAGGAGACATATCATGAAAATTACACTACTTCTGTGTGCCACCAGGTCAAAAGCCTAGAAACCATGAAATATAACAACCTATTAACTTTGTTTTGGTAATCTTTTCTATGCAACCATGTAAACAAAATGCTAAGATTTCACTCCTCTGGTAACAAAGGAAGGGGATCTTATTATACATTACTCACCACAGCAGGTCAAGCATTACAATATGTGTGGCAAAAAACTAGTAATTTCAGATATTTAGGCTGCGTGAGATTTTTTTTTTTTTGTTCTTGTTTCTCAGGAGTCAGAATAACAAAGGTTTTACCTTCTTCTGGAAAGCAGCCAACCCAGTCTCATTCTGAAAATGTACCTCTACATACATTTTCGGAGTGCACCAAATACATCCTAGGAACTATGTTTTTTTTTAATTTTTTGTTTTCGCGAATCCACAGTATACTCTTTTTAAGATCTCAAAGTTTTCTTGCGAGTTTCATTCTCTGTTCTTATTATATCCACCATATGCTGCTGATGACTGACCCACTCTCTGCCTTCCCTAAACCCTACCAAGTGTTTTGAAAAAAAAAAACACCAACTGACCCGTCCACCTAGTTCCCTAAACCAATCCGACAGTTTTTAAAAGAAATTCAGAAAAAGAAAAGCCCTCGCCTGGTTTTTACAACATTTTCAGATTTCACCACACTCTCACCCTGTTATTTACTTGTTTATTTTTTTAGCTTTTGTTTTTTCCCGCTTTCTGCAACCGTTCTCCGCCAGACACAAACCCGTCATAGTGATTAACTCCTCTGTGCGTCTCAAGTCCACCGATGTACATGCGAGCAACTGGACAAATTGGTAACAGCGGGAAAGCCATCCATATGGATGTAAGAGGTCAGCTGGTAAGCTTGAAAAGGAACGGCTTCATACCGCACCGTAGCGTTCATTTTAAAGACAAAATGCAACCATACATACTTCTGGTTACACAATTCGCAATCTCCAGAAATGTATATTGGGCTATGTTTTTTTGCTCACATGCACCTAAGTCGTTGCAAAACTTGACAAGCTATAATAAATTATCTGTGGGGGTATTCTGAGCTGAATCCTCACAGACACATATATCACTTTTATAAAAAGGGGCATATTATGTCCTTTTCAAACATTAAAAAAAACAGGTTTTGAACAAGTAAAATGCAACTAAATGATGACAGTATTTACATTTTTGGTTGATTATCACTTTAAATGTTTTTTTTCTTAAGTTTGAAGAGGTGTAATGCCACTTTTGGCTAATCTACAGCATCACTTCAAATTTTTTTAAGCTTGAAGAGGACAATGGGGATTTTCATGAGATGTACAGAACAAAAAAAAACCTCAAACTGGTTCCAAACAAGATAAGGGCAAGTAACTGATGGCAGAATTTCATTTTATACATGAACTGTCCCTTTAAATAGCTAAAATGACTTTCTTGATTCCTTTAATTTTGTTTTTTGTCATTTATTTTGATGATCACATACATGTAACCTCAACAATTCCAAAACAAAGTCCTCCCCGTAGCAACAAAGCTGAGAATGAGCCAGTGCTGAGAAATACAGATTCTCATAAACCTGTTACTGGTAACAGATCATGAACTAACAGCATATTAACTGATAGCAGAACATTAAATCACATACACGTCAGCCCACAATGCACTGCTGCCTTTATGAGCATCTCTGTCTGACAGATGCTCTTCTTATCACATCGGTGTGGTGTGTGTTGTTATCAGATGTGTGTGTGTCTGTTTGCATGTCTGAGCCCAATAACTCCATTCGTAAAAGCCATGGGATGAATTCCTCCAAGAGTCCAAGCACTTGGCTCAGCTCAGGGTCTGCAAAGCGATAAAACACAACTCGCGGATAAACAACAGGGGCCTTCTCATCCTCCTCCATCTCTATCACCTGCTCTTTCCATTTCCATGCCCCCATTTCATATTTTCTAAGAGGCCTGATTCAATGACGCACTATTCATTAGTCCATTAAGGTCTCTTCAGTGCTCTGCTCCATCAGCTCTGTTTCACAAACACCTTCTCTTTACTCGGCCTTTTATTTTTCCTCCACCGCTGCCAGTCCAATTATCCCTTTATCCTTCCTCTGTGTCCTTCTCCAACCACTATATATAACTACTCCCGCAGCATTTCTCTTCCACATTGGTTACAGTTGTTATTAATTTATTGGCACGGTTGTTGCCAAAGCATCAACAAACACAAGTTGACTGGAAGATAAATGCTAAGGTGCCAGTGGTAAAGTAACATAAAAAAACATTAGTTCATCTACGCATGTACATTCATTAAAAAATCATACTTATACTAAAATAAGGATGTATATGTTTAATAAACAGTATATTATATAATGACGAAAGAAGTGATAAAAAGAAGAAAAAAGATGAAAAAGAAAATAACAAAAAAATTAGTTCACAAACACATACACATATTGTGTTACACCAATGAATGAATCACAAAACAAAACAAAAAGAAACAAAAATGAAACAAAAAAACAAAACAAAAATGAAACCAAAAAAAAAACACTTACATGGCGAGCAACTGGACAAATTGGTAATAGCGAGAAAGCCATCCAAAACAAAAATGAAACAAGAAAACAACACAAAAAAACAAAACAAAATAAAACAAAACAAAAATAAAATAAAAACAAAACAAAAAAACTAAATTAAATTTTATAAAATGAAGCAAAAAAATTAAAATAAAACAAAAAAACAACAAAAACAAAAAAGAAAAAATGAAACAAAAAACTAAACAAAAAAAACAAACAAAACAAAATGAAACAAAACGAAGCAAAAAAACAAAACAAACAATTAAACAAAAAACGAACCGAACCAAAAAGAAACAAATAAAAAAAATACGAAACAAAAAACTGAATAAAGAACAAAAAAAAAACAAAGCCAAAAATAAAACAAAACAAAACGAAACTAATAAAAAAATGGAACAAAAACAAATAAAAAATGAAACAATGGAACAGAACAAACAAGGAAACAAAAATGAAACAAAACGCACAACAAAAATAAAATTATAAATATTAACAAAATGTTGGTATTTCCAATAATAATTTTTTCAATTTACAAAATAAATTAAAAGAAATGTAATCAATTTTAAATAGTATATATATAAAAATACATATAAAAATATTTATAAATATATATATATATATATATATATATATATATATATATATATATATATATATATATATATATATATATATATATATATATATAAAATAAAAACTAAATATTGCTACTGTGTTAAATAAACAGTATAACATGAAATACAAATAGAAATAATAAATAAAACATATAAATATTAAAAAATAAAAATAAACAAAAATACTACAATAAAAATAATATACACATTCCTAAACACACATACAAAAGCAGAGCTATAAAAAATAAATAAAAATAAAGAATAAAATAAAATAAATCAATTTTACAAAAATATAACAAAATAAACCGAAAAAATTCTTTCCTGACACAAACACCAAAGCAATGGCAAAATATATAATACAGTATAATACTGTAGATATAAAATAAGATACTGCAATAGCACTTTAAGAATATAACTACGCTCAATTTAAATATACAATAATATTAAAAAATACAATTTAATTCTGATGTAAAGACAACTGTTAATCATATTGTATCTTTAATATAATTAATGTGTGTTCTGCAAAACTGTAAAAAAGTCATGAAATTCCAAAATAGTTTTTAATAATTGTATGATTGCCACAGTGAAGCTTTTCTCTATCTTAACATTCTCCTCAGAAATTTAAGTCTGTTTTAGTGCCACAATTGCCTAAAAAGCCCTCTTCTCCTCTCCCCTCTCCATCCAGAACCTGCCATATTCACTCATCTTGCAGGGTCTTGACTATCACTGCAAAAGCTCACTGATGGTGTCAAGTACTAAATTATTTACGCCAGGTCCCAGATCAGTTTACCACCCAAGCTTGAGAGTGTGTGTGAGAGGAGTAGTGAAGGGTGTTGTTTTCTGGCAGAGCTTTTCTCCAACAGATGCTGAGGCGAATGAGTGAATTCCTCCTTTCTCTTCTTTTGTTGAGTCTCTAGACACGATATTGACTTTAACGCTGCACATCTGCGTAGAGACTCCCCTACATTCCTGGCCTGCTGATAACTTCATATCTAAACACATGCTGTCATAAAGACTGCCCACATCAACACCATAAACCATCCACACAATCGGCTTCACAATGTGGCCAGGCCAGACGAGATAATATAAATTAAATTGTTATATTAGTAATAAAGGTGTAGTTCATCCAAAAGCTAAAATTGTCATGTATTCACTCTTCACTTGTTCCAAAACTGTTTGACTTTCTGTTGAACACAAAAAAAGACGATATTTTAAAGAAAGCTGTAACCATTTACTTTCATTATTTGTTTTTCCTACAGAATTTGGCGTGTCAATTGTTACAGGTTTACAATATTCTTCAAAATATCTTAAATATCTACTGGTTTTACTTATTTTCAAGAGTATTCATATAAAAATATCTTAAATATCTACCGGTTTTAGTTATTTTGAGGAGTAATCATATCATAACAATAATGTAATTTTAGCTTTAAGTCGTTTTGTTATATACTAACCAATTTTATTCTTTATTTTTTTATTACTAGCAATATAATTATTTTTAACAATGTTCAAAACACTTATTTTTATTAAGAATAGTGTTATTTATATATTATTGTATTATTTATATTTCATAACTGCTTTATGTTGCCACAGCCATATCACCCTGCAGCCCAAGACCGGTTACTCATTGAAGTTAAGCAAGGCTGAGCCTGATCAGTACCTGGATGGGAGACCACATGGAAAAACTAGGTTGTTGTTGAAAGTGGTGTTAGTGAGGCCAGCAGGGGGCGCTCAACCTGCAATCTGTGTGAGTCCTATTGCCCCAGTATAGTGAAGGGGACTCTATACTGCAGTGGATGCCATCTTTCTATCACTGTCTCTCCACTCCACCTATAACTGGTGTGTGGTGAGCGCACTGGCACCCTTGTCCTGTGGCTGCAGTCGTATCATCCAAGTTGATGCTGCAGACTGGTGGTGGAATGGAGAGATCCCCCTCACGATTGTGAAGTGCTTTGGGTGTAAGACCATACACAATAAATGCACTATATAAATGCACAATACTTATTTATTTTTCTAATGTATTTTAATTTCAACTTTAGTTTTTGGTAATGTGTGTATTTATCACTTTTTCTTAGTTGTTACTTAAATATTTACAATTATTTAAAATGTTAATATTTAGCGTTGGTTTATTTTTACTTCAAGTTTTAGTTTAGTAAAGTAATATTATTTAGTAAAGCAATATTATTATTTATTAATGTTCAGATCTTAATTTTGTCATTTCAATTACAAATATTAATAAATAGTAATTAGTCATTCTAGTTTTGGCTGAGTTTTACTGTTAAACAATTTATACTTCATATTCGTTTCAGTTTTAGTCATTTATATCACTCACTTTTTGCTTTAAAAACATTATTTACAGATACATTTTTGTTGGTCTTAATAAATTCAAATTTTTTGTTGAGTTTTTTTAAACTAGGTTTAAATTTTACTTTAAGTAAAACAATTTTTTGTTAATTATAATAACCATAACCGTCTCTTGCAACAATCAACAAACAACTGTGCATATTACCAACACAATCTCACAGCAATTCCCAACTTTTTGATTTAGTGGCTAACTCGTATGAACTTTATAATCTCATTTGTACAATTTAGTTGGATTTTCCTATCCCCCAATGGCGATTGGGTTTAGGGACGGGGTTAGATGCCATGCCTCCTTTTTAAAACGTATATTTCAGCACGACTGAACTTGTCGGAATTATCCGTTAAACTGGTAAAACATAAAATAAGTTTCCTTGTGAGATCAGGCTGATATTACTTATGTTTTTGCAATCAACACTCATTGAGTAATGTATGAGCGCGTGTGTAAATGCTAGAGTGTAAGGGTGTTTTCCAGTACTGGGTTGCCGCTGGTTGAGCATCTGCAGTGTAAAACATATTGGAAAAGTTGACGGTTCATTCTGCTGTGATGACCCCTGATAAATAAGGCACTAAGTCGAAGGAAAATAAATGAATTAATTAATTTGCAAAACACTGAGCCAGCTCTCACTAAAATCATGGACTTTGTTTTTCTTTATCGCTCAGAACCGCTTCCTCTGTGAATATCGCATCAAATGCTACAGCACGACCAACTAGCTGGATCCTGTGCAGTTCTGCACATCTTTATCACCTGCTGGAGAGGAACTGAACTCACGGGTGTCCATTTAACCACTCCAGACACTGTTCCTCATAATAAAAAGGTCATATTTACAATAACCACAGCCGGCTCTCAAAAGTTTCCATTACATGCTCAACTGAGTCCGTTTCTCCAAGCAAGTGAAAATACTGCAGGGATTTGAGAAGGAAAAAAAAAGCGCAAGAAAGTTGGCAGGGCCCTCTTTTTCTCGCTTTCCCCTGGCAATATTGTCATCTCCAGAATCCTCTTTGTAATTGCAGTGACAGCAGCCTCGGTCAGACAGCGACCACATTATCAGCAGGGGCTAAATTAGTGCAAATCTGCAGAGAACACCAGGTTTGCTGTTGTGTTTGCGGTTTGTGTAGGATGTGTAGTCTGGCTAGCAATGGGATGGAAACTATGAGATGGACAAAAAAGTGAGGAGAAAAAAGCTTGGAGTTTAGTGTTTTTGCTAGAGGGCTAATCCACGCCTCCTCACACACTTTGACGCTGATGGCTGCTGAACACACTATGGGCGACTACCATCAACATTGCAGGCCAGTTAAAGCAATCAAGTGATGCGAGTGAAAGGCAGAAGTAATTAGGACTAGGGGACAAAATGTGCTCTAAAAATGTGTTAATCTTATACTAATAGACCTTTCAGAGCGGATGCAAGCTAGCAATACAACAGAATATGATCAATAACAGCAACTTAAAACAACAATCAGAATCCAGATTCAGACCATTTTCAGATTCAAAATTCATATTAAACTGCGTTGTTTGTTTTATATTTGGCCTACTGTTTCAATACTGAAATTATCTACCTATATTGAAAGTACAGCATTTAAAATGGAAAAATCTGAATTCGTTTACAGTTTGGATCACTGTAAAATTATATAAATAAGTCATGACAACTAACATATTATATTAATTTACTCAGGTTTCAACACATTTAAGTTATAAAAAGTTCCACTTAATATTTTAGTCTGTATAATTAAAAGAAGTTGAAATGACTAGAAAATGTATTGTACCCTGATGTCTATGCATGTCAAAAACAGGACTTAAACATTATGTAAAAATGGCTTGCCGTATTTTATTGAAAATATAATGCTTAATAAGTGTGAAAGTGATACATGCAGAATGGCTTGCCATATCAGTAAAAAATAACTTTTCGTAACAATGGCTGGCCATACAGTATGAATAAAAAAATTTAAGTTTTAAGTCATGGCGTTTATGGCTTACCATATTTTGAGAAAAATAATGCTTAAAAATATTTATTGGAAAACTATAAGTCTGAAAAACCTGAGAAGATATAGCAACAAAATCTAATGCAGAACACAGTTTTTGGCCAAATGTAAGGCTTGTATAATCTTTTAAATATATAATTTTGTAATATAAAAAAAAAATACTCAAAAACGATAAGTCTGATTGGCATGAGGAGATATTGCAACAATCTTGAATGCAAAAGACACATTTTCACCAAATTTGGGCCTTGTAGCATGAACGGCCTAGGAGGAGATAGGCCATTGAGGACAGAGTAGTATAATACGTTGGTTTTCTCAAGCCAACATAAAAAAGAATTCAATTGGGATGCTTTTAGATCAGGGATGGGCAAACTCAGGCTGCGTCCGAAACCACATACTTCCATACTATATAGTACGCTAAAATCAGTATGCGAGCTGAGTAGTATGTCCGAATTCATAGAATTCGAAAATCAGTAGGCGAGAAGTACCCGGATGACTTACTACTTCCGGCGAGATTCTGAAGTGCGCATCCCATGCACGCTGCGCTATCCCATAATGTTCCGTGAGAGAATTCATGAATGGAAGTGAGGCGACGCAACTGACGCAGGTAGGTCACGTGGCCATGACAAAATGGCGGATGTAGTACGTCGGAATTACATGCATACTTTTCACATTCATACTGTATAGAGCATACTTTTTTAACGGCCGAGTAGTACGTTTAAATTCAAATGCAGTACCTACTGAGTAGTAGGCGGTTTCGGACGCAGCCTGAGTCCTGGAGGGCCGGTATCCTGCACTGCTCCAACACTTATCAAACACACCTGAACATGCTAATCAGTGTCTTCAGAATCACTAGAAATCTATACGCAGGTGTGTTTGATTAGAGTTGGAGCTAAGCTGTGCAGGACACTGGCCCTCCAGGACCGAGCTTGCCCAGCCCTGTTTTAGAAACATGATTCAGATTCATGGCTATTGTTTTAGGGTTACAATTTAAATTCAGAGCCTTTTTTAGATTTAATAATCACAGTCATTTTTACTGTAAGTTGTTCACTTTAATCTATCAATATTTAGATTCAGAATTCTTGTGCTGTTTTAGATTCAGGATTAAAAAATCATATTCAGAGTTAGTTGTTTAAATTGAAAATATAAAAATGTAATATCAACTGAGAATCCATATTGAGAACCTGAATATTTTACTTTAATTCAAAATCTGGATCAGAGCAGTTCTTTTACAATCCCAGTTTACATTCAGAGAGTTTTATGATTCAGAAATCAGGATAATTTCTGAATAAGACATCTATATTTAGATTCAGAATTCAAATTCAGTTTGGCTCCTTTAGATTTATTTCTCGCATCCAGAAAGGAACATTTATATTGAGAAAATACAAATAAGACTTCAAATGAGAATCCATATTCAGAATTTAGGTTCAGAAAAGAATGGTTCACTTTAAGTAACCATACTACTAGAAGGTATTTTACATTAAAATGTTTAAATTTGATTCAGTGGCACAGTGGCTCAGTGGTTAGCAGTCTCACCTCACAGCAAGAGGGTCTCTGGTTTGAGTCCCGGCTGGGTCAGTTGGCATTTCTGTGTGGAATTTGCATGTTCTTCCCATGTTGGCGTGGGTTTATAAGCCATGTGCTATATAGGTGAAATGGATAAACTAAAATTGGCCATAGTGTATAAGTGTGTGAATTGAAGAGTGTATGGGTGTTTTCCAGTACTGGATTGCGGCTGGAAGGGCTTCCGCTGCGTAAAACACATGCTGGAACAGTTGGCAGTTCATTCCACTGTGGTGACCCCAGATAAATAAGGGACTAAGCTGAAGGAAAATAAATGAATAAATGAAATTTGATTCAGATATTTTATACCACTGTTGGTTATTTATAAATATAAATATGCTCAGACTGTACATACAAAATATTTTTTATGAAACATTTGGATTCAGAATTTCAATTAAAAGTGATTTTTTTTTTCAAACAGTCAGAGAATAAAATAAATATGTAAATTTTTCAAGAATTTTTCAAGAATTTCCCTTTGGCTCTTTGCGACTTATTCAGATTCAGAACAGTTCTTTAATATTCAGCAAATCAGAGCAGGTGTGTGTAATTGGAAGTACAGCTAGCCGCATCAGCACATTATCAGAGAAACAATCTGTCTAAGTGCTGTCAGTCATAATGCGACCAAAATTGGCACAGGGTTTACATTCTGTACGTACTAGTTGCACCCCAATTGCTTTGCATTAAAACACTTCTATGCACCCGTCCCCGTGTGCATGTGTTTGTTTGTGAGCCTAGTCGCTTCTGACACTTGCCGTGAGAGAAGAGACCGCATGTGCATTCAACAGACATCCAAAATGGCCTCCTGCAGATCCAGATGAAAGGGGCAGAGATGGGGAGATTTAATTTCCCTCCCAATTATAGCCGCGTGGCCTCTTAGATCAGCCATGCAGAAACATTTAATTACCAAAACCAATTACCTTAGTGGCAAATGTATCACAGTGACAAATGCGAGGACTCACGCAGGAGGACTAGAGGACGATGTGTACGAGTGTAACGCACGTGTGTCCACTCAGTGTGAGATCCTGAGCTCTGTTTAAGAGCTCGTCTCGTCTCTGCATGACCTCTCATGTTTGCAGACTTATTAACTCGAAGAGGGCAAATCTGTCTCTCTGCTTTTCCCTCCCAAACAGTCTCAGCTGTTCTTAATCTTTCTCCATTATTTAAAATATATCAGCCCCAAAATGAAAGCTACTCTAATTACAAACCAATGTGCCAATGTGCAACTGTTGTCCATGTCATTATTCATATACCCTTCGTAAAATATGATAATAAAATATGATAATCTACTAAGAAATATGTAGATAATAAAACATGGTAAAAAAAAAAGCTAATTTTGGGAAAAGGATGATCAGTTTTGAAGAGGCTAATTCATTATCAATAATCATTCTATTATCCAATCAGCTCAAGACCAAACCCCTAAAACCAATTTAAACACGTCATACCTCTGTTTTCTCTCGACTTCTGCATCCCTCCACCACCCCAACTCCACACTTTTAAACATGATACCAACCTAAATCTGAGGGGGGAGCGTTCTGAAGCCGGGTTAGACACTGTGCTCAGATCCCTATCAATCTCTATCCTGATTGTGTTATTCCTCAAGGGGAATAACACAAGTTAAGATCTTTGCACACTGAAGTCCAAAATTTTTGTATGCATTTTTTTCGTATTCAAATTTTAAAAATTCAACACGTAAACAAATCTTGCACACTGAGTCCATTTCAGAGTTAATTTAACATTTCAGAAACAATTTAAGCAGTGATACACTGTTCTCCTCTCTTTTCTCCAAAGTAGAAAAAGGAAAACCAATAGGCTACATATTGCGTTCATCCAATACTAGCCTACATAGTTCTCCTCCTTATCAAAGAGCTGCGCTGGATTAACTTCAATGTAGAAAAAAAGTTTATTTCAGGAAATCAGTGGAATTTTGATACATTGCTTTTGATTGTTCATACGTTTACGTGCGTAAAGAAATCCTGAACAGAGACTGGCAGAGCCTATAGACATTGTAATAGATGATGGCCGTGTTGACGTATCGGAGCAACGGACTGAAGCGGACCATGAGGCAATTATGTCTGTGCGTCAACTGTATGGACACCCCCCTACCTCACCCAGGGGAGAGTTGTGCCAGTCATAGAATCCATCATGGGTTCTCAACGGTCCGTCATATTCTGTCTTATATTGTGCACTGTGCTTGTCATAAAGTTACCTGAGGATAAAGTGACAGCATTTTGTATTTTGCCGTTCGCTTGTACTGGGGCTCTGAACTATCAAAACAGCTCTCAAACCGTCTTTTCGAATGCGGAAACCTGGTTCGATTTTTTTTTTTTTATAATGGACAAAAGTTTCAGAGGCAGTGTATCAATACAATTCACACAACGTGAGGTCGATTTTTTTTGTAACGTGCGAAAATTATGGACGAAAATTTCAGATTCAGTGTGCAATAACCTTTAGGGTGATCTTTCTGAGCTCAGAGCCTTCTCCTCGGACAGCATGCCAAACACGCATGTTCTATTTAGTCAAACATCTGTGAGTGTGAACTCGTGAAGTCCCAACACAAACCAATTAAGTTAACTTAATTGTCTTTACAGATTTTAAGTGGGTTGAACGTAAAACAATTAAGTTGTCCTCAAAAACCACAAGATTTGTGTTGTTTTCAGCTCAGTTGAAACAAGTAGTTTGATATATAAATAGTAGTTATATATTAGTGGTGGGACATTATCTGCGTTAATGTGCTGCATTAACGCGAGACATTTATCGCGCGATAAAGAAAATATCACCATTAATCTATTCTCAAAGTTTGGTTGAGAGCTGGGTCTATTCTACACAAGCTATGATGACTTTTACCTTAAAATTTTAGCGCAGATGTATATGTGGCCGGTGGGCCGTCTGACAAAAAAGTGCCCTTCTGAATCAAATGAGCAGGATGCCCTTCTGGATCTTTCACTTACTTCTAAGACATTAATGATTACGCTAACATGGACATCTGCAATATAGTTATTTGCCTTAATAGACAATAATATAATTAAGATGTTTACGTAAAGTGCTTGCATGTACTTTTGGGTAACTTTAACTGCAGTTCGGCAGTTTCACTTTAACTCATAAACATTTTATTTATGCCCCCGTGACCAATATATATATATATATATATATATATATATATATATATATATATATATATATATATATATATATATATATATATATATATATATATATTTTTTTTTTTTTTTTTTTTTACAAACTGGCAAACCAATGGCACTTTTTATCAAAATGTGAATCCAAATTAACAAGAAAGACCATACAATAAGCACAATACTAAAGAATAAAGCAAATGTGAAGATTTCCAAATCAAATTCAGAATTTAGATTAAGAAATCCCCAATCAGAAAGGCAATCTTTCTGACACTAAGCAGTAGAAAACGCTTCCTTCAGCATTTCCAAAACACTACGTTTTCGGGCTTTGAAAACTTAAGGGTAGTTCGGACGGAAGGTGTAACCGTAGCAAAACTTATGTGTTTTAAAAACTAAAATGTTTTATTGTAAACGGGGCCTTAGTTTCTTTTAAAATTATATGTTCTATATTGAGCTTTTGAACATTTTATTCATTTCAGACTATTCAGTTCATGTTTACTTGATTTTTAGCTTTGTGTAATATTATATCCTATTACATTTCATTTAGATTCTAAATCCATTTGCAGTATAAATGCTTTAGATTCAGAATGCCTCATTTACGTTAGATTATAGAGAAGCAATGTTTGTGACCTGGACTGATTTGTTCACTACACAATCATCCTCACAAGTTCACTCATTTAGTTGTTCCAAGAAAGTAAACACTTATTTGCAACAGCATAGGGCCAAGTAAATGGTAAAAGCAAGTCCATTTTCTTTTAAACCGTCCCTGTAACATCTTTCCTGTCCACCGACTCTCTTCCTCTCTCACTGACCCCTTCACTCCTTCCATTTATGCTGGCCTTTCTCTCCATCTTTCCGTCCATCCCTAGGGCAGACAGGTGGGAGAGCTTCTTGCTTTCTCTCGTCGCTCTTTTTGTATGTCTCATCTCACTTGCTCTCTGCTGTGCTTTTGTCTTATGCTCTCTCACCCAGATTCGATGTCAGGTGTCACTTTCAGTGTTAAATAAGTCGTTTTCTCTCTTTTTCTTGCCTGGAGGGGATTAAGTCATCCTTCACTCTTCCCACACAGACACCTTTCAATAAAAAACTCCCTCATTCAAGTCAGAAAAAAATACCCAACATTCCAGAAGATGAAGCAGAAAGGGTGTGTGAAAGGAAGATACAGTATGTGCAGTGGTCATGCGTAGGCAGCTGTGGGGACGCTGGCAGCTTTTGACACCGCTCTCGGTTTAGCAAGGGCACATGGCATAGAGAAATTTGACACAGGGAGCTCTTGTGATTGCACCTTAAGGGGCATAATAAACGTGACACACTGTATAAAGCCTTTAGAATGAATATAAGGGAGACATTTAACAGTGTTGTTGGTATGCGTGTGTGTTAGTATGGGTCAGGTTTTAACTCCATTGCATCTGAAAATCCCAGAGCCAAAAGAGCATGGTGTTTAAATCAAAGTGTGGGTGTCACTCAGAATCAGTGTGAATTCAGAAGTGACAGGTGGCTTTCTGTGGCACACACTGGAATTGACTAAACGAGACACTTTTCAGAGAGTGTTTAAGCACTGCATTCAGTTCACTTTCATGGCTTCTTGTGACTGAATGGTGAAATACACACTTGTGGCATTATATCTGTTTCTGTAAGCATTCACAGTACATTATGTCAAAAGTGAAAGCAAACTGTTAAGAGAAGTTATCTTTACATTGAATCCGTGAATGCAAGCACATATAGATCTTCCTACTGCTGTCTGTGTACTGTAAGGTTAATAAAATAATTTACGTACATGAAATACCTTAGAGATATTTTTTTGGTTCTGAATAGGGATGCACAGAATTTTCGGTTGCTAAAAATATTTTAAAAAAAAAAGGAAAAAATATTGTGCTGAAAATGTTGGCCAGTGGTGTTTAGCACGCTAGTTTCACTATCCATCACTATCCTCAAAGTTCAAAATACTGTAGCTAAATATTCTGCTCATGTACACATATACATATCTATACATGAACAGCACATGCTCACTGGAAAAGCAAAGTCCACTCAAACAAAATGCTGACAGGGCATTATGTAGTATACTTAGTGATGTAGCGTTGTGCATTGAGGCTATCAGGCATTTTTTCAAAAAATTATACATCTCGCAGTGAAGCAGTGTACCAGAGCTTGATTCGTTTTGCTATAATCATATGATCAGTGACGTCCGAAGCTTTATTTTCGCCTATACAACCTCAAATTTTGATTCAAAGGTTTAAAGACCTTAAAGACCTGGGTTAGTAAAGTGTATACAGTAGCGAGAGATTAGACATCAATTACAAACATCTCTACTGTTTCAAAGCACTGCACTGGTCTCATGCACCAGCAATTCAACTATAATAAAATAGTAACTTATAGTAAAAAAGCTTTTGAAGCATACTAAAGTGTATTACCATATTATTTACAACTATTTTTAAAGAAGGCCACTGCATATTGTGGTATAACGTGTAATGGAGGCCAGCTGCTGAGTGCAGCACAAAAGTATCACTCCTATAGCCTCCTCCTTAGAGCATTTGCCTCCCATGCAGGATTCGCCAGTTCAATCCCGGCTCGGAATGAATGGGTGGGTGTGGGACCGGTTGAAATATGAAAAATGTAAATACTTATGAATACCTTGAATTTTTGTAATCGGTGGTGTAATGTAATAAACCTATACCATATGTAAAAACTACAGTAATTGAGCAATTTGTTTATATTTTACTACATGAATGAGCTGGTCCATTGTGAACCTTTGAAACTTTTGCAAAACAGTCCTTTCCCACACTTTAATCAGCAGGGGTCCTCGTCGAGCTCAGATTTGAAAAGCTTCAAGTAACGAACCATTTTCCGATACAATTGAGTCAAATGGTTCACAAGCTTAAATTCACCATCACCAAGTATACTTATTTCTGCTGCTTGCAATAGCGCTGCTGTGTTGTCATGGCAACGCTGATTAAAAAATTGTATATCTTGACTATTTTTGAGTATTTTCTTTTAAATATTTCATTAGTATAACTTATTACTAATTACTAATATTAATATTAAAATAATAACTTATTGAGTTACATTTAAAAGTCTTACAAATTGCTTTACAGTATTTAGTAAATAATAATAAATAAATAATAAATAACATTTTCAGTTCCAGTTTTTAACCTTCGCCAAAGTGCGTCCAGACTTTCGGTTTTGGCACAGAATTTAAATTTTAGTGCATCCCTAGTTTTAAATACTGTCCAATCGAAAAGATTTGTTTTATCTAAGGTTACAAGCAGCTTATTTTACATTGTAATACTCACACTTTAAAATAAGGTTTATTAGTTAATGAAATTACTAATATAAACTACGCATGAATAATGCTTGTCTTGCATTTGTTAATCATAATTCAACATTTACTAATGCATTATTACCATCCAAAGTCAGGCTAGATAGCACTGGATAATGCATCGTGAGTTACATTCATAAACTAATGTCTAATGTTAACTAACATGAACAAATGCTAATGTTTTGTTCATTGTTTGTATATGTTAGTAAATGCATTAACTAACATTAACTAATAGAACCTTATTGTAAAGGGTTACCTTATAAATGAATCTACTTACTATATGTCAATATCTAGCTGGTATTGTGCACTGCACACCTTGTAGATACAGTTTCATTAATCATATCAAAAGTGAATGACTGAGCTAGTCCATGTTCAGTCACTTCCAGTAGTACTCAAAAATTCATTTGATTTGATTGCTTTTGTAGTGTTATGTGGTCCAATGTGTCTAAACAAACATACAATACACCATACTCTCTAGCCTGCTGAGTTAAAGGTCCTGTGAAGTGCTTTAAAATATGCCTTTTTATTTAATGTTTGATGTAATCTCAACCAAAACAACAAGAGAGGGTGGGACAAAGTGTAGCTCCTCCCTCTTTTTTTAACTGCCAATAGCATTGCCAGAGAGTGGGTGAGCTCAAGCACATCAAATAAAAAGCAAATGAGAAGCATCTCGAAGGGTGCAGGGCATTTCGGGGCATTTCAATTGAATTGAATTGAATAAAACCGTTGTTCCATTTAGATGGATATGACAAACTACAAGCTTTACATATTTATATCAGTTTTATATCTTCTAAACTAGAATTTGGTCACTGTTTTGGAGCACACTAGCTTATAGATATCTTATAAAAAAACAATAGTGATACTACCATTTAAAAACGGTATTTTAATTTCATGGGACCTTTAACACATGATTGATATGGGATATGTTGAACTAAAAAGCAAGGTATTATACGACTTTGTTGGATTGTACCAAAACACATTACAACCAAAATCATTCACATTGTTTTCATTTGCTTGCTTTCTAACTCACTAATTTACATAAATACATACATTTAGATAAGAAAAAATGTGTGAGAACATCCACTCACCTCATGTTTTCCCTTCATTCGACAGATTCTGATGTCATTTTTGTTAGACTCCCATGTCCTTTTCTGTAAAAGAAGGAAGTTCGGTAATGAGGGACTGTTGAATTCCAGAAGCAAGTATGTGTGTGAGCATTTCTTTTCTCACCTTGCTGTAAAACATCTCTTCTCCCACCACGTTGTCCAGCTCCACTCGGAAAAGGTCATCTCTGACACAAAAGCACAGAGAGAGAGAGAGAGAGAGAGAGATACAGTGAGAGACTGTGAGCAACACAACACTGATAAATAATCCTTCCTTAATAATCAGGAATATCTTTCAAATTAATTTTAAAGTAAAACATTAGATTTGCTCAAAAGGGGAAAAATTAAATTCACAATCATTGTTTGGTGTTATTAGCTACAAAGAAACAAGTTATTATAATTAAATTACTTTTCTTCCAAAAAGGAAGAATAAGAGATTGCTTTTAATTTTTAGGTAATTTAATTGGTTACTTATAATTTACTTGCCTTAAATACTTTAAATAAATGTAATAGTACTATATAAATCAATTTAGAAAAGCAGGTTAGTTGTAGTATTTGTTATTAAAATATATTTTGCAGAGTAATTCTACTTTACAACTTTATGACTTATCTTTCATCAAGATGATTGGACTTGATTGGCTTAAGAAAAGATTAAGAAAGAAATTATTTCATTAAAATAAAACGAACACTGTAAAACCCAACAATCAACTTTATTAAATTAAATGAGTGTAGTTTAACTTATTTAATTTACTGAAAGTTAATTCTACTTATGTGAAAAGAGTTTTGAACTCTTGTGTAAAGGTAATGAGTTAATTTAATACCTCATTACTTCAACTTAAATGGAGTAAGTTTGTATAGATTTTTTTTCATATAAAATTTTTGTTCATATGAAAAAAAATGTAACTCAAAAGGTTTGTTGCAATCCGCTTTCTTCAAATGATTTAAGTTGTCTTAACTTATTGAGTTTTACAGGTGTAAGTTCTCTTCATTCACAGTACTCAGTAGGATTAGTTTTTGAATTTAAATGGTTTGTTGCAATCGGTTTCCTCAAACAGTTTGAGTAACCTTAACTTAAATTAGGTTTTACAGTGTATGCATTCAGAAAAGCAGAGCAATTGTGTTGTTAATCAGATATTTTGCATAATAACCAATTTTTCAACAAAACAAAAAAGATTCGTCTAACAATATGCTTTAGAAAACAACGAAATAAGGATATTTGGCTATTAATGGTACAGTATAAATATGCCATTATTTTAAGTTTTATATAAAGTGTTTAATGATTAAAAATAGTTCAAATAATAAATATATACTAACGTTAAAATTAAATTTTAAAATGATCCTGTTTGACTCAAATGTAAAGAATTTAAAGAGTTTTATATTCTTTAATTCGATAACAATTACGATTTACATGGAATTTAAGTATAGGTCAAGTAATTCAATTACTTATCGAGCATGTAATTTACTTTAAAAAGTAATCAGAAAAGAAATTGAAATACAATTTTAATTATGTATTTTATAATGAATTACTTTTTAAAAATAACTCATCCAACACTAATTATGTTTACATGGACATCAGTAATCAAATTATTTGCCTTAATCTAAATAAGACAATAATATGATTTAGGCGTTTACATGAGTTGCTTTTCGAATGTTCCTATTATGATCCTGTTTTACATGATCCTGAAATGACAAGACACTCTGGAGAAAATGTCGATAAGGGTGGTGACGCAACGATGTTAATCAAATTATGGATTATTATAATTCAATTAACGTCATTGCATCACCACATTATCAACATTTATGAACATTAAGTTTCATGTAATTTCATGTTTTTAGTATTTAATTTTTCTACTTTAACCGCAGTTTGGCACTTTCACTTTCCTTCAGAAATATTTCATGCATGCCCCCCCTGTGACAAACAGAGGTATTGGATGTGAGGAAGAGTGTTGATTTAATGGAATTTGATACCACATGCCATATTGGGGGGAAAAAACCTCCGCATTTCACCACGATGCAGGTGTCTATAGTCCTTCCCTGACTCGGTAGGAGCAGAGAAAAGTGTCAAACAGCCGTGCTTGCATGGAGTATCCTGTTGCAAATTGTGGCTAAAATCCTACACGGGGGTAATACTGTAGTTTGATTAAGATGTTAACAAGTCTGTACTGCACTTCAATAATACAACTACAATTGACATACTCCATATGTCATAATTCAATTTCGGTTTAGTTCGATTATGACGTTAATCGGATTAAATTAATCAAAAATCTCTGTTTACATGGTAGACTCTTAATCAGAGTATTGTCTTAATCATATTAAAATCGTCTTATTGGTGTCCATGTAAACATACTCACTGTTCAAAATAAAATATAACATCATTTTTCCTGCAGTAAAACAAATACCAGAAATACTGCAGTTTCTCAAACAAAGTCCTTAACCGCACACAGTGAAGCATAATGTGTACTCTTCACAAATTTCCTACAGTACACGACTTCACCCAGATCTGCCGTCTCAGAGCAAACACTGAGCTAAATGATTTCCCACAGCTCGTCCTACATAATCACGATTCTTTGCATGATGATATGCCCGATTTCCCCTCCATAATTCATAACCCACCCCCACACCGCATGCATGTTGTTGCATGCAGCTCCTCATCCTGAACACAGCATCCAGCACTTCCTGCAACCGCTCTAATAATCTTCCCATAACCTTGTGGCGTCTATTAAAGTCTCTATGAATCTGATCTCTTTCAATCATGCCATGTTTGCTGTTATAGAGCATCATGGTTTATATCTGAATATTGATCAAGGACTAAGAGCAGCACATGGCCCAATGAGGGAGCTGTATAATTCCAAATCTCGCTTTCCTTTTACCATCTGAAATGTTGTAATGTGTGAATTTACTGAGCTCACAAACTAGCCCATGCTATTGCATTGGTATTGATCTTATATCTTTCACAGCCATCCATCTGCATCCCTACTCTGTGGACACATCAACAAAATTGTAGACTGCATGTGTGTGTTCTTGAAGAGAGCCTGACGAGACTAACTATAAATTATTCAACCCCTCTCTGTGTGGTTTGTTAAAATGATTCCCCCTTGGCCGTTCCTTCTCAAAGCAGGGCGGCCCCTAAGTGCCCTGGTTAAAATTATCATACACTTACACTATACTTGCCTTATTTAGAGAGCACAAACTTTAATCAGACACAATCACAGAGGAGCAATGCTAAGCCAGAGGTCTGTTTGGAGTTTGACTGAACCGTCACATTTACATGAACATAAAAACTGGTCTTTATAGTTTCACAAGGTTACCAAATAGCACAGATGGTTTGGACAAGACATGCAGACCATTTGCAATAGAGCCAGTAAAACTCTTTCTTTATCAGTCTCTCTTTTTGCATTTTGTTCAGTTGCTTTATCTTGTACACAAAATTAAGTTTTATCTTCTGTCAGAAATTCATCATGTAACTCGTCTTGGACAGTGTGCGGGGGGAACAAATAAATAGGTTTCCATCTACATATTTATGTTTGAATATAGAGATATGACATAAAAATGCTGATAGGAAAAGCCAAGTGGCAAAATACTGACTTCAAAATATGCATAAAAACAATATATATCCTGTGTATTGCTTAAGGTGGATAGTGTTTTATAATATGTGCATAAAGCAAAGGTTGTGTTCCCTTCAGAATTGAACTGAGAATGTTTTCATAAATCCCAGTGAATTGAATACTGAGGAAGCAAACAAGATGAAGAATATCAATTTGAATCATAGAAGGTATAAGTTTAAAATTACTGTGGATTTTCACAAACAGCTGGCTTAAAGGGATAGTTCCACTAAAAAATGACAATAACCTTAATAATCATTAATTAATAATAATCATTTAGTACTCTACCTCATGTGGTTTTAAACCTTAATGAGTTTCTTTCAGGGCTGCATGATTAATCGAAAAAAGATTGCGATCTCGATTCCACCCTACACACGATCTTAATTCAGCCTTTCTGCGATTCAGCCAATCATATTTTCAAGGTTACGAGAGAAGCGTATAGACGGGCGCACAAGTCTTCTCATTGTTTTACATATGCTGCTCAGCAACATGGACACCTCCAAATTGTGTTGAAAGTGTCACATACTGTATTTATAAGGAATTATTCACCCAAAAATGTCATTTTTCTCTTAATGTAACGATGTATTCGCGGCAGTGAAAGTGAAACCGGCACACACATCATTTAAACGATCATATCGCATCATGAGTTAGGATTACAACAAGCATTTGATGATTTTTACTGGATGGAGTATGGATGGATGGATTAGTTGATTCATGAATGAAGGAATGCACAATTGCATTGGTTAACAGATAAATGACACATTGAATGACAGATGGACGGATGGATTGATTGATGATCCTTTCATCCATTGGTTCATATATCCAATTCTTTGAATCAATCATTTTAGCCATCTGTCCATACCTCCTAACACTCAAGCATCCAACAATCTGCAACTGATCCATCCATCCATCCATCCATCCGACAATCAATTAAAAAGAAAAACACAAATAAAATAATAATTC
Source organism: Danio rerio (assembly GCF_052040795.2). Taxonomy (NCBI): domain Eukaryota; kingdom Metazoa; phylum Chordata; class Actinopteri; order Cypriniformes; family Danionidae; genus Danio; species Danio rerio. The sequence continues at coordinate 20,911,194 of NC_141028.1, forward strand.
ACATCTACTATTAAATGAAAGTCGGATGGACATATTGACTGTTAGATGAACATGTGGAAGGATGGATGGATGGATGGATGATGTTTTACATTTCAAGAGGTTGCAATTGCAATTTTCACCAGGGTGATAACACATGAAACCCAATTTTTACAAGAGACCTGGCGTCGGTTATTTTGATTTAGCCAGTGCAAAATCATGCAGCACATCTTAAAAACCGCACAGCAATCATGCACAGCAAAGCATTGTGATTTTCTTCTTATTTTCATAAAGTTATGATTTTCTTACCACATATTTCTCCCTAGCATTCGCTATTAGATTTCACCTCACTCTCTCAGTCTTTCCCTCTGGATTGTCTGAATGATGGAGTGCCTTTGGCCACCTTTCCTGTATTATTACATTACATTACATTTATGCATTTGGCAGACACTTATCCAAAGCGACTTACATTGCATTCATTGTATATTTTATCAGTCCAAGCCGGAATGCCGAGAAATGTATTATGCAGAATTGTGTGTTTGGTACAATGCTATGCCCACATTTGGTGCTAAAAATTTATGACCACACTGAGGGGCCTGAGAGACTCCAGATCTCTCATGGGGGGGGCTGACTATATTTAACATCAGACCTCATGAAGGAGACAGCTTAAAGAAAAAGTGTATCTGTCGATTGCTGTGCAATGGGAGGTCTCTCACGCCATTTTTCCTGTTCTCAGACGGCAGCTGAAGCCTTCATTTCTCTGCCCCAGTGAAGGCCGTGCATCAGTCGGGCCATGTTTCCATGACCTCAGAGGTCAGCCGGAACCTGTCCGGCACCGTTAGTGACAGGTTCGAGGCAGGAATGTGTCGAGTTTCACTCCTGAGCCTAATTGAAAGACTTGACCCCTTGACGAGGTCAGACACTACGAGGTGACTGAGGCTTGATTTAATGTGACTTAACCAGGTCGCCGCTGGCAATCCAAGTCTCACTCCTCTAGTTACTCGCAGCATTAATTATTTACACAGATCACAGAAGAAACACCTCATTTGTCTTATAAGTGTATTTATTTATGCCTTGGTCTGATTTTTCCCCCTAACAACATGTCTGAGCCTAGCTTGCAGTCGCTTGCGTGGGAGTCCAGAAGACATTTCTGGTGGAAACTGAGTGTGTTTAATAAAATACTTCAGTCCTCTCATTCCTGACCAGGTGTTGGCAAGGTAATACTGTGAAGGGGGTTGAGAAGCTGGCCGCTTTCTCAGGGCTACGGACTTGAGCAGTTATGCTAATGCTAACAGGATTTAGCCCGCCTGCACTCCTTATCACACTCAAGCATGCCGTTATTCAGTCAATCCAGGCTGTCTATATCCTCGATTTGAAACTTTACTGACTCTCTCTCTCTCTCCTACGCAGTATTTCCTTCTTTTTACTTCACTCAATTTTGCTGCTGTTGTTCAATGCTCCCTCTCGAGTCACCGGCTAAATAAATCTCCTTTTCCACAGAGGTCATTTTCTGTTGGCTACGGCAAACACCTCCATTTACTTCAGACACTGATAGGTACATACAGTTTGCTGACTGCACACAGTGGGGCTTGCTTTTTATCGAATTACGCTGGCCACAGTGGCACCATGTTGGAAAGCGTGGCTCTTGAGCTTCTTTAGGCCAAAGATTGCTGCCCTTTTTTATGAGAGAGTCAAGTCTGGGGGTCTTGAATTATATGGTGTTTCATGATATTTATTTTTGAGGTTTAATTTTTGACACGGTCGAGCGAGCAGGTCATTTCCTGACACGGTATGGGGGTCTTTATTAGAATAAGACGCCTCCCCCGTGGACCCCTACATCTTTTGGTAACTATCACCACATGTTTCAAATTCTCCCAATGGATGTGCCAGACATTTTTTGGGAAGTATGCTGCAAAAATTTCAAAAACTGCTTATTTTTCTAAAGGGCCACACCTAATGAAGGTTTTATTTTTGTTTATCTATTGCTAACTGGGCTCATGAGAGGTAGGCACAAAAAATGCACGAAAGTAAAAACATCATTGACCTCATGACCTCATTAAAGGTCCAAACTCCTAAAAAGACTACAGGTGTCCAAGCTTTACTTTTACAACTCAGTAGACCATGTCAATGAGAAAGCCAGCGTGCTTCATAAAGGGACATTTTGCACTAAAAACGACATTACAATTTATAGAATTAATATTTATGTTGAATGTTTATTATTTTATTTATTTTATTATTATTATTTTATTCATGTTTATCTTAAATTATATATGTTATTGGGTATTTTAATGGAATTGTCCTTGGAAAGAAGTAATTAAAAATGTATATGAGAATATCAATATAATGATAATTAAGTTTATAATTTAACAACGTAATTATAACACTTTAGTATTTTTGTCTGTACAAAAATATATGACTTAAGGAATTATCTTACAGCTCAGTAAACCATGTAAATGGGAAAGCCAGCATGCTTTATAAAGAGACATTTTGCACTAAAAACAACATTATTATTAATATTTACCAAATTACATATCAGACCTTTTTAACTTCTTTAGTAGTTTACTAAAAATGCAAGTTTGAAGAATGTGTTAACAGTTTTTGCCCACGGGTAAAAGGCAAGAGTTTAGTGTTTTGGGGTGCGTTATCCAAACGACGACATAACTCTAGTACGATTCTTCATTTTTAGTACGATGTAGTGAGGAGTGTTTCCCAAAACCGTAGTTTCTCTGTTACAGATCTATTGTTAGTTGTACTGTAAAACATCCATAATGACGCTCTAAACGGGGTGAAGTAACAACTTCTTTAGAGAAAACCCTCATAATTTTTTCAAATTATATTGTTATACACCCACATGCTTTAAAAAAATCTATATAATCAATATTAGTAAACCATTAGTAAATCTCTTTATGTCTGTGCAGTGATTGGGTGTCAGAAATTTGATCAGATTTGAAGCTTGTGACATAATCAATGCACAATGTTTTTCTAGCATTAATACTGTATAAGTACTACATTTAGAATGATTTCATTACCAATCAAACGAAAGGTGTCTACGCAAATGTTATTATTATGTTAGCTATTAAAATAACAATATTCGGCTTTGAAACAATATTTATTGTGAAAAACCCTCAAACTCAACCCAGGTTCATTCTGAAAATGTACCACTATACATTTCTGGAGAACGCCAAATCAGTCCCAGGAACTACGTTTTTTTTTGCAGTTTTTGATTTCGAGAATCGACCAGAGGCTACTGTGTAGGCTTTTTTAGATCTGATGGCAAGTGCCATTCGTACCTACTGTTTTCACGTAAATCCACACAGTCAACTAACTGACAGACTGATCGAATGACCTACCCTTCTCCTTCACTAAACCCAACCAAGTGTTTTCAAAAGCACTGATTGACCCACCCACCTGCTTCCCTAAACCCACAGTTTTGAAAAGCAATCAAGAAAAAGAAAAGACCACGTCTGATTTTTACCATGTTTTTAGATTTTGCCACATTCTCACCTTGTTATTTAGATGTTCATTTTATTTTTGGCTTCTGTTTTAGTTTTACCCGTTTTCTGATATCGGTATTTGCCAGACTCAAGCCTCATTGTCGTGGTCAACTCCTCTTTGTGTTTCAAATCTGCTGATGTACATGGCGCTCTAACTAGACAAACTGGTAACAACAGCAAAGCCATCCATAATGAGGTAAGTGGTCAGCTCGTAAGCACGAAAAGGAATGGCATCATGCTGCCCTATTTATTGCTGCCTTATTTAGTTTAGTTGAATCACAATAGAGTTCGCTTTCCCTCTTGGTGCAGTTCGTTTGGGCAGGTGTGAATGTAGTAATTGCACTCGAGTGCGCACCAAAATCACATTAAAAAAGCATACCCAGACTTCCTTGAAGAGGTTGTCTCGGGACGCTTTCAAGCGAACCCGGGAGTGGTTCGTTTGTGGTGAGAATATGATCTGAACTGAAACAGACCCAACTGCAAAAAGTACTGCACCTTTTTGGACTAATCCAGCTGCCGTAGTCTGATGCACTGTACATTATGGAATGTGGAAAACTATTTTAAACAGAGAGAGAGAGGGAAAAACATTATCTGATGGACAGTTGGTAATATTTTCGAAAGATGATTATGTCGCAGATTAGCAAAATGTATTGTTTTCCAGCTGCAGCCGCACTTAATTATCGAAATGTATAGTTTGTCTAAAGTGATGCGCCACAATCACCAGCGATCGTAACTCTATAGAGCGCTGAAATTCACACACAATAGCTTACGGACTACAAATGCGCCATTTTTGGACAACAACAACATACATGCACTCCGCTCACACACACGTTCCTCATTCTGACTGATTGCACAGACACCATCGGAGGATTGTCAAGAACTGATTTCACACACTACATAAGCAGCACACACACTCACTCCAGTCGCCGAGTCTTGTTATCTGTTTAGTGACACTACAACACGTTTCCCTTTGTCTTGTTTTTTCCGTGTTTTTGATCCTCGCCGTTTATTTATGCTACCTGCCTTGCAGAGATGTATAGTAACGAAGTAGAACTACTTCACTACTGTACTTAAGTACTAAAAGGCAGTATCTGTACTTTACTGGAGTATTGTTTTTTTCTCCTACTTCCACTTTTACTTAAGTACATATTTTCCATGAGTTTAATACTTTTACTCCGATAGATTTTTTATGTGCTGCATCGTTACTCGTTACTAGGGGTGTCAAAATGACCGATATCAGTTTAGTAATAGATCATAAACGGTTATTACGTGATGACGTAATTTATCTCCTATGCGCGATGTCGCAATACTGTGGCGGAGGACGGAGGCGCGGTGAGGCGGCACAGCACACAAGCCGCTATTTCACTATTATGGAGAAATGTTGTAAAACTTCGCCTCTGCCTCTCTCTTTCTTACTTTGGACATTTGACCCGCTGGCCTGTTTGTAAGGTAACTTTTCCTCTCTTCTCGGCTGTTAAAGCTGTGGATCCATCCAGACACGAGCGTGTCTGATGTGCAAGTTTTCTCCACTGTGTCTATTACCTGTGGTAACCGCGTATTCTTCCCGCCATGGCTGAACAGCGCTTCATTTCTAAAGCCCTTTCTGTTGAGCAGGTGAAAAGTAACCAATCATAAGTCCTCGCCTGTCAGTGCTCAAAAAGCAGGCGGTATAATATTGACATTAGTTTATTAGCTGTAAATGCTCATGCAGTCTTCTGTGCATGAGTTTTGTTTGATACATTCAGAAAGTGTGTTTTCTTTGAGCAGGTCAAATTAAAGGTATGGTTCATATCTGACTTCTGTATTAAAGAACAAAATTGTATTACAAAAAATCCTTTAACTGTCACACCAAGACAACAGCAATAGAATTTTTTGATTGCATTTCTCCTAATGTCGCTAATTTAACACAATCAATGCATTTTTTTTCTCAACACATCCCATAATTTCTAAAATATCAGCCTCTACCAAACCGTTAAGATGTTGGTTTATGGTAAAAGTACCAGAATTAATAAATATACTACAGAAAATATTAAGTGTAAGACAAATTTAATTAAAAACAATCAAAAAAAATGTAAACTAAATCATAGCCATAAGCCATGAAATATTTCAGATTTTCATTAAACACAGTAATATACACACTTTCCTGTTGTTGTTTTTTTTTTTACAAAAAAATCCAAATCAAGTGAATTAGTGCAACAGGATTTAGTTTGCTTGTTTAGTTTAGTTTCACGACTGCTTCCAGAAGACAGAACTCCTGTTTATTGTGATATTAACCAATCAAACTTCAAAACTCCCAAAGTGTGAGTGTGTGTGTGTGTGTGTGTGTGTGTGTGTGTGTGTGTGTGTGTGGGTGTGTGTGTGTGTGTGTGTGTGTGTGTGAGAGAGTGAATAATGTGTGTAAGAGAGAAACTGTATGATTGTACCTGTGTGTGTGTAAGAGAGAGTGTATGAGAGTGTAAAAGAGTGTATTTATATGTGTTTGTGTGTGTGTGTGTGTGCCCATGTATATGTATAACAACATTGGTATTACACGGATGTTATGAGGAGATGGTGAATTATGTGGATATTATTTATAAAATTTAATCACACTAAATGTTTTTTTTTTTTTTTGAAAGTAAAACTACACATAATTTCCTGTAAGGTTTGGATTTAGAGGTTGGATTTGGGGTTAGAGCAATCGAAAGAACAGTTTGTAGAGTATAAAAACAATCGTAACCTATGTAATGTCCCCACAATTCACAAAAATGTGTGTGTGTGTATGTGTGAGAGAGAGAGATAGCGAGAGAACTGTGTGTGTGTGTGTGTGTGTGTGTGTGTGTGTGTGTGTGTGTGAGAGTGTACATTTAGGTGTGTGCAGGGCAGTGTACGTGTGTGTGTGTGTGTGTGTGTGTGTGTGTGTATGAGAGAGAGAGAGAGAGAGAGAGTATGTATGTGAGTGAACATGCTGAATAATCTCATCAGTGAGAGGATTTTCTGGCAAAAGGGCCTGACGTTGTGAGTTCTTGTACCATAGAAACTATTTACAAAGAAAAACAGTATCATAAGCCATGTTTCTTTTCATTCTGCTTAATCAAGTGCCCCAAAAAAGATATTTAAAATAAACAAAACAATATGATGTCTTTTGACTTTGACTTTCTTTAATAACTACATTACACAATACTTGTACTTTTACTTTCAGTACTTGAGTAGTAAATTTTGAAATAAACTACTTGCAATACTTAAGTACTAAAAATGTTGAATACTTTAGTACTTCCACTTAAGTATGGTGCTTAAAGAGCACTTCTACTTCTACTCAAGTCAATTTTTGATAGAGTACTTGTACTTTTACTTAAGTATGGGTCTCTAGTACTTTATACATCTCTGCTGCCTTGTGACCATCTGCCTGTTATTTTGACTACAACTCTGGATTGCCCTTATACATCTGTTTGCCCCTGTATTGACCACTGCCTGACCATTCTAATAAACCTGCATGTGGATCCGCATCCCTGTTGTCAGTGTCACTACCCTGGTTACAGAAGTGTACAAACTATTTAGCATACTATATGTAAACTATAGTATACAAACTATATGTATAATAGTATACTATGACCAGGGCAAGGCAAGGCAAGGCAAGGCAAGGCAAGTTTATTTATATAGCACATTTCATACACAATGGCAATTCAAAGTGCTTTACATAAACAAGAATAAAAGAAACAAGTAAAATAAAAATAAAAACAAATAATAAAAATGCATAAAAATAACATGATAGTGCAATCTGTCGGACGCAGCACAGTGCTCATTCAGTAAAGGCACAGCTAAACAGATGTGTTTTCAGTCTTGATTTGAATGTGCCTAACGTTGGAGCACATCTGATCATTTCTGGAAGCTGATTCCAGCAGCGAGGGGCATAGTGGCTAAAAGCCGATTCACCCTGCTTTGACTGAACTCTTGGAACTTCTAGTTTATATGATCCTAAAGATCTGAGTGATCTGTTAGGTTTGTATTGAGTGAGCATATCTGTAATGTATTTAGGTCCTAGGCCATTTAGTGATTTATAGACCAGTAATAATACTTTAAAATCTATTCTGAATGTAACTGGCAGCCAGTGTAAAGACCTGAGGACAGGTGTGATGTGCTCTGATTTTCTGGTTCTGGTTAGAATTCTGGCTGCAGCGTTCTGGATGAGCTGCAACTGTCTGACTGTCTTTTTAGGAAGGCCAGTGAGGAATCCATTACAGTAATCCACCCTGCTGCTGATAAAAGCATGAACAAGTTTTTCTAAATCTTCACTAGAAACAAAGCATCTGATTCTTGCTATGTTTTTGAGATGATAGTATGCTGATTTACTGACTGCTTTGACATGACTGTTGAAACTCAGATCTGACTCCAGAGTCACACCAAGATTCTTGACCTTATTTTTTGTCGTTTGACCTTTAGTGTCAAGGTACGCATTTACCTTGAGAACCTCATCTTTGTTTCCATACAATCAGCCAGCGCAGTCGTCCCTTCATAGACATTTTGTGTCTGCCGATTTGTTTACTTACAGGAGTTCCTTAGGCATTTTCCCACACGTTAATTCTGACCAATCAAAAAGCAGTTTAGGAAATACGTTCAATAACATCTGGCCAATGAGTGATGTGGATTTTGGCAAAAATGACAGAAAACTGTATCATTTGTTGCCCTTGGTCCGGACCAAATGAACCGAACCATAGATGTGAAAGCACACTTAAAGACAAAATGCAGTCATACGTGCTTCTGGCAACATAATTTGCGAACACCAAAAATGTATATACTGTAGGGCTACGTTTTCAGAATAAGCCTATGTTGCGTAAACTTGTTGATAATGGCTGAATGATCCTTTTAGGTGAATTATCCCTTTGAACAGCTTTAAAAGTGATTTAATTGCCATCTACAAGCAGCAGCGATTCAGACTCTTGATCCCTGAAGAGATTGTTTTTGAATGTCACACAATTTACTTAAACACACATCTCCGTGCGGGTAATTACAGACGAGGAAGAAATTACAGGCTGCGCACATGCTAATCAGCATTGTTTCACCATCCTACCTGGCTCCGATGTAAAGGGTACGGTTGACCTGCAGGATCCTCTGTATGTGTAAGGGTTCATGTCTGAGGGTTGAGTGATGGGGTCGTCCAAGAAACACAGGATACTTTCTTACCACTAAGGAACAAAGAGAGGAGACAGTGAGTGATAAAGGGAAAGGGTTGACAGAGGGTTGTATCATCTCTTCATTGCACTTCTGGGTGTGGGTGAGGTGATCCGTTAAGGCGAGAGGCGCTACATCACTCGCAAGTCACACTTGAGATAAAAATGTCGACAGCTGCCTGTGGATGCTCTTCAGTGCTTTTCACAGATAAAGTCTGTCCTGTTGCATCTGTCGCCCTATCCTATAGTTGAGTAGTGTAGTTAGCAGTAGTGTCAAATTTACTGATAGATTATATTGAAACATGTTAACTGACATTATGAAAAATGTTTATTCTTTTTTTATTTCTTATTTAATTATTCTAAATAATGTTTATCTTAATTTATATATGTTTTAAGATATTTTAATGGAATTGTCCTTGGAAGGAAGGAAGCAAACTTATAAAAGGTCATTTAAAATGTATATTAGAATTTTAATATAATTATAAATAATAAAGTTTATAGCAAGTTCAATTAAGTTATTAATATAACATTAATTATAACACTTCAGTATTTTTGTTTGTACAAAACAAATAAGCCTTAAGAAATAATGTTGTTTTTTTATTCTTGTGTGTTTAAAGGGTCACGGAACACCAAAACACATTTTTGGAGCTGTTGACAGCCATATATGTGTCCCATCCTTCTAAAAACACTATTAGGACACATATATTTCACTAAAAAGTGAAAATTGAATGTTTTTGTGATTTCGAGCAAATTCGTTCTTGCGATTTGAAACGAATTTTTGAAGCTGCGTCATGGCGATTAGATCCTTTTGTGTATTCCAGCATGTAGACTGGCTGTCTGTACATGGTAGTATATTGTTACGTCTTTGAGCGTGCAGCATTAATTCATGAGTAAGACTTGTTTCAAACCAATCAGCGCGCTCTAATGTGTATGCGGTGCAACTTCATTAATATGCATGATTGCTTAGAGGACTGTTTGTACCTGATACAGTGTTCAGACGGCAGAGAGACGCCACGTTGTGTTGCCAAAACAAGTAAAAGAAAAATAAGAACTATTTAGAGACACTGGTCGTCAATGTTGCATTTTTTAAATATGCTGCAACGTAGGTTTTGTTTTTATTTCCCGCTATGACAGCGCAGCTTGACTCATGTGTGGATTACAGTGCACGACACGCAACAGAAATACGTTTGTACGGAACATTGTTTACCCGAGATCTGCTCGTCTCCTTTAAAAAATTATGCGGCTCCAGTTGCTGTTGATTGTCCTGTCGCAAGTGTGTGAGATCAGTGCCCTTTTTTTTTGCTTTTTTGTCATTCAGATGGCAAAGTTTATTCGTATTGTCAGCAGCAGTTTTTTGTTTTTAAAGACAGACCTTAGTCAAAATTATTTCTAAGTTACTAAGTTTACAGTACGGTAATACCACTACAATATTATGGGCTGAAAGATCCGCTGTAAATGCTGCTCTCCAAGTGTAAACATTTAACACCGCAATCAAACTATTACTGTCGTGTTGGATTTTTGCTGCATTTTGTGACAGGATAGTCTTTACACACATAGCTTTCTGTCGCTACTTACTGAGGTCATTTAAGTTACAGAGAAATGCTGAGTTTTTTTTCTCTTATACATATCAAACATTCCACAGTCACTGTCTTTCTCCCCTGCGTCTAAGTCAGGGGTGTCAAACTCAATTCCTGGAGGGCCGAAGCCCTGCACAGTTTAGTTCGAACCCTGCTCCAACACACTTACCTGTAGGTTTCAAACAAGCCTGAAGGACTCAATTAGTTTGATCAGGTGTGTTTAATTAGGGTTGAAACTAAACTGTGCAGAGCTGCGGCCATTTTGGAACTGAGTTTGACACCTGTGGTCTATGTGTTTGTTTTGCCTCAGTGAAAATCAGCGCGTGCCCAAATAGAAAGTCACATTTTTTTCACCAAAAAGAAAATAAATGGATGAATGAATACAGTATATCAGTACAGATGTGTAGTGAATATGCAGTAATCACGTAATAAACTTAGACAAGTTCCGAAACTGTCACTAAAATCTTTGTGATTGCGAACAAGAAAAGATGAAACAATCAAAATAAATTGTTAAATTTAAAACAAAGGAGAAGCAGATCGGTTTGGCTGTCCAAGGGAAATACCTCACACTCGTGGTGCTAAATCATTTGTCATAAGTACGCAGAGGAGTGATCTGTTCTTGAGCTGCTGGTGGGAGAGACTGCTATACGAGGACTGGGCCGCTTTTGATGACTCTAAGGTGGGGGAGGGGCCAATGTCATTACCCGCAGCTTGTTGAGAAGAGTAGGAATGGCACAGTATGGACACAAGAGTCTATAAAAATCTCCAGTAACACCAAAGAAGTCACTAGATTTGTTGCTGCTTTTTTGAAAATGTGTGGCTAGATTGGTCTATGTCACTAAATATAGCAAAAAGTCACTAAATATAGCAACAAATTCGCTAAGTTGGCAACACTGCTGTTTAAATTCAACTAAATATTGAACAAATATTAAATTATAAAACTGTCTGATATTTATTTGTCTGATTTTTGTTGTGCAAGTATTTGTATTTTATTTTGGAAGGAAAAAAACATGAAGGCAAAACCAGGAATAATAGTAAAATGTTAAATAACATTTAAATATATATATATATGTGTGTGTGTGTAAAAAGTATATATGAAGAGATCAGATACAAAAACCTCTAAATGCCGTCTGAAATATTCTTCTAAAGTGAGAATTTTTCTTAACCTCCTGAAAGAATGTATTCGTCACTATAAATGTAAAATTACTGAGCCAACACACAAGAGTCGGAGAAAAATGCTGTTTTTAGAAGAAAATATCAAATGGCTTTTAAAGGTAGTATTTGCATCTAAACTCTTCATAATAATAATAATAATAATAATAATAATAATAATAATAATAATTAAACAAGTTTAAACTGATCAGATAAACGAAAAAACAAAAGTTAAATTTTTGCAAATAAATTGTTTACAGCTGCCTATCTTTTTAAGAGTTTAGTACATGTGTACGACAACACTGAAATCCCCTGTTTTAATTCAATGATGTCGCATTTACTTTAAATGTAAAATTTCACGGGTGAAATCTAGAACCGTCCTTAAATAATGCTTAAACTACAGTAATAAATAAAGTATAAACTCTTGCACACTTCACACCTCTGTTTGTTACCCTCATCTATAAGTTCTCCTCATTCAATTTGTGATAAGACTCTCCCCGAGGCACCTCGTTTCTTAATCCTCCCCACCCTGAGCCTTATAAACCCCCTCACTTTTCTCATCTTTCAGCTTAGATAGACCTGCATGACTTAAACCAGGATGCCTGGGATCAATATTAGCGATCAATCACATGCTCGCTCTGCATAAGAAAGTGAAAGCAGAGAGCCTGACAGAGCAGACGGCGTGCAACCCTGATCCTGACTGACTGCATGCCAAACTGAGCCATCAATACCGTCAGTGCGGACGAAGTTCAGAGGTCCCGGTTCTTCAGGGAAAACCGCACACACCAGCCGCAGAAGCCAGAAGAGCCTGATGAAAGGTTTGGCCACGGTCATCATAGTAGCAGAGCCCCGGCACTAGAAAAACATGCAGAAAAGAGCCAGGTGAGGATCTTGCAACATGCACATTTCTGTTCACATTCGCTTAGACTCTAAAGGATTCTGAAGCATCTCTATCATCAGCCCAGAGATTAAGATCAGCAATTAAATCATCGACCAATAGAATTCATGTCAGTCTGTAATAAAGGTCTGTTTGATGTGTCACAGAAGTGTCATCCAAGACACGGCACCCAGGAATGAACTGGCCGGTCAGCTAACAAAAGGGCTTCACACAGAGCCAGAAAAGAGGAGGGGGCCAAAGCATGTGTGAGGGGAGGCTCTGTTTAAAAACCTAGCTTACTATATTAGTAGGGCTGTGCAATATAATAATATATGTGGTATGTGGCAAAATAAAAGTCTTTCTTTTTATATTGTGCTCTATCTTTTACTTTGTAGTGTCACAAAATATATTGTTTATGTTAATACTTTTTCATGCTTAATAAAAGCGCAATATTACAGGCCAAGGGGATGCGGACAGAAACATGAATAAAAGCATTGTGAGAGAGTTACAATCTTAAAAGTACAGTATTTAAATTTTTCATTTTATTTAGCAATATTTGTTGATTTTTGTGTTTGTCGACCTGTAACTTTTCACTTTTTTAAAAATATACATTTAATTTGAATTATTATCCCCCCTTTGATTTTTTTTTTTCCAAATGATTCCAAATTTCCAAATTTTCACAGTATGTCTAATAATGTTTTTTTTAATAAAGTCTTATTTGTTTTATTTCTGCTAGAATAAAAGCAGTTATACATTTTTGAAAAAACATTTTAATGTCAAAATTATTAGCCCCTTTAACCTATATATTTTTGTCGATAGTCTAAAGAACAAACCATCACTACACAATAACTTGCCTAATTACCCTAACCTGCCTGGTTAACCTAATTAACCTAGTTAAGCATTTAAATGTCACTTCGGCTGTATAGAAGTGTCTTGAAAATAGACAAATACTATTTTACTGTCATCATGGCCTTTCATTGTTTGCAAGAGCACCGTATTGCCTGTGCCCACTGACCTAGAAATATACTGTATGTGTAACATTGTTAACCTATGTATAAAATTGGAGGAACTTATGTAACGATGGTTTAGTTTTTTTTCTTTCTTTTGTCCTTTATTGTTTTGTTTTGTTTGCCTTTTCTGTCTTTAAAGTTGTTGTTGCTGTTTGTATTGCTCTGTGTTGCTTTAAGGTCAAAGTAAAAATATAATTTGCCCTGATTGCCTTAATAAAGTGAGAAATTTAATCACATATGAATAAGTACATTTCTGAATATACTTCAAAATGTTGTAAGAAATAGGGTGCCACTTTATATTAAGTGTCCTTAACTACTATGTACTTACATCAAAAAAATAAATACAATGTACTTACTACTTACTGTGTTTATAATGTATTTGAGAACACTTGTGGTGCATTTGAGTTTTGATAGGGGTTGGGTTATGGACAGGTTTGGTGGTTTGGGTAGGTTTAAGGGTGGGTTAAGGTGTAAGGGATGGTCAAACGTGTATTTACAAATGTAATTTCAAAAGTTAATTACAGATGTAATTACATACATGTATTTAATCAAGCATAAGTACACAGTAAATACATGTATTTACACAACAAGTACATTGTAACAAACTATTAGTTCCTATGTAAGTACGTATTAGTTAAGGCCACTTAATATAAAGTGGAACCAGAAATAGTCCTACAGTATACACATGGTCAGTTTATATAGAAGTTATTATTTGACTGAATTTACAAAAATGGTACTAAATGATGATGTATACCTTTATGAGAATACAAGATAAGAGATTGTTGTCATATAGCCCAGCCCTATTAGTTTTAGTCATTTGCACAAAAAAGTATGAAATAAAAGAGAAAAGCACAAGCCTTATTGTGCGCAAAGAGGCAGAAACCCAAAGTTTTTTTTAAAGCCTTTACCTAAAGGACAAAGAAAGCAAAACAAAACAACTGCAATTTAAAAAAGTGCTATGTTACGATTACAAATACAGCATATAAATACACAAACTAATTACAATGTCTCACACACAAAAAATAAACAGATAACCATACGAAGATCATGAAAAGCATGAAAAAATACACTTTTATAAAATACTGCCATAAAAAGGTTCTGAATCAATATAGACATAGAAAGGAATGATTTAAATGGTTCTACATAGGATATAAAGTTTGCTGTAAAAGCCTTTATAAAATAATTTGTAAATGAGTTTTGAGCCAAGAGTGACATTAAACAGCTGACAAGATTATCACAGGATTACAAATTTGATCAGAAGAAAGCAAAGTATTTAAAAATTGCATAAAAAGATACAAAACTAGTAGATTGGCTGTGTAGCAGATTTAATAAGGGATGCACTTACAATACCGTGATGCTTTGCAAATGACATGATCAAATTTTAAACAATATTGGCTTTAAATACATATGAAAGAGAGTTCTGTCCGAGTCTATTCACTCACAAATTCTGCCGCTTCAAAAAGCTCATAAAGAGATCGATAAATAAATCCATATGAACTGATTGGTTTAAGTCTTCTGAGGAGCCATGATCTCTTTATAAGATTTAATTTAGGCTTTCGTTCACATATAAACCATTATACAAAAAAAACACATGAGCTTCACGAGCAATCACATATGAAATATGTGGAGCACATGTGAAACACACAAGTGATTGTGCCAACATAGGCTCACTGGAAATTTGTGCCTCAGCCTATATTGCTGTAACTGTAATAAAATGTACTTTAACATACGTTTGACTGGTTTGTAGGTCAAATTAATGCTTTGGGGCAGTATGACACCAACAACTTTTGTTCTTTTTCTCACTAATGATATTTGCAGGGACATATTATTGACAAATAAAGGGTCATTTTCATGTAATTCTTTGCACAACACCAAATAAATGCCAAAAAAAAAAACAACATAACTGTTTGGTTTGTAATGGATTATGTTCGCATCTCCATATGGACAAATTTTCCAGCATGGTCAGTTTGCTCAGTAGCTCACTTTGTACTGTGATGTACTTGAGATGCATAGCGCTCTGGTTTGAGTCTTGTGATTCATGCTTCCGCAAAAAGGTTAAAAGCAATATAAAATCAAAGTTGTGTGGCTGTGATGCACTTTTCTCTTATATTTGAAAACACTATTGGTTTTGTTTAGGTCAGTGATTCATTTGATGACCTGGATGACAAGCCACACCTTCTTGCGGACGTGAACAATAATATGTATCTAAATGTACAACAAAACATACCCTAAACAGCGTATTTCAGATTAGCAAAATATTAGACATCGCCCTCTAGTGCAGGGATCCCCAAACTTTTCATCCCGCGATCCCTAAAATAGCAATGCATGAGCATATTGACAACACAAAAAAGTGGAACATTCTAACAACCATATTATTTGTAAAGTCATTTATTACTTTGCTTAATTTAATATTAACCTTAACTAAAGAGACTGGTGGACACAATGTTTTCAGCACAAGTTTATTCTTGGTTTAATTTTGAAAATCAAGAATCAGAGATCATCCTCAATGATCAGTTGTGGCTTGTATTTATTATTAATGTATTTGATTGACATAAAGGTTTCAGAAACTTTAACCTGGTCCTATTGACATTATTCTAAAATGCGGAAGTGCGCCTGTTTTCGCGATTGTCTTAGAACTTCCGATTCAGTTGCCTATGGGAGAAATGAATAATAAACGGCAGAAAACGGTCAAACTACTTGCTCTACAAACAAATGTTTGCATGACTATACAGACCAAGTAGAATAATATAATAAGAAAATATCAAAATGCAACATCAAGCAGCGTAACGAGCAGTTTTTAACATCAAAAAATGAATGGAAGTGAATGAGACCGGAAGTCTCAAGTCAAAAGATTCAAATGGCAGCGCCTGCTCAACGGCGGAGAATAAGGTGAATAAGATCAATTTGCAGCAGCTGATGCTATTGCTGTGCCGTTAATCTAATGTAAACATACCAATCCAATAAAAAAAAGAAAGGCTGATGGCTTTTCATTGCGTGTTGTTGCTTTTTCTATTAAAAACTAATATTTTATTTTCTGTGGGTTATGGTTAAAATATGGTGATTCTAATAGTTCAATAAAATTTATTTGACTTTTGGAAATCACCAAGTGACCCCCTGTCATTGTCCCGCGATCCCCACTTTGGAAACCACTGCTCTAGTGGATTAGTCACCTGAAACATACAAAGAAATGTACCCAGAGCAACAAATTTCAAATTTAGCAGAAATGTAGGTTGAGGGATGTATTTCCAACAAGCCTGTGGTTTTTCTGTAAGGGAACATGATCAGGGAACAATTTTATCCGCATTTAAATGGGTACAGAAGTGCTTATAAAGATTGCCTGATGTTCTTAAGCATCTAGCAGTTATTGCTGAGCTCATTTTTGCTGATCAATATCAGAATAAAAAAAGTTAAAACTGGTTCATCATATTAAAAGTCTGTCAGTTCTTGCAACTCCAGTATAGCAATTCATAATCATATTAAATAATGGAAATTAGCTGCAATTGATTCCTGGTCAAAAGGTGTATTTATGCTTTTACTCACTCGATTTCTTCACAAGCATGACTGCCACTCTGCAAGCTCAGAGAATTTATATCTCATATCTACTCACAGAAATGATCTCCCATGTTGTTTTGAATATTTGCATTACATTAGATACATGGAATTGCAATGTGCTGTTCTGTATTGACTCTTCAAACTGTAGCTTTGTTTCCAAAGTCCAAAACAAAAACTCAAACGAGGTGAGAAAATGTTCTTTCACTTCTCCACCTTTTACACGTTACCTAGCAACAATGATAAACTGCTATCACTCTGATGATGCAAACATTCTGTGGTTCAGAACCAAAAACCACCAACAGAACTCTTGATTTTCTAGAACTCTTTGTTCTGAGCAATAAATCAACAGAGTTTAAAAGTTAGATAAACCTGCTTGATTTATATGGATTTATTTGTTGATCTCTCTATGAACTTTTTGATCTCCTTTGAAGTTTCAGGTATCTGTGCGAACAGACTTTCGATGGAGAGAGAGAGAAATCTCTCGCTGAAATTGCATTAAGATATCTTTATTTGTATTCTGAAGATGAACTGAAGTGCTGTGGATTTGGAACGACATAAGGTTGAGTAAAAGAAATGATTTTTAACTGTCAAAAACTATTTATTCCCTTCTCAGTACTGAATGATAAACAGCCTTATGAGCAATATTTCTTGACAGCAGTCCTCAACTTGAAAGTATCTTTACCTGCCATAATGCATTCGGTGGACTGCCAATGCTATACGTTTATATTTATCCATTTGACAGATTCTTTTATCCAAAGTGACTTACACTGTACAGGTAGCATGCATTTTATAAAATCTGTTTATGCTTTGCCAGGGATTCAAACTCATGACCTTCAGATTGCTAGTTACGCTAGTTCTGCATTGACTGACAACATACTGTAAGGGTCTGAACTGCATCACAGATTTCCATACCTGTCAACTTAGAAATATAAAAACTCAAAATATGAAAATTTAAAATAAAATAAAAGGTTTAGCTTATTATAAATCAATGGCCTATACAGAAATGAAATCAAGTCATAAAATCTTATTTACTATTTATTTACTGTATCTAGTGCTGATTAAAGTTACTATACTTATTGTCATGATAACCATCGATCTAATCCTCATGGATCACTAAAAAACCTTCACTTTTTATGTTGACTACAATTCTGCCACCATAAAGAACTACACATCCGGTCAAGCACCACACACACACACACACACACACACCTGTTCTTGTTTTCTGTTGATTACACACATACGACTGGGAGCTGCTCACGAACTGATTAGATTTACTGTTTATACAGCACACAAACACACACACTTTGCTGAGTCTTGTTTATCTGTTTTGTGAACATTCAACGTGTTTCCTTTGTAGCCTACCTGTGTTTTGACCTTTTGCCTTGTTCTCATTTTGATTCCTTGCTGACTGTAACGATCATTCGCCTGTTTATTCGTTTTGTTTGATAACAAAGGTGTTACTTTAAAAATCCGCAGATCGAATAGCATTTGATTACTTAACTGTTTATACTCATTTAACACAAAATTATTTGTGTTTAATATAAAACACGCCAATACGGACATGTTTACATATCATTAAGTGTATTTTTCCATTTAAAAACCTGTCCAAATCCAAAAGTGTCCACTTTAAATTGTGTACAGAAGTTGATCTGGGAACAGTGTGTTTATCACTAGGGAGTGTGTCTGTCAGTCAGCACCATGACTGGACTAATTCAGAGGCTGCATATGGTCGACTGTCGACACTCAGCTTTAATGGAAATTAAGTGAATACAGCCATTTTAATATTAATTTCAATGTGTTTTTAAGCCAAAATAAAGTGTAAGAAAATAAAAATAAAATAAATCAAATACAGGGGAAATACGGGAAAATGCTTAAACGGGATGATAGCAGGATAGGAAGGTAAAATATGTGAGAATCTCTGCAAAAACGAAAGGGTTGACAGGTATGCAGAATTCATTAGCCAAGAACTGCCCAAAACACCACCTGACTGATATGTGAAGAAACCAGTAAGTTTTATTTGTTCAGCACTATATTTAGGAGCATGAAAAGCAAAGTCAGTGTCCTTTCAAAAACCGACTAGACTTTTACAGAACCTACAGTATGCCATAAACATTACATACTTTTGAAAAAACAAAGTTGATACTGATAAGCGCTAACTGCCTCGGTTGTAAACACTATGGTTTTCTCTTTCTATGAGAGGGTTTGGCATCCTGATGGTTTTGTTTTCAGACAAACCATCCTGTCTAATTTAACCAATCAGATGATGGCTTTGAAGCTCCAGAAGTGTTTTCTTCAATTCTGTGTGCCTTATGCGTCAGAAGTTCAGCCAATGGTCTGTAACCAAGATGAATGAAGCTGAGACTACAGGAATCTAACATTCTCAAAAACTGTCTACTGAAGACACCTTTTTTCTATTTCAGAGCTTATATGTGTGACTGCATTTATATTTGTACTTGAGAAAGTTACTGAAAGTAGAGATTGACTTTAAATTGAATCCCTGAAAATAGGCAGGTATTGTATTTTTTTTTTCAGGACTTCTGGCATCTATGAAAAAGACAGCAGAAAAGAGAGAAGACGTGATGGAAACACAAATGTCACTCAAATTAAAGAGCAATGCAATCTATGTGGAAAATTACCTCTGCACTTCAGAGAGGCGCAGGGAAGCTCTAGAGAACTGTCACAACAGCATAGTCTGTAATAGTCTGACTTTATGGTACTGTCTGAAAAGGGGATTTCAATAGACAGATGATACATGTATGACTGCGTGTATCGCTTTCTGGTTCAAGAGACATTCAATACCAATTTAATAGCTCAGAAAACACATGTAAAATAATACACTTCAATTGTATTCCATGACAAATGGCATCAGATCCACGTGTGGTTTCATACCTGCATAACTTCTGAGAAACACAAGTTATTTTAAAGTTTCCACTTTCCATACACAGTTTTGTCCATACAAGCAACGTGAACAGGAAGCAAAACAACACTGGAACCTACTAACTTTTATTCTTTGAATTGAATAATGATTGTACAAATGATGTACAGTACACAAATTGTTTCAGCATTGATGATCATTCGCAATAGTCACATTGCAGGATTTGCAGTGTTGAGTCTGTATTATTATTTAACATTTGCATGTGTTTTGGGACCTGTGACTGTATAAAGGTTTTAAAAGCATTCAGACATAAGAAATTGTACCATTAGTAATTAATATAAATTGAATCACAATTGCATTGTGAAACTTCAAGTATATATATATATATATATATATATATATATATATATATATTTTTTTTTTTTTTTAATTTATTTATTTATGGAATATTTGTATTATTAATTTCCCCCACTCAGAGCAAATGCATGACTGCCGTCCGTGTATGGCAGACTTACTAGCCAATTAGGTAAACACACTTTTATTCTGCCTGATCAGGATTGCTCAAACAAACAATGCAGAACACCCACAATAAAACAAACAAACAAACAGAAAAGTACTTGTGAACAAGTACAACACCAGTGCCAATAAAAAGCACCATAGCTGACTATATGAGAAGTGTCTTAATAAAAAGTCAACTGAAAGTCCTGCCAGTGACACTAGTAGCAAGCAACAGCAAAGTGCAATTTTAGAGTTGTTTGCAGATGTCATAGCATATAAAAAACATGACAAAGACACCCGGAGATAACTAACGCCATAACTTACAAATGTTTGCTCCTTTAACTAACACTCACTGCATTTTAGCAGTAAGAAGCTACGATACAGAATATTGTGCTGAAGCTTGACTACTAAATTAAATTGCAAATCCAATTGAAATCGCAATATCTATAAAAATAATTAGAGCATAATCAAACTTTTATTTGTATTATTAAATTACTGTACCCGAATGTTGTTCGACTCTGTAAACAATAAAACACTGTTTATTTCAATTGAAACTATTTTTTATTGCATGTATCTATTTTTTCAACTTGTTTATTAGATTTTATGCTGATGCACTCCCATTACAGAATCATCCCAATCATTCTAAAATAAATAAATTATTTTTGAATACACTGTAAAAAATATTTTTGGTGCTTGTAAATAAAGATAGCAACATCCAAGTACATTTTACAAATAAATCATATTTTGTCTATTTATTTAAAAATGTCACGTTTAATTCAATAAGCTTCAATAAATTTATTTTTTATTTAATGTGCTTAGAATACAATTTCAAATTCAAATGGATGTACCCAAGTAATATTTACTTGGTGTTTCTTAATATGTTGAACAAAAAAAAATTTTGAAAAATTTTTTTGAAAAAAAGACGTACACGAGTAAAATGTATTTTACAATGTCAATCTATGAGCCTGCTCTCTAACTCAAACTTAAGAGCAACCGAAGAGTTTCTCACACAGACCGATGTGACATGTACAAGGTATATAACGTTATTTGTTTATCGATCAATTTGGTTTAGTTTGCAGAAAGTTATAGAGCTCCTGTCTGCAATTTTGATGGTTAAAGAGAACACAAAGTGTTTCGAGGCTGTCCAATTTCTCAGAAAACTCAAATTTATAATGCAGACAGCACAGGAGGGTAACATTAACGTTCGGTTAATTATGTCCTTATTGCAATTTACCGCAATGCTTGGACACTCGTATTCATAATTAAATGTACAAATAATTAAGGTTAGCCTTTTACTTGGTAAAGCTTTGAAGATTTACTAGCTTTTTTGAGTTATTTTTTTTCCAGGCTTTTTTCAAGTAAACCCTACTCCTCACCTTTTTGATATTCAAGTCATCTGGTAAAATTGTATTCATATCGCAATATATACAGCAACGTAAGATTTTTCCAATATCATGCAGAGCTATAATGCAAACTTTTTATTTGGTGTGAAATTTCTCTTAAGGATTTCCAGCGGGTTTCAAATGAGTCAGAGTACAGATAACGGTAACACTTTATTTTGATGGTCTCTATTGCACATTGTGTTCACTAAAACAAAACATGCCAACGGCTTCATGCAATCTCTGCTTAATATCTGCTAATACTGCTCTTTTAACAGATATTTAACTGACTTTGCAAGTACATGTCAACTTAAACTAAATCTAACCCCAACCTAACAGTCGACAAGAATTAGTTGGCATTTAGATGCAATGTAACTTAAATGCAATAAAATGTGATATCTACAGTAGATGACAATATAACAGTAAGCCATTCTCAAATAAGGCTCAATAATAGAAATTCAGAATTATTATACAAAGGCACAGCATGCTTGTCATACCTTCTGAACAGTTTTATTTTGTATAAAAGAATGACTGGAAAACCTGAGAAATGACATGCCTAGTTGTCATGTGTTTCTGATATATTTTCCACAGCGGTCAGTGGTTTCAATAGCATGAAACTCAATATAAGCATGAATGGTGCTCAGCTACCTCTCAGCTCGAGTGTTAACAAGCTGAGAACATTTGCTTTGAAACTTTAGTGGAAATGCAGTTTGTTACAGTCACAGTGCAAACATAAACAAATCAGCTTCGCTTGAGCTTTCCAGCGCCGAAGCGTTAAGACGACATGTACATGTATTAAAATCCGACAGCCTCAATTTCTTTATTCAAAAAAAAAGCCCTTCTCATTTTCCTGTGGCTAAGCGCCAATTGAGTTGCACAATGCGAAACAGCCAGCTCTCATTTGTCAAAGCGTGGCCTTGCTGTCCAAAACGCACACATGTACATGTACACACACAACTACATCCATTGTGGGTCTGTTCTATAGTGAAACGACTTGTGACGCGTTATCAGGGCTAACTATCTTTCCAGGACATTTCTAGAATTCCTCCTATTGAAGTCTGAACAAGGCCGCCCCACACGCTAATGGTTCAGCACCCAATGCAGCAAATTATGCCCAACAATAGGCTTACACGAAGGAGAAGAAAAGGAAAGAAGATTAAAAGAGGGCCAAATGGGGAACGAAGGCAGACGGAACAGGATAGCTCAAAACTAGAAGATGCTGCCATAAGTTGGTATCAGTGATTCTATTGTCTTGCTACAATTAATCATTTACGAGTATGCACCAGGCCTCGCGCATTTAATTAGCATAATTAGAAACTCGGAGCTATAGGGTTTCAAGGCACAGCAAGCTAAACAGATGCAGGGGGGGTGAGGTAAATGCAAGCTTTGATATTACATACACCATCCCACTTTTAATTATGGCAAATGCTGTGTGGCAGCGTCATGATTGGTTAATTTACATCATACTTACACTCAGCGCCACCCAAATAAAAAAAGGCTCATATTAAAAGTTACAATATTTTCATACAAAATAAATTTTATTAAGGCCACGGGCGGCATGGTGGCTCAGTGGTTAGCACTGTCACCTCACAGAAAGAAGGCCGCTGGTTTGAGTATCGGCTGGGCCATTTGGCATTTCTGTGTGGAGTTTGCATGTACTCCGTATGTTTGCACCCTCCAGTTGTCCCCATAGTCTAAATACATGCACTGTCTGTGAACTGGGTAAACAAAATTGGTCTTAGTTTATGAGTGTGTGTGTGTGAATGCGAGAGTGTATGGGGGATTCTCAGTACTGGAACTTGGAAGGGCATCCGATGTGTAAAACATACAGTTGAAGTCAGAATTATTAGCCCCTTTTTGATTTTTTTTTCTTTTTTTAATATTTCCCAAATGATGTTTAACAGAGCAAGGAAATTTTCACAGTATGTCTGATAATTTTTTTTCTTCTGGAGAAAGTCTTATTTGTTTTATTTCGGCTAGAATAAAAGAATAAAATTATTAGCCCCTTTAAGCTATTTTTTTTCGACAGTCTACAGAACAAACTATCGTTATACAATACCTTGCCTAATTACCCTAACCTACCTAGTTCACCTTATTAACCTAGTTAAGCCTTTAAATGTCACTTTAAGCTGTATAGAAGTGTCTTGAAAAATATCAAGTAAAATATTATTTACTGTCATCATGAAAAAGATGAAATAAATCAGTTATTAGAAATAGGTTTCTGAAACTATTATGCTTAGAAATGTGCTGAAACAATCTTCCCTCCATTAAACAGAAATTGGGGAAAAAAATAAACAGGGGTGCTAATAAGTCAGGGGGGCTAATAATTCTGACTTCAACGGTGTGCTAGAATAGTTAGTGTTTCATTCCGCTGTGGTGACCCCTGATATACAGTATAAGGGACTAAGACCAAAAGAAAATGAACGAATAAAGGAATGTTATGGGCACACTGTGTATGTTTTTTTTTTATCATTCAAATATATAAAACAGAATAGAACTGTTTTATATTTTGCTGACTTTGAAGAATCATCAAATCCAGTGAAATAGGTATTTTTAAATAGTGACATAGACCATGTCCTGTATCACCATGCTAATGTGACACACCCTTGATTTCTGGTTGGGATTTATAGAGAGCAGGGAAACACCAAAGGTGCTTTAATATGTTGTGCATTAAGTGTGAAGATGACAACACCCATGATTCCACACTTCATCATCAAGCTATATATTTGGTGGCTGTGAATATGCACTGTCTAGCAATGAAAATTACATATTTTGCACAAAAGAACACAAATAATAAAAATAATAAAAGCTGTCATTCCAGAAATCATTCTGCACCTATCCAGAAAACAACAATCATGTTAAAAGGCATTTCAAACCACAAATCAATAACAATGACTGTGATTTTCCTGTAGTAACACTAAAAAACAATGGCATTGTGTCAGAAATGTGGTATTTTTATATAAAATTTCATATTAGGTCAAGTCTATTTAACTGCAAGAGCATTTATCAGCAATGAATTTAAAAGATTTAAATGATAATTGGTGGTCGTGCCCTTAAAATTTCTGCTTGGCCTCCTAAAATAGTTGCATCCAATATCTCGTTATGTAATATCCCAATATGCCGTCACAGAGGCATGCATGAAGTCTTCCTGAATAAAATTGAAAGTGCCAAACTGCAGTTCAAGTTGAATAATTAAAAATGACTTGTTATGTGTGCTGACGCAATGACGTGATTCGAATTTTGTGCTATAGCATGTAAAACGAGATCATGAAAGGAACATTCAAAAAGAGTCTCATGTAAACACCTTATCATATTATTGTCTTATTCAGTTTAAGGCGAACAATTTGATTACTAATGTCCATGTAAATGTAGTCACTGAAATCTATCAGTTCCTCATTGAGGAATTTCTTTGGTTAATGTGCATCTTTTGTCTAAGAGACTCTGACTAAAATGATTGTGAATGTTTCATGTAATTGATTCATTTGTATCACTGACCAAAGAATACATTTGCATGAATTATACACCGAATGGCCTGGAAGGAATGCCTTCAAGGCATATCATTCAGCCAGAAATGTTAAAACCCCCCAAAGCACTTCAACATGTACTTTCTACATGTGAATCAACATCCAAGAAGTCCTTACTTTCAGCAATTATCAAAATAAACAGTAAATAAAAGCAATAATTGGCCCATGCAGAGACAACAACGATAGCATTGACATGCCTCTACAGTACAGAGCTTCCACTGTCAATGTAATTACTAACATTTGAGAAGCTAATTATCTGAATGAGGTCATTAAGACAATCGTGAGAAGAGCACGGATGGGGCGGCAATATCTCTGACCGACCATTGAGAAGCTGTTACTTAAGATAACGAATCACTTAGCTAATCAATAAATGCTTGGTAGCGGAGGCTTCTTAATGAACTCTGATCTAATGCCAATAGTCTGAGGAATGATGGGTCAGCGGAGACCGGAGAACAAAAACAGATCATGAGCAGAATGAGTATAGCCTGCCTCCCCATGCTAATGTCAAGCAGCAATCATGGGAATTTCAAGGACATTAAACCTGGTTGAAATTCAAGAGCTTTGTGTATGAATACGGTTATCCTGAGCTCTATTCTCTGCCTTTAAAATGGCATAATATACTGATGATATGTATTCTGGGCAAAAAGTACTGATTTCATTACCGACCCCCGAGGGATTTGAACAGGATAAATCATCTAAGGATTCGAGAGCAAACTTCATTTATGCCTGTCCCAGATAAAACACTGATAATGAGAGTAAAGAATGGCATTAATAAGAGAAGTGATCAGTAATAAAGGGCTGAATTAAGACATGCATTATCAAAGGCAAACGATCAAGCAGAAATTAAAAAAGCACTATCTGGCATTTGCCTTCTAATTTGCGAATCTGATGGTAAAGGATGTCTTGGCATATTTAAACAGCTTCAGCGTATAATAGTCTATAACGGATCAATTTGTTTACATAAGGCCCCATACTGAGAGCAGATTTTCACATCGCGGGCGGCAGCAACAGAACATTTGCCATGTGAAATTGCTTCACAGTCTGGCCATGACCTCTCATGAAACTCACATTGTGACCTTGTGTTATCAGATTTGCCTTAAAGGCTCCTGGATGCAAACTATGTTGATTCACCATAAGTCAACATCAATTTGTATGCCACTGAGCATAGTTTTCTATGACAATGAGTCAATTTTCTAGCATTTTGTAGTCTGTACATTGCTAATTATGTAAAAAGAGGTGTCAACTGACAATTCATGCTTTTTAAAAGCAAGGTAATGCAGGTTTATTTAAAATTCCTGTGAAGTGCTTTGAATTGTGCACTTTTTATTTGATGATTGATGTAATATCAACTGAAAAATGAAGAGAGGGCGGGACAGAGTAGCTCCTCCCCTCTAAAGAACAGCCAATAGCTTTTTGTTTTTATCAGAGCTCTGGCAATGCACATCAAAGGAAAAGCATATGAGAAGCATCTTGAAGCGGGTGGCGCATGTCAGATACTAGAGAGCATTTAATTGGTCAAAATTTGATGAAACAAACACAGACTCATTCTAAAAACGTAGCCTTATATAAATTTCTGGAGGTCACGAATTATGTAGCCAGAGGCTGCATTTCATCTTTAAAACGAAAGCTACGGGGCGGTATGACACGTTCCTTTTCTCGCTTACCAGCTGACCGCTTACCTATGTATGGACGGCTGTTACCAGTTTGTCCAGTGGCTCGACATATTTGTTGATGGACTTAAGACGCTTAGCGGAGTTGACGGCGAAAACAAGGTTCAAGTCTGATGAAAAATGGTTCCAGAAAGCAGGTAAGACAAAAAGAAAAGCTAGAATAAAATAAACAAGTAAATAACAGAGTGAGAATGGGGTAAAATCTGAAAACATGATAAAAATCAACAGACTTTTCTTTTTCTGGATTGATTTTTAAAACACTTTGGGTGGGTGGCTCAATTGTTAAACTTTTAAACACTATTGGTTGGGGTTAGGAAAGGGGAAGGTGGCGGATCAATCAGTTGGTCAGTCGGAAAAATCAGTCAGTCGACAGCGGCCTCTGGTGGTGTAATGAATGATCTGACAGAGAGGGATCCATATGCAGTACGTTTATTGAACAACTGATAAACAACAGACAATTGGAAATCGGTTTGACACTCAAGTGCATAAGGAGGATAAACACGGTCGAAGGTAGGCAGCAAGCATTCAGCAATGGTAAATTGGAGGTTGGGGCCTCTCAGCAGAGGTTCAGGTCCAAACAGAAGGCAGTGGTCAGGGCAAGCGGCGAGACGAGACGAAGGTCAATGAACAGTTCGAGTTGGCAACAAATTCAATCAGAATGCAGGAAAAACGCTCAATACAGTATGCAGGGCAAAACAAGACTTTGCACTGAGTGCAATGTGAATGCTGCTTATATGTGTGTCTGTGTGTGTGAATTGCAATCAGGTGCAGAGTAATGAGCACCAGATATGGGGAATTATGGGTAATGGAGGCAGGTGAGAGTGACCTCTGCTGGTCAGTGAGAGGAATGGCTGGGACAGAGTCGGTAACAGGTACATTTACGTGAGAGCAGCCGGCACGAATGGCACTGGAGAGAAATTTAAGCTGGAAAAGGTGGATTTGCGAAAACAAAAACACCAAAAAAATGTAGCTCGGGGAACATATTTTGCATTCTTCAGAAATGTATATTGGGGTACATAATCAAAATGAGCCTGGGTTATGAGAAACTGAAGTATTAGGTGATGTGGAAAAAAAATCTATGCGGTAGCGACAAACTGCAAGCTTTAGATGTTTATATCATTTTTTTTTTATTTTCCAAACACAAATTTTGTCACTGTTTTGGAGCACACTAGATTATAGATATCCTTAAAATTAACAGACTAAATCTAGCGTCTAACATTTAAAAATGTTAATTTAATTTTTACAGGACATCTCATAAACAATGGTAGCACAAAGTGCTTTGCATAAAACAGATTTTACAACTATTTTATAACAGATGCATAAAATGAAAACTAAAGAAACATTTTTTAAGAGATTAAATACCAAATTGATTATAAAAATGAAAAATCTTTGACTATAAAACTGTAAAAATTCCCACAATTCACTTGGATCTGCAAAAGCAACCCAAAATGAATTGTGTATTATGTAAAGTGTGCCAAAGCAGAAGTTGCCAATGGTGGTGGAGTGTGTCCATTTTTCAATAATTTTTTTAGAGGTTTGGAATGACATTACAGTGAGTAAATGATGACAATTTTCATTTTTTGGCTGAACTATCACTTTAATAACAGCTGACAAAGAGAGAAAGAGCAAGAGGAAAGAAAATACAGAAGGATAGTGAAGAAAAATCCATTTGCATGTAGTGTAAAAAGTCGAATATGTGTAAAGAGGCCAAAAAAATATCTGGAACGCTTTCAAAGCCGTGAAAGAGGAAGAACCTAGAGCCAAGAGGAGGCTGATTCCTTTCCTGAACTTACCCTAAAAAAAACCTACTCCGGTGACCTGAGACGGTTAACCTCCATCCTTGACCCCCGGGGGGAATGAGCCAAGCCAACCAAAACCATATAAGAGCCCGGCAGCCCCGGTCTGCGCTGCCATTCAGTATTTACTGCCCTCTGTTTCTGGATAGCATGACGTCCAATTCACTCTCCCGTTCTGCCACGACCGCTTTAATAGGTTGTTTTCCAGACACAGTCAAAGCCCTCAAGCCATTTATCAGGGCACTTTAAAGCAGTCCAGTGAGTGATTTTTGCATGGTGGAAGAAACATGAAATTAAAGATCTACTTAATGGGCCGTGCACGTCAAAAGAACTAATCTCACATTATAAAGATACACAGCATCATTCTATACCTCCTGACAGGCAAAAGAGACACTCCGACTACACACGTTTTTCCTTTTAAACCGTTATCCTGATTCTGAATTGATAGAGTGTGACGTCAGGTTAAACCAGTATAGCAGCGTCTTCTTATGCACAGCTATTTTTCACTCACTGCAGACATGAAAAACACCCAGACAAATACAGCAATCTACAAAAAAAAAGAATGAACCAGGCAAGTGCTGCACTACTGCACATCAGGAAAAGAGAAAACCGTAGACAGATGCTGCTTAACAGCTTTGGCGAAAGTATACGAGAGCTAAATGAACAAACTGTGCCTAAGATAACAGCTGGGGAAATTGGCTTTCTCTAGGTCAGGCCTCATTCCAAACCGGTGAAATCTCGTCTTTCGCCATTAAACCACAAGTTGCATCTGAGCCCCATTCGGAGAAACTGAGAAACTTCACTTATGTTGGGTAATCAGTACTAAGCGAAGCAAAATAGAGCAAACCGTTGTGGTTGAGCTCAAGCTAATTCCCAATTACCACAACAAAAATCATACTCCAGCAGTTGTCAGGCTTTTTATAGGGTGTCTATCATGAGAGTTTGGGTTTGAGTTTTTCGAATGCCTTTAAAATAAGTCTCCTATGCCAACCAAGTCTGCATTTACTTTAGTTTTCAAAAAGTACTATACAAAGGAAGTTAGTCAGTGGATCACAGATCAATGCTGAAGTGTCTGGAAATGTTTTCTTTAAACATGGCATTGAACTTCATCAGTGCTCAAGATGTTATAAATCAAATTCATTACAGCAATAAGTGTTTGTTTCTATAGCCACAGCTAACCATATATACGTTTATTACCCTTACACATTTTAATTCAATTGAACCATTCGCAGTGCTTCATGGGATTGAAGTTATTACCCTCATTAAAGATGTTAAAGTTTAAAGCTGTCCTCATTTACTCACCATTCAATAATCACAGACATGTTTGAGTTTCATTTTTCTATTAAACATAAAGAAGAAGATATTTTAAAAAATGTTGGAAACAATATTTGATCGCAGCCATTGAGATTTACTGTACAGCATAACCTATTGTATTTACTTGAGATACAGTTAAAATCATGATTATTAAACCTCCTTTAAATTTTTATTTTTTTTTATTTTTTATTTTACAAATGATGTTTAACATAGCAAGGAAATTTTCACAGTATGTCTGATAACATTTTTCTTCTGGATAAAGTATTTTTCTTTTATTTCAGCTAGAATAAAAGCAGTTTTTATGTGTTTTTAGATAGTCTACAGAAAAAAAAACATTGTTATAATAACTTGCCTAATTACTTTAACCTGCCTAGTTAACCTAATTAAGCCTATAAATGTCACTTTAGGCTGTATAAAAGTGTCTTGAAAAAAATATCTAGTGAAATATTATGTGCTGTCATCATGGCAAAGATAAAAGAAATCAGTTATTAGAAATGAGTTATTAAAACTATTATATTTAGGTTGAAAAAATCTCTCCGTTCAACAGAAATTGAGGAAAAATAAACAGGGGGGCTTAATAATTCAGGGGTTTTAATAATTCTGACTTCAACTGTACATACTCCGCAACAATTGATATTTTGATAACTGCTTGTGTAGGCTATTTGATTAGTTTGCACACTGTCTCAGTTATATTGTGTGATGAAAGGATTGTGCGGGTGCGTGCCAGTTTTTCAAATGCAGCTGTAACTGCCGCACGATCGAGACTGCACTTCAGTTATGCATTTAGTATGATTCCGCCTGTCCCAGCTTCTGTTACTAAATGTACAAGTTAATCAATGATGAATACTGATTAAGTTAAAATGTTTATTCTACAATAAGCTATGTTAGCCTACCTCTGACTGGACGGTTCTCACAGTAGTGTCCTGGAAAAATTGGGACATCTGATCACTCTTACGGGTGACTAAAACAGGGTTATTCAATATTCTGGAGGGTTACAGCCACTCCAAGTCCCAGTTTAGCACTGGCATCACTGTTTTTGAACAGCAGCGAACCGAAAGGAATACTTGACATTATTGACGCAAAGAGGGGTTTACAGTGTCAGAGCAAATTAATTTGCTTACACTTTTATTTGATAGTCTGTTTGTTGAATTTTAGTTACATTGCATCTACATGCCAACTAATTCTCATTACATTATAAGAAGACTAGGTTGGGGTTAGAGTTAGTGTAAGTTGACATGTGCTTGCTAAGTTTCTTATAGTCAGTTAAATGTCTGTTGAAGGAGCAGTATCAACAGATATTAAGCAGACAGTCTACTAATACTCTAATGGACCATCAAAATAAAGTGTTACTAATAATTATTCAGTCAATTATTCGCTTGTAGGTGAATAAATAGTGAGTGTTTTTCATCTTAGTACATTTTTTTTTTGACTGGTTTTCATATGTTTCCTATAATGTTGTGATTCTCTTCATATCTAGATTGTTTGATTCCTGGCTTATAATGCTTTGAAATCCCAACAGAAAAATGTAGTGGAGAAATACTTCTGAAATTAAGTGCAAAAGAAACTCTACAGGCACTAATAAACTATAATAATAAAAGTACAAAATCTCACAGCATTTTAAAACGAAAAAATGAAACCGCAATATACACACTCCTGACCGGTCAAATTTGAGAACGCTAACTATTATGTGTTCAAATGTATCTTACAAAGGACTGTGACTCTATTCGAAATCATTTCAGTCTAAGGCAAAAGTCTTGGGTTTTAATTCAACTCAAGGGCAGGACGACAAGACTTTAAAATACAGCTTTTAATGGGCAAACATCATCATAAACACATCAGTTGCAGTACAGCAGACTGTGGCGAGGTCGACCCCTCACCCGGCTGAAGGCTTCAGACGCTGTAAATCACTACGTAACAGACGAAATGGAAACAACTCTACATCGTTAAAAGGAGGGGAAAAAAAGACTGCTGAAAGATTAAAGCTATCCCATCCATCATATCCACTGCCGTAAAAACAAGCGGAGTAAAAACAGGGAGGCGATAATCCACTGCACAGTCGTAAATAAAGTGAAAAAGTTCACCCTAATGACTAAGAGGACTTGCAAGGATCACAAAGTTTCCTCAAGTTGACGAGCTTTACTCGTCTGAGACTCCCACGGGCCTGTGCATTACCTAACAACAACACCCTGCAGAATCCTAATATCGCAACCCTGCTCATCACAGGCTGTCAGGCTTTTATTTTTTATTTATTATTATTATTATTTTCAGGGAGTCAGAGGAGGAGGAGAATCAAGGATGAAAGAGAGAGAGGGAAGATTACTGGGAGGAAGAGCAACAGAGGAGTGCATGAGTGTATGTGTGTCACGCTCATCATGCAAAATTAACGTCTTTGGGGATGATGCACGCTGCAGTCGAGCGGCACTGAGCTCGTACCATTAGAAATACATAGAAAAACAATGAACACCTCCCCTCGTAGCATATGGTTTGACTGAGCATCTTATAAATAACGCTCCTCTGGGAATTAAGTTTCAAGTTGTTGCCTTTAGTAGACTAATATATGCTCTAGAGATGTACTGTAGAGACAGCTGCAGGGGATACATTTTTATGATCATTTTTTACATAGTTTTTTGCTTATTTATTTTTCATTTTGACATTATTTTCATGATAATCATGCATACTGGATCCATTTTTTGACTGTAGCTACTATAATGTTTACGTAATTCCATAAGCCTAACCAGAAAAATGTCATTGTCAATGGCAAAAAATGTCCTTAGGATGATCATTTTACTGTTCTTTCATAAAAGTAATACAGTTTTACATTTTATTAAATGTTTTCACCAAACAGCCCATATTATCCATTAAAAAGATCATATTTTGGTTTTGGGGGTCTCCAACAACAAGCTGATATGCATGCAAGGTCAAAAAACACTTTTATTGTCTTATAATATGCATTTATTCTTACCTAATTATCCCAACAACTCCCATATGATTCGTTCAGCGATTCATTTGTTCCCAAACCCCTGCTTAGCACAATGCTAATCTGCGCTGATTGGTCCGATGACCTAGTCTGTTGTGGTCGACAGCGTTCAGTGTGAGACAGAGAAAAATGCCCACCACGGCTCATCAACATTGTTGAAGTAGTCAGGGTGCAGAGTGTATGTGTGAGCACAATACAGGGGTGCATTAAAGCAATGCAGTTTAACACTGGCATACTGTTCCACTCTTAACCATGACACACGTTCAGTATTATTCCACACAGTGGTAAAAGCTGAGCTATTTTGAAACTTGACTGCTGCATGTTTGTAGGAACAGCTGATAATGGCCATAACAACAACAAACGGCAGAGAATCGCGAGCTCACAAACGCATTTAAATACATAAAGAAAGTGGCATATGTCACGTTTTCAGTTCGGTTTTAGACGCGATATGAGATAATAAAGAGTTAACCAGATACAGTACAAGTCGCATGGAGTGATTACAAGTAACAAAACACAATTAAATACATCATTTGTAAGCTAGAGAAAACAAGGAGGCACACTTAAGTTACTTACACTTGTGAAATGGAGGAAGAAACTGGTCTATGAACTGTGTACTGTAAAGTTCCTGTCAAGTCCCATTCATCAATAGTCTTTTCTGATTCTTCCTTTTACAGACGGCCGACAAATCCACTGTTGTAAGCATGTAGATTGCTGAAGCACTCCTCAGAAAAATGACAGAAACAGCACAAGCCTGGGGCTATAATGCTAAGGTATTTTTGCAAAATAAAACTTCAACCACTGACTATTCACAGCCTCATCTTTGGGTAGGGAAAAAACACTAACTTTCCCTCATACTTAAGAGAACAGCGTCTTCATGACATGATTCAACCGGGAATCAAAAATGATTCCCCGTTGATTCAAAACGCTGTTTTCTGCTGATGGATTCAGCACTTGTCCTTAAATTACTTGTCCTTTGTTTCAAAATTAGAATCCCACATATACAGCAAATTTAAATTCAGCTTAGATTAATTTAAAAATTAGAAAAAAATGATTTTTGTTGTAATCTCACTTGGAAACAATGCAGCCTGGGAAAAGTCTGTGTTTTAATCCAATTAGCCAATTTTTAAACTTTAGGGATTTACATCAAAATCCTTAAAGAGAACAAGAAAAGAATGGTAATTTAGGCTCATGGTATTTCATCACCATGTACTGAACCCTTATTATTCAGCTATGCCAAGGTGCATTCAAATGTTCATTATATGCCACCTTTAAATGCAGTCAGTCTTTACTGTATAACTTAGAAGCAGAAGTTTAAGCGAAGTTTGCAAACTAATCTATTGTTAGTTTAGCATATTTATTCATCTATCAACCTATATTCATCTATTCATCTATTAAAGGGGTGGTCCAGAATGTTATTTTTAAGGCTTGGTTGTGTTAATAAGATGCAAAGAAATGTGTGCTCATGTTTAACTTGAAGGAAATCGTGTTATTTTTTCATAAATCTCACTTTGATTATACACAGCTACTCAGCTAACATGAAAACGACTGTCATATTTCCTAGTTTCTCTAAAAGGCCCACCCTCAAGTGACTCTGATTGGTCAACATCATAATATGCTGTGATTCGCCGATCGGCTCCACGTCACGCCCTGACAAGCACGCGCGTTTTGTGTAAACAGTCAGTCAGTCAGTCAGTCAACACGTGTCTGTAACGAGTGAAAATGGGATGCGGCTCCTTTAACTGTTTCTGTGCCTTTTAGTGTGTTTATGCGTGTATACGATGAAGTATTTGTAACACGAGAAGCGCATGTGCGCGGGAGAGATTTTTATTGTTCTTTTTCTCTCATGCTCGGATTAAGTTATTTTCTATGGTGACAGAATAAAGCACAAGATGTGAGATGAGACCTTTGTGAGCCTGGATTGATTTGTTTTTGATGTTACACTCCAGTTGGGAAATCATTGCTGTATTTTTTTTAAATCAACGCGTTACAGGACGTCTTTCATGCATATGAGGAATATGCCTGTGTAAGTAACATGAATCGTTCACATATCTTTTGCGACTTTATTGTCCGAGTTGTAAAACGCATAGCAAAGCTGCCTATAGAGAGAAACTCTGCCGTCTCCCACAGAGAGACGCAGGTGCTGGCCAAGTGCGTGTATGTGTATGTGTGTGTGTGCGTTTACAGCCGTTTGATAAATATAGATTTGTAACGTTAGCTAAGTCGTTAGCGGTTACCATAATTTCCCGTTGTTTACATCTTTGCTACAACACACCGTTAAAGTTAGACACTGTACATGTCATGATCAATTTTAACAAATAAAAACACTTACAGGTCATGACTCAGAGTTCACAGCGTCTCCTTGCTCCATCTTTGAGGAGATTTTAACTGAATCCAGCACTGAACTGGGAGAGATTCTGGAAGCTGTGTTTTGTCAAATCATGCTTGCTATGTATTTTATAGTTCTCTGGAACATAATTAATATTGAACTGTAAGCACTTCTGTGTTTGGGTCGTGTCATTTGGAAGCCCAACAACAGAAACAGAACAGCTCTGTGGAAACAGCAGGATGGCATTTCTCTCTCTGCAGTAACGTTACAGCGCCTCTGGCCACGGCCTTTACCTGCGCAGTGTGGGATGCGCAATAACGAACTTTTGTGATCTCACAGGGGGCGGAAGTATTTTTTGTAGTCCCCAAAATTCGATAATTGTAGGCGTTGCTAAGCTAACTCTGTACAAATCAAGGTCTCCCTTTGCATTAAACTTTGAATATTTTACATTCAGAGATGCTGTTTATGTTCACACAGCTACATTACACATCAACTGAAGTTTAAAATATAATATCGTAGTGGACCACCCCTTTAAGTCATTATAATTTTCTTTAGATTTTGATTTTACACATTTCCTACATTGGAGGTTTGAATGTTAGTAACTGCTGTGTGGACCCTTTGGATGGAGGCAGGTGTACTGATAGTTGACAGCAGCTCCCAACATCCTTTTTAAAAGTGTATCTGCACTTGAACTTGAAGTGAACAAAATGTCCTACAATGTTGGCGTTCACACGATTCCATTTCCCATGCCCTGAGCATCCTGAAAACCTCCAAAAACTGCATTCAGCCTTTGTGGTCGAATTTTGAAGAACAGTTACACCCTGTTCCTGAATCAGTGTTTTATATAAGCAAGTAAATATTTCGCAGTATAGCCAGCAGAAAAAAAGTCTAAAAACAGCACTTATCACTTATTTACCCCTTTTTCAAGATTTAAGGTAAGTCTTTTGTGTCTCCAGAATGTGTCTGTAAAGTCCCAGCTCAAAACACCAATCAGATTATTTATTATAACTTTCAGAATATTGGAATATTCTGCTCTGTACACAATGTAGCTGTTTTTGTTTCCTGTGCCTTTAATGCTAGTTCTCCCCGTCTACTGTTGCCACATGTCTG
Source organism: Danio rerio (assembly GCF_052040795.2). Lineage (NCBI taxonomy): Eukaryota > Metazoa > Chordata > Actinopteri > Cypriniformes > Danionidae > Danio > Danio rerio. The sequence goes on from NC_141028.1 coordinate 20,947,445, forward strand.
TCAAAGTGTGCCTTAATCTCTGCCTCGGCTGAGTCAGATAAACAGCACAGTGACAGACATGAAGGAAGCAGATCTCACACGTTGTTAGTGAAAAACACTACAGTAAGAACTTTCCCAATGATTATTTGATGTATTTGTTGTGGAGTTAATGAGTTTATGATTAAGATGAGTCACACACAATGACATTACAAAGTTCAAGCACATACTCATGGATATCCATTATGTTAATGTAATGTAAATAAACCTGATTTAACATCCACAAACACCGCTGTGTTGAAATGTAAAGGTGAAGTAAATCGCTGTAATTCATTACAAACATGCATTATAAATGTTTTAACCTTGTAAAACTCATTCTTGATCACATTTGATGATGATTGATGATCACAGAGAGCTGAACAGATCTTTTAATCCCAGTTACTTTGCGCTCATCCTGTCTTTTTGATATGATTCTACTTGTTACTACAGAGATATGTTAATACGCGGCTGTTGATCAATTCGGGGGGTGGGGAAACTGCACTCCTACATCACGTTTTGGTCGACCTCAAAAATCGAGGGATTTGGATCCTATTTTAAGGTCAAATTTTTTTTTTAATTGTTGTGGTATTGTACTTATTGTGTTTCTATCACTCAAATATGGCTGTGGACACTATACCTACACACAGCTCTGTCCAAACAGCTTACAAAAGATGATTTTCATCATGGGTGCCCTTTAATTTATTAGTATTAATATTTTGGGCAAATATTTAAGTGATTGGAGTCTGGGACATTTATTTAAGTTAAATCAGTACATCAAATGAGTATTGAACAGATAAAAAAACATTAGACAATCAATATCCATAAGGTCTACTGTACTGAAAAATAACATCCAATAGACAATTTTTAACTCATATTGCCTTGGAAAAGCCATTCAAGAACTGAGAAATAAAATGGCTGTAAGCCAAGCAATGTTTTTCAACTGCTATTTAAGTATGAAGAGTAGGTCAAAGATCAATGCTGACATGTCTGGGAAATGTATTCATAAAACACAACACTGCACTATCAACTCTGAAAGTATTCTAGATGCAGACACTCTGTCTAGATGCAATGACTTTCACTACTTGTGCATTGTAGCAATAAAAAACGAAAGAAAAACATATTTAAAGCCACAATACAACTATGCAAAACCTAATATTTTTTTTCTCCTAATTTGATGATGAAATCTAACATGGACGTAGATTCCCTCATAAAGCAGCAGTCGGTATGCAAAAAAAAAAAAAAAAGCTTGTTTAAATTCCAGATGCAGCATATTGATGAGTATGGGATCTCTCTCAGTACTAGTGCTGCTTCAGGCAGTCTTTACAGCCAGCACACCGATCTGTGGACACATATTTATTCAGTTCATCATTCGTCCATCTGCTCTTCCTCTCTCCCTCTCTTTCCTTCCCTCGCGGCTTGTTTGTCTGTAGCCCCTCCTTCTCTCCGGTCTCCCCTATTGCCCAAATTCTCTCCACAAAATCAGCCACCTGCTCACCCAATTTAGTGAGATAAATTTGCGATGCGATCCAAAGAGTCATACAGGTGTGCCTTTGTGAGTGTGTGTATTTGGGTGGCAAAGGAGGAGGGTTTTCACTCCGAATTTATGTCAGTTCTCCATCAGTGCACAATAAAACAAAGCAAACCAAGAGAAACATTTACAACGCGTGCCAATCAAACCCATTCTGAGCTTGCTAATTATTGAGTATACAAGGTGGCGTCGCACACAGAGAAGCGCACGCATACGCCGCGACTATCTGCATGTTGCAGGCTGCCCTCCAAGCACTGAGAGACAGAGGGGTTTGAATCCTCACCCTCGTTGACAGGCATAATAATCAGACCAGAGCATTACCAAACCAGTCCAAATGTACATCAGCCTTGTGCTGTAACTTTCTTTCTTTATGTCTCACTGTTACTTTATATTTCTGGTTGATTTTTTTTCTTCATACTGCATCTGTACTGTGCTGGAAAGAGAAGCATATGTTGTGCTCAGAGGCTGCTTTGTGCTAGGAGATGCTGATGTGTGCAGCAGGCTTCTGAAAGTTTAAAATAAACTATGTCATCATTTGCTATTCCTCGTGTTGTTCCCAAACCTGGAACACAAAACTCTAAAACAACAAAAAGGGGAGACGTTTTTAAGAATACCTGGCCTGTGCAACTACAGTGAATAAGATTGAGGGTTTCTAGATTTAGAAATATGCCAAAATTGGTCCATACAACTTATTCCAATCATTCAATCGTTTATTTTCCCATTATTTCAGAGGTCACCACACCAGAATGAATTACACACTTTTCCAACATATGTTTTGCGCAGCGGATGCTCTTCCAGCCACAACACAGTACTGGGAAACACCCATGCACCCACACTCATCATTCACACACAAACACTACAGACAGTTAAAAATGTACATGATCAAAAAATAGACATTAAAACAGCTCAAAATATTAATAAAAACTTCAATAGTAACAACTATATTATGAAGGAAGATATCTATACTATTAAATATTCTATACTAACTAATATATAAGTTTACTATAGACCTTTTTCAAAAGATGATGATGACGCTTTACAACTTAAATCCTTAAAGGTTTACTTTTTTTTTAAACCCATCTACGCTACCTGACAAAAGTCTTGTCGCCTATCCAAGTTTTAGGCACGACAAATATTAATAACTTGACTTCTAGTTGATCATTTGGTGTAACAAGTGGCTTATATGAAATCAAACCCCAGACATGCTCAATAATGTTCATCTCTGGTAACTGGGCTGGCCAATCTTTTAGCACCTTGACCTTCTCAGCTTTCAGGAACTTTGATGTGGAGGCTGAAGTATGAGAAGGAGCGCTATCCTGCTGAAAGACTTGCCCTCTCCTGTGGTTTGTAATGTAATGGGCAGCACAAATGTCTTGATACCTCAGGCTGTAGATGTTGCCATCCACTCTGCAGATCTCTTGCATGCCCCCATACTGAATGTAATCCCAAAGCATGATTTTTTTATTTAATAAACTTGACTGATTTCTGTGAGAATCTTGTGTCCATGTGGGTTCCAATAGGTGTTCTGTAGTATTTGTGATGACTGGGATGCAGTTCAACAGATGGTTCATCAGAAAAATCTACCTTCTGCCAGTTTTCCAAATGATCAACTAGAAGTTGTTACTCTTGTAACTGGGATCGACAACAAGACTTTCGTCAGGAATTGTATATTTATAAACCTATATTTTGTATAATATCATCTTTGCATCAAATGCATCAAAAAAGAAAAAAGTTAATGATTGTGTGTGTTGTTTCTAATGAAGAGTCCACTGCAGGGGTGTCCAAGCTCTGTCCTGGAGGGCTGATGTCCAGCAGAATTTGGTTCCAACTTGCTTCAACACACCTGCCTGGAAGTTTCTAGTAAATCTAGTTAGAGCTTGATTAGTTGCTTTAAGTGTGTTTGATTAGGGTTGGAGCTAAACTCTCCAGTACACCGGCCCTCAAGGACCGAGTTTGGTCACTCCTGGTCTACTGCGTCAAGACTGCAAATTTTATATTGTTCTCTCTTCCTGCTGCCGTTATCAGTCCCACACAATTTAATTTCCTTTTTGGAAATTGGGAAAACAAAGGCACAGAGATTTTCTTTTGCAATTTGATTTAATTAGAATGCAAAAAAGCCTTGCTGTACTTTCCCATTCATTGCGATCTAATTTACCCAAACTATGAAGACTTCCCCTACTGAGAAACCTGAAAATGCGAAAAATGTTTTATTATATTACATAACATTTGCCAGCCACTTACTGCAATCACATAGAAAAGACTATATTTCAAAAAAGCCCTTTTGGAACAACAAATAATGACTAAATAGTGACTTTTAGGTGGACTAACCCTTTAACTAGAAACAACACTAGTAGCCATAATAGGGTTGTAACGGTATGAATTTTTCACGGTATGATAATCGTCTAAAACAATACCACGGTTTGACGGTTTCGCGGTATACGGTATGTTACAAATGTTACAAAATAATAGAACAGTGAAGCAAATTTGACTTTTTCCATATAATATATTTTTAGTTACTATAAACAACACCACTTACAATGAACAAATAAAAATAAGAAAATAATAAATAATGTGTCAAAGTCCAAATAAAGTCCAAATAAACATGGTGCAAATCCTCAGTAAAAAATAGATATAAATATTTACTACACTATAAATAGTTACATAACGAAACTAGATTCAATATGGAACATCCTTAGGTTCTATGTGCCAGCATGGATTTGGATGTGGTTGTATGCAATGCAGACAAACAGCTGCATCTTCATTTGCGTCTTTTGAAAACAGCAAGAGCAGCAGTTCGTCTTTGCTGTGTCACTGTTTTGTCATGTTTCTGTGCTGCTGTGCATGCAAAAGTGCTTAGTATGAGAATTATTTCATGCAAAACGTTTTTTTTTTTGCGTTTTATTTAGCCGCGCATAAATGTATGCCTATCTCTCATTCCGTGTTGTTCAAAAAGCTTGGTCCACAAACAAAAGCGAACCCTATGCTTATTGGTTGTGATATAGCGAGTTTGAACCAATCTGGGCATGGAGGAGGGATAATGCATCAATGTATCATGTCTGATTTGTCCGGAGACACAGTGACGAGCGTTTCTTTGTCAAATCAGTGTTGTCAAATGTTGATGACGTAACCGCACTGATTCCGGAGCCTCTGAAAGTCCGCGAATGTTATGTGATACAGCACTGGAAAGCTGAGATTCTCTTCTTTATGCCAATCTTTGAATTGTATGAATCGGATCAGCGGATCAAAAGTTATTAAACATTTAAGAGCAATACTTATTTTTAGCCGCGGGCGACTGTCTCGGTCTTTAAGGGTTAAAACCGTTGATATGCAATTGTTCATGGTATGATAATCGTGCACGTTCAAATCGTGGTAAACCGTCATACCGGTATATTGTTACAACCCTAAGCCATAAATAAAAAAGCACCCCAGACCAGCCTGAAAAATTATAGTGCATTTTTTGCAAACGCCTCTACATGGCAGCGCATTTCTCTTTGCCATGTTTATGTGGCTTATTTATGACAGGGTGGAGGCTGCACATTGTCGTTTTAGCCGAACACAGGAAAACTTCCTCCTCTCTTTCTCTCCCCATCAGTGTCCTCTCTCACGACTCCTTATCAGACCTCAGACAGCCTGTCTGTGCAGCGCTCTGTTTATGGAAACACAGTAGAGAGGGATTTCTGTGTGCAGCCTCCTGAAAGCATATCAAATGTGAAGGGTGTATGTGAGCACTTTGAGTGTGCACGTTTGTGTGTGTCGATTCGGATTGATCCAAACCGGCTTTTCTTTTGAATCAGATGCGAAGGGCTGCAAATGAAAAGATGGAAAGATGGACGGAATAAGGTTTGATGTTTACTGAGTCCGTTGCTAAGGAGATGAGAAACGAGGGACAGACTTAGTCATAACAGACAGAGATAGATGGAGCAAACCAAAGCCATTCAGAGAGAGAAAAATAACACACTATGACCATAAGGGATGGAAAAGACAGAAGTTGTATATAGTTGTATAGTTAGTACACCTGACAATAATGTATGTAAATTGTATGTCATTTAAGGTCACAGAGATCCAAAAGTACCTTGAAATATAAAATATTTATATATATTATTGAAATATAAAATATTTATTTATTTTTTTTTTTTTGAAAAAAAAATTTATAAAAAAGAAAAAAGAAACCTCAATTCTAGAGATTTTTTGAGGAAAACTTAATTGAATTAGTTACATTAACTTAATGAATTTGAGTTGGGACAACATGAATGAATTGTGCACAGTGCAGAAGCACAAAGAATGAGAGATGAGTGAAGAAAATGAGAAGTGGGGGATTAACAGAGTGAAACCATTATGCTGAAAGAGTGAAAGCCTAGAGCCCATTAAACCTATAGGCGTTGACAAGGATGTGTGTGCATGTAAGGCCTGAGATATAGCACTTATGCACACAAAAACACACAAAAACAATCTGAGATGGGGAAAGATGCAGCCTTGACCTTGATGACCTTTTCTTTTAGCTCACAATATCTTGCATTTGCTTCCTCCCAAGTGAATTGCTCCACGCACCCATCTAAAACCCCTGACAGCAGAGCAGAAAGGGGGATTTTTTTGTATTTTTTGGTCTAAATTACGAGTCTTTTTGTTCCTCCATCATTCATGAGTCGTCCTTGAGCGTCCACGTTGAACCAGGCGTATCGCGGGCCTGCTTTAGTTCACGTGCTCCACTTGTACGAGAGTGGTTTACAATCAATAAAGCCTTTTACCTCGGAGCGTGTCATGGCTTGCATTCCCCCCGACTGGCTCTTTTGTGGTCTTGCTCAAGAACACTGTGGAAAAACATTGTCAATAGCCTTGAAGAGTGTGAGGTCACTGAAGGGAAACATAACATCCTTATGTGTCAAGCCGAGCGTGTCCAACATGATATGCTCCGAGAGAGGTATGGAAGAGAAAGGGGGGAGGTTTGGAAAAGGTGGGCTTCCTCAGAAAAAGCTAGCAAAGCTGGTAAGGCCAGGTTATTTCCTACCCGTATATCATGAAGCAGACATGTGTTTTACTGTAAAAGGATATGTGTCATCAAATGTGGGAACTCACTCTGGGATATTGAAGTATTGAATTACATGTCGTTTAAAAAGGCACATTGAATTTCCTCTTTCATCACTCATGAATGGATGGATAGATGAGTCTGTATATCTACAGCACTAATCAGAAAGAGTCTGATTCCTGAACACAAGAGTCTGTTTGTTCTAATGAATCAAATCCCAAATGAACCATTTTTTGATTCAGAACCACACAGTCTGACCAGTGCAGTTAATTTCCCAAACAAATGACTCTTGAACTGGTTGCACTGACAATCAAAATCACGCAATATGACGAATCTAGTGAATCAATTCCCAAATGAACCATTTCTTGAATCAGAACCACAAAGTCAGACCAGTGTAGTTTATTTCCCAAACAAATGACTCTTGAATTTGTTGGACTGGCAATCAAAATCATGCAATATGACAAATCTAGTTAATCAACTCCAAAACGGACCATTTCTTGATTCAGAACCACACAGTCTGACCAGTGTAGTTCATTTCCCAAACAAATGACTCTTGAACTGGTTGCACTGGCAATCAACATCATGCAATATGACGAATCTAGTGAATCAACTATAAAATAAACCATTTCTTGGTTCAGAACCACACAGTCTGACCAGTGTAGTTCATTTCCCAAACAAATGGCTCTTGAATTGGTTGCACTGACAATCAAAATCACGCAATATGACAAATCTAGTGAATCAACTCCAAAATGAACCATTTCTTGATTCAGAACCACACAGTTTGACTAGTGTAGTTCATTTCCCAAACAAATGACTCTTGAACTGGTTGCACTGACTATAAAAATCATGCAATATGACGAATCTAGTATAGTTCCTGAATAAATGACTGTTATGAACAATGCTTTATACTTAAGTATACAGCATGACTAAAATATTGGTAATCAAACGACTCTCATTAGATTTTGTTTTCTAGCTGTATGACGTGTGTAGTCTGACTCCAAAATAAATCAGTTCTTTAAAAAAATCTAAACCTTGCAGTGTGACCAATGTTTTTCAATTCTGGATGACTTTCTAGAATATTTTCCCTTTTCTAATCAATCAAAGGCAGACAGAGCAACCAGTGCAATTCAATGAACCACTATTAAGTTAATCAAAACCATTCAACATGACCACTGTAGGATGACTCCTGAACAAAAGAACTGGTTCTGTATAGTAAAGCAGAACAGCACAGCATGGCTAATGTATTACAATTCTGGAGTGGAAAACAAATTGAATTAACCTTTTGTTTAAAAATCAAACTATTCAGCACAAACTTGAAGCTGAACAGATCCTTATTTTAACTGGTCACTTAGAGTGAATCAATAGCGCACAGTATGACAGGTGTAGAATAATTCCTAAGCAAATTACTTTTACAGAGTCTTTCTATTAAAGACAAAGAACTATTGCGCAGTGTAATCAGTTAGCTATGATTTCTGAAACTATTTAATAATAACTTAATTACTAAATCATGAACACGAGCATGCTCTTTATAGTTTAATCAAAACCATTCAGCATGAGTGGTGAACAGAAGTTTGACTAATTCAAGAACAAACAAGTCTTTATAAACAACAACAGCAGTAGCAAAAAACATTCTTCACCAAAAGGGTAGCCTCATTCCCAATGACTCTCCAGTCCATTATAAGCAAATCAAAACCAGACAGCATGACTAATACTGTATGATTTCTGAACAAATTATCCTTACAAACCAGTTCTTTTAAGTCAATTAGAAACATATTGTGACATACTGCATAATCAACTGTTTCTTTTCAGGGAATCAATATCATGGAGAATGACGTCATATTAAAATGGTACCCAAACGCACCCCAACGTCGCGGGTACTTTGAATTTTTGTCATATATCCAACCTAAAATCTACCTACAATTAACCAAATATTAACTTCTAATCATGTTACACCTTGATGTTGTGGGGATGTTCTCACTATAACATCTATCAGACGTTGGATTTTGGTCACTTTCCTAACTTTCCCAACACAACCTATAAATCAACCAAATATCAACGTAATATGACATCGTTATTGGATGCCAAAATCACATTGTCCTTAGACGCTGGCTAGACAATGAATTTTGGTCACCTGACGGCATTAATCTAACCTAATATTAACATCTTATGATGTCGTGTGCCTGCTGAGCTAAGTTTGATTTCTGAACAAATGACTCATATGAACTGATTCTTAAACAAGTCAGAGCCATAAAGAATGACTTAAGTAGTACAATTTCTGAAAAAATGACTCTTATGAACTGATAATAACAAAGTCATTTGAGAACCAGTTCTCACAATGATGACCTGGCCAAGAGGCAACATATAAAAGCAGATACAGTGCAAAGCAGCAGGGACACAATACAATAACAATTTCACAAATGCAGATAATAACATATAAAACCAAGGAAAAAGTAAAAGCGAGCACACTGATTCTGTACTACTGACTGGATTGAATTTTTAAAGGATGATAGTGGAATGAAAGTGTTTAGCTTTAAGGTCTGCTGCAGATGATTCCAAGCATCAGCAGCAGAAGACTGAAGAGTAGCAACCAAATGAAGTGCGAACTTTGGGTATGCAAAGGTCAATAAAACTACTAGAGTGCAGATTTCGACATGTTTCCTGAATGTTAAGAAGCTACTGTAAATATAGTGAAGTTTCCCCAATAAGAGTTCTGTAAATGAACAGAAGCCAAGTTTGTAGACTTGATTGAAGAGAAGGCCAATTTATTAAAGAATGCAGTTGATAGTGATGAGTATTAAATGGCGCACCAGTAACAACGAATTGCTGTAAGGTAAAAAACATCAAGTTTTTTTATCTGTAAATTAAATCCCCATAATCTGAAATTGGTAATATTGATAAATTGACCAAATGCTGCTTTGAAGAATGCGTAAAAGAAGATTTGTTTCTGTTAAGAAAACCAATATGGGCTTTAACATTTTTGAGCAATTAATTTAAGTTTGTCTCAAACAACAGTTTACCATCTAACCCAGGGGTGGGCAAACTCGGTCCTGGAGGGCCAGTGTCCTGCACAGTTTAGCTCCAACTCTAATCAAACACACCTGCTTGTAGATTTCTAGAGAGCTTGAAGACACTGATCAGCTTGTTCAAGTGTGTTTGATTTGTGTTGGAACTAAACTGTGCAGGTCACAGGCCCTCCAGGACCGAGTTTGCCCATCCCTGATCTAACCAGATACCAAGATATTTGTAGAAGTCAACAAAATCAACCTCAGTACCATACAATGAGGAAATTTTAGGAGGAAACTCAACACTGTAAAACCCAAAAAGTTAAGGTAACTCAAACCGTTTGAGGAAACCGAGTGCAACAAACCATTTAAGTTCAAAAACTAATCCTTATGAGTGCTGTGAACTTAATCCATTTGAGTAAACTAAGTAATTTGGGCACAACAAAATGCGATAAATGAAGAGAACTCAAACCAACTGAGTACTGTAAAACTCAATGAGTTAGAGCCGCTCAAACCGTTTGAGGAAATCAATTGCAACAAACATTTGAGTAATAAAACTAATCTATAAGAATACTGTGAACCTACTCAATTTAAGTAATTTAAGTATTGAGGTATTTAATTAAGTCAAAACTCTTTTCAAATGAGTAGAATTAACTCAGTTCATTTTGAGTTAACTGCACTCATTTCATTCAATAAAGTTGACTGTTGGGTACATTTTGTTTTATTAGTATTTAAAACTAAATGAAGATTGGTAAAAGCATGTTGGATACTTAAAAACTGGCTTCATAAAGAATGAGCAAATAAGACCAATTCTTGAACAAATGACTCTCATGAACAGATTCTTAAGAGAGTCAGTCATAAAGAATGAGTTATGTGTACCAATTCCTGAACAAATGACTCTTATAAACAGTTTGTTTTATGATCATCCAGCATGACTAGTGCAATTCCACTGACTTCTGAATAGATGACTTCTGTGAATTAGTTCTTTATGGTAAATCTAAACTCATAGTTTAAACTCATAGCTAAACACAATCCAACTGATTGTAATCAAAAACTTGCTTCTCGTTCATCTTCTTCTTTTAAAATGAGTAAAAGTAACCAAATCATATTTACTAAATCCCTTACAATCTCCACCCTTAACTGCCACAGTACTGTTTTGTAAGAGTTTGTTGTGTTTGGAACCAGACAGCACTCGCCAATTACCAAAAACAGTAACAAACATTTGTGTAGCTCAATGAACAAACAGAGCAACAACAGTGTTTCATGGGTGTCATCTAAAAAAACAGACCCGGTGACACCAGTTTAAAAGCATGCTTCACATTCAAGCCAATTAAACCCGAATCTTTGCACAAGGCCAAGTAAGCACAATCGATCAGACAAGCTCACGCGCTTGTATATTGACATTTTGGAGAGGCTCATCCCTAAGCCCAGGGGTTACGAGAATAACGCAACCATAGCCACAGAAATGAATCAATGTGGGGAAAATAAGCCCCCAATTGAATAAAAGACGTAAATATCTCTTCTGTTTGTTTATATTCCATCTCATCCATTCTGAGAAGTACGCTGGTAATTGGCTGTGGTAGAGCCGGGCAGATCTGGCTATGTTTGCGTGGGGTTTAAGAGCACCGTTACTCAATTGCCCGCTATCTGAAGGCCTCCGCTGTGGACTACAGGGAACAAATAATGGACTCTTTTCAAAGCCAGACAGATTTAACATGAGAGGAAGACGCAAGACCCTTTGGAGAGAGAGTTGAGAAGGTCATAAATGAATTTTTGGAGGTAGAATAAGAAGACAGGGAGATAAAAAGCAGAGAATAAAAAGAAATGAGGGAACATGAAAGATAAATGGAGGGCTCAATGGACTGGACACTGGGTCATAATGATGCTTCTCTCCCTCACTCACATAGAAACAATTCTGCTCGTGACAAGATAAGGACAGTCATCTCCAAACCTTCATTAGCCTCAAGTATATCTTTCCCCCTTGCTTTCGCTCTACAAACACACAAAGCAGGGGCATAGAAGTGACTTGGCGTAAATGCAATTTAATGGTCTTTGATTCATGAAAAATGGGAAGCATGAATTGGAAGTTAATTAAAATAACAGCTCATTAGTGCTAAAATTGATTAGTTGTTAACATTAATTTAGATGGTCAAAAAAATGCCCCATGAGGACGTAATGAAATTGTTTTGAGCATGCATTTCCTCTACTGTATGATGGCATGTACCTAAGCAAGTGTCATTTTTAATAGCAGTTAATATAATATACAGAAAGTCAAAACATTTTTAAATGCGATATCATCAGGGATGTGATCATTCTAGAGAAGAGCTAGTTTTAGAACCAAAATATAGACATAGTCTCCTCAATCCAAACCAGTGTTGGGCAATAACACATTATGAGTAATGGGTTACTCTCATGGCATTACTTTTGACAGCAACTAATACTGTAACACATTACTTTTGAAATGTAGTAACTTGGTTACCATTACAATGTGATGTGTTTCTTTGTTACTTGGTAAATAAATAAATTTTGGCTGCAGTCTAGCCTACATCTTCCTGTTTACAGCGACAACGCATTGTGGGATTGATAGTTGCAAACCAACCATCGTAAAGAAGACGAGTACGTATCATGTACGAGGGGCCACAAAGGTAAAATGAAAGCAGAGAGGCCAAGTGCGCGTGAGGTAGGCCGAGAGAATATTAATGTTACTATTAATTACTAATACTACTATGTTTGTTGTTTAAAATAAATAAGCACACATTTGTTTTCTGTATAACAAAATTAATTAGTTTTATTAGACACAGTAAAACAATTCTGTCTATACTAGCAGTTTTCTGGTGCTGAGTTTCACCAAAATGATTCTGAATGATAATTCAGATTACTTTATTTCATAAAGGTCTTGTGTTTGTTGTATATTGTCGCTATTTTTTCCTACTCGAGCTGTGAAGGAACGTTTAAGGGTTAAATACAAACTTTTATGATGCTGAACTAACTTAATATATAATATATTATTCAGCTGGTTTGTCATCCTGTGATTTTTGTTTAAAATTTGTCTCTAACTTTTAGTAATTACTATAACTTTTTAGTTTGTCTTGTGTTTTAGTTGTGAGCATGCACATTTATTAAAACTGTAAAGTTGATTAATTAATGGGAGCATTAAATATGTTCTTTGGAAAGTTAACTCAAAAATTACTTTTAACAGTATTGCATTACTTTTTGGTGTAAGTAATTGATAAAATAATGTAGTTACAATGTGAATGAAGTAACTAGTAACTGTAAAAAGTGAATATTTTTCAGTAACTAGCACAACACTGATCCTAACCAGACAAGATTCAAACACAGAAGAGAAAACATTTTCCATATTAATCCATAACGAAGTTTCCATAAAGTTTTTGTCCAGACCAGTCACATCAAGGACACAAAGGATCTTTCTATTTCTATGAGGTTGCAGCTGGAACAAAAACAAGCAAAATCTCACATAATCTCAGATACAATCTACACTATTTGATAGTGTGACGTCTCATAGCTGTGTTGCATCTGCTGTGGACAAACAAATTGCTTGTCGCTGGAAACTTATCACATCTCGTCTCGATCCAGCACTGCAGCTGGTCCTAATTCAGATGAGTCCACCAAGGCTGAACTGAGCGTTGTGAAATAAAATGGGTGAACCTCAACCTACAGAGGACTAATCTCATTGCTTAACAAAAATGATAGCAAACTATGATGAACAGCTAACATGTTTGTGTAAAACAAATGTCATTAAACTGATAATGAAAAAAGAAAAAAGAAGAAACTATATAGGAAACTTTTTTTAAATATGCTTGCTTAAAAATGATTACATGAAATGTAATTCTTACCTGAAATAATCATAATAATAAAAACATTCTGTTGTCACCAGTGTGCAGTGAATCTGTGAATGATCTATTGACTGAATCCTTCATTACCACAAAAAAGGAAAGAAATGTGGCTGCTTTCTTTGTGACGTGGTGATGCAAATGGCCTTCAAATGCAGCCTTTGAAGAATGAAGGAATTGAGTAAGCCAATAAGAGGGCTCTTAATGTCAAAACGTTTGAGTGACAGAATTGAGAATTTGCATTTATCTGCATAAAATTAATTATGCATTTAAATTCATAAGGGATGTCAAAAGCACTGGCTATGGTAGCAGTAAATACTGAAATTTAAAAAAAAAACATTGCTTTCCTTCTAACATTTGAACGCTCTGGAGCAGATTTTTAATTAATGCTGAAAGTGGCCACATATGCATGTGGAAGGCACCAATCAAAACAGCACATATGAAAGGAATCAGCTCGCATAAATAATCCATAATTTATCAGCTGAACACATTTTCTAATTAAGAGAATAACGATGACAGAAAATAACCATTTACCTGCTGTTACTCATAAGGATGCTAATATTCATGCATCAGTAACTTTGTTTAAAAAATGTTCGAATACTAACGCTCAACTCTAAAATCTGATTGGCTGACTTTAATGTTGATGAAGATTGTAGATCCTAACACATACACAGCGTTAGGTGCAATAGTTTACAAAGTAACTAGTTACATTGCTTTAATTTAATTTTTCTAATTGTAAATGTAGAGACTATTTTTAATTTTGAGGTCGTTTAATTATAGATACTTAAAATGTACTTTCCTTAAATACTGTACATTAATTCAACAAAATTAATTCAGAGAAGCAGAGTAATTATATATTTTTAAATATAAATATATTTTGCAGAATGACTGTCTTTTTGAAATAAGGGTTTTGATGCAGGACAATGAGGATGGGTGATTTCCAAAAATCTAATTCATTTTATTAAACTATTGGAAATACCATACTTTATTTATAGCCTACTAAATAACAAAATAGTAGTTAATAGTAACATTGTTAACATGTTAATAATAAACTTTAAAAAACAACATGCAAATAAAAAGCCAGCCTTTCAAAAAAAAAAAAAAATTGTGACCCTTAGGGTGATTACGTTATATTAAAGACACAGCAATAGCATCAGATAAAACACATTGATTTTATGGTACCAGGTAAACTTTTTCACACGTTTACGGCACTCACGTACATTAAAAATAAATTTAGTTGAACTGAACATGGAAGATGGTCTCCGAGTGGCGGTCTCCAATATTAAATGATGAATAGACTTGGGCCTATTGGTATGTGTGCGCCTTTGTATGCAAGGTTTATATATTTATAACCACCTCAGAGGATATTGGGGGTCGCAAATCACTCGCATCGTTATTTTGGGGGTCGGGCTGAAAAGTTAGGGAACCGGTAGCAAATGCATTAAGATTTAAATGTATTTTGAGTGATTTTGCTTTTGAGCCAGGTAAATATATTCTTTATTGGGTAATTGAATATATTTTCAGTAATTAAAAAAGTGATTTAAATACAGTTTGAATGATGTAAATAGCAATTTGTAATAAATAATTGATTACTTTTTTGAAGTACAGGGTTACACACAATACCTTCAAGTTAACTACATCGTTGTTTACAAACTGAAGTGGATTGAACATAAAACAATGAAGTTGTCCAAAAAACATAAGATTTGTGTTGTTTCAACTCATTTTAAACACGTAGTTTGAACAAGCAGCAAAAAAACGCACATGTCCTACATAGCAAAATCATATTCATCAAAACTTTTTATGCGAACAATATAAAACTACCAGTATTTAGGTCATGACCTGTGATTGACTCCTTCCCTCAGTTTCACAGCCGAGACAACTAAAACTTGAGTTCTGAGGCAGCATATCCACAAGATGTGAAACTAACTGTGTTTTTCCATCTCTCTTTGTCTCTGCGTCAAGCTTAAGGCATCCATACTGCTACCGAGAGTTATGGCAACCCTTTCTATCAGTGTATTTACCACACAAGATCTTCCTGTTCAGTCTTGTAAAAGACAATGAACAATGAACAACCCTCAGTCTATTCCAAAACACACTGACTCATTTGCCACCGTCTGAGCCAAAGCAAGCAAATATTACAGACCCATCAAGACGATCCAGTTTTTTGAGGTCTCCGAGGTTTTACCACGTGGGGCTAAATATAGTTTAGTCTAGACTAGTCTAAAAAATGATCAGGCTCGCTAAAAGGCTGCGCTTCATCATGAATGTTACAGTTAATTGTGCCATTTACTGTTGGCTCGCTGATGATATATAATCAGTCTGCCTGGATGAGAGCTGTCAATGAGGCAAAAGACGCTTTTGATAAAGTTAGCAAGTGCGCAGTGTCTAAATATGCTAATTAGGTTATGTTAGCTTCAAGTGTTTGTTTGTCTGTTTGTTTTTGGCAGGATAGGGTGGTAATTATCTTATAATGGAGTCATTTGAAAAAAAAAAATGTTAAGAGTTTGCAGGTGCATAATGGTTGAAGAAAATAAAACAACAGCAGTGTGTTTAAAAATATTCTCCACGTAAACAAAGCACGTAAATATTAAATAATATGGCAAAAAAATCAATAGGTTGTTTTTAATCACGTGGTTTTGGTGACGCGTGACATTCAGATGGAGGTCAGGAAGTACAAAACTAAATGGAAGACATATATGAAAGTCCAAACTTTTTGCTTTTTATACCATATTTTAAAGGAGATGTAAATAGAAAATAACCACATATGTTGGGCATGATCCTTACATAATGAAGAGGGCCGAGTTTTCCACTGAACTATAATATATTTGCCTGCAATTGTGGCAGTAGATAAGCTTTTACGTTACATGAAAAAAATACTACAGTAAATACTACATTTACATTTTACATTTACATTTAGTCATTTAGCAGACGCTTTTATCCAAAGCGACTTACAAATGAGGACAAGGAAGCAATTTACACAACTATAAGAGCAACAATGAATAAGTGCTATAGGCAAGTTTCAGGTCTGTAAAGTCTAAGAAGGAAAGTATTAGTAGTATTAGTATTTTTTTTTTTTTTTTTTTTGGATACAGGTAGTGTGATATTCAGAGAGGCAATTGCAGATTAGGAAGTGAAGTGGAGACTAAATAGTTGAGTTTTTAGTCGTTTCTTGAAAATAGCGAGTGACTCTGCTGTTCTGATGCAGTTAGGGAGTTTATTCCACCAACTGGGCAGATTGAGCGTGAGCGTGAGCATTCGCGAAAGTGGTTTCTTCCCTCTTTGGGATGGAACCACTACAGTGTTTGGAAGCATACTATAGATAAATACTTAGATTAAAATGTTGTAGTAATTATATTATTGCTGTGGTTCGACACAACTGTAGAAACTAATTTATTTAACAGGCTTCAGTTTTAGGCTATAATTATACACCATCAAAATGCACCACAGTTTACATTAACGTTATTAATTACAGTTTATCAGTTTACTATACTAGTAAATGTACTATACTAGTAGTTTAGTATTCTGTAGCATCCATTAACAAAGAGTTATACATATTATACACTTTATGTGGTTCAAAAAAACATGTTTATTATAAACTGCTCTAGTTTTTCCCTATATGAATATCCTCCAGGCATCACAAAATAAGAGATGAAAGCACACAAAAGTGTAAATTCATAGTCTACATTATTATTTATTTATTTTTGTAAGGGGAAAAAGGGGAAAATCTAGTTTTGTCGCAAGGGTTGCATTTCTTTTTTGTTTGGTCGATAAACTTCCCATCAAAAACGTACTGCTTTTGTGCACATAGACTTTAACGTTACGGTTGTTTATTCCACAAAAACACTAGTAAAGACAAGGATTATTGCAAAGCAAAATGGATATTTCATTACAGCGATTACATGACAGGGTACTTTTTTATTCTCCTTGTGTTTGTATAAGTGTGGTGGTGTTTGTATCTGATTTTAATATAACACATTGACATATTTATACACATAGCTAGGCCTGTAATCTTTATTGGTGCTGTCAAACGAATTATCATGTTTAAAAAAAGTTTGTACACATTGATGTACATGCCGCGTTTTCTTCAGTTTTTCAGCCAGTTTCTTGAACTTTCTCACCCTTTATGAGCAAAAACCTTTAGAAACATTTTGATGTTCTGATAGCGATTCCTATGTAGAAGAATTACTTCCTGCCTTCCATCTGAATTTCATGCATCATCAATGACGTCATATAAAAACAACCTATAAAGTTAAATAAACAGAATATGATAATGTAAAAAAATGTAACAAAAGGATCAACGTAATAAACAGATAATGGTCTTTAAGTAAAAAAAAAAAAACATTACATTGGTAGAAAAATGTAAATAGAATTATCAAAATGTATATACAGCAAAATTTTCTAGTGATGGAAACATTGAAATAGAAATGAGTTACAAATTCTGAAAATAAAAATAGTTGTATAAAATACTTAATAAAAATATCATAATATAAAGATAAATAATCTGTAAGTTAGAAGGGCATTATTATGCTACAAAATACAGAATATAAAAACAATTACAAAAATGTTCATAAAATAAAAAGAACAGAATAGTGCTGGAAAACACTGAAGATCATCAAAATATAAATAGAGGTAAATATTGGGATAAGTAAAACTAAGATTATACTATATATAATAGTGAATACATATATACGAGTTAGAAATATAATGATAAGAATCGGTCACATATTTTCAATGCAATAAAAGAAAAAAATATATATACAGTAGAATCTCTGCTACATCCATATCAACATTCGAACCCAAGCCTACAGTTGTGTTGTGTGATCTGAACACTGTCAGTAGCCATTCCTCTGAAGAGCTTACTCACAGAAACAAGCGTTCTCTGCAACTTCGTTAACTGTGTCCCCCTTTCATTGCTCCTTAGATGCTGGAATAAAACTGGGACTCGGTCATAAAAAAAATCCTGTCAGCCCCTGATCGGCGCGGCCGGAAACCCCAGAGATTCATACGGCTCTCCACATTCTTCACTGAGTGCCAGCCTCTCCATCTCTGCTGCTAAATATGACAAATCATTTGTCCTGACTCAACACTTTCTCACACCGTCCTCCTCAGCGGCGCTGTGAGATGATATAAGAGATGAGGAGCAGCCACGGTGAAGGAAAAAAGCCAGTGTAAGGAAGATTCCTCGCTTGGAGAACTAATGAAGGCTGCGTGGGATGATTTGGCCTTATGATTATAATCAGGCCTTCATGTCACTGGTCTGAAAAGATGAGGGCAGAGAGTCTGGTTAATGGAAAATCAAGAGTTTAAAGAACGTAGACCATCTTCCTTTAAAAAAGTGCCATGCTAATCCTGAGCAGGCAGATGTCATAAGACATTAATATTAGGTTAGATTTGGGTTGTGACATCAGGTGACCAAAATTCAATGTCCAGCCAGCGTCTAAGGACAAGTTATTTTAGTTTTTTTTTTTATTTTAGGTTTTGTTAAAAGCTGCCAAAAATCCAACATTCTTAAACCAACATCATATTGACGTCAAATACTGATATTTATTCACCAGATATAGCAACCGAAATAAAACATCCGATAGACGTCATAGTGGTAACGTCCACACAATGGTAAGCTGTAATTAGATGCCATTAGACGTTAATATTTGGTGGATTTTAGGTTGGTCATTATACATTGACGTCAGCCTAATATTGAGTTCTGATGTCAACTTGATTTCTTCCCAAAAAAATGCCATCTCCCCATGACGATGGGGCACAACATTAATCTGACTTCATGTTGACTTCTTGTGCCTGTTGGGTGTTTAAGGCCATTTTGGTCATCATACAGTAAACATCCGTTATCTTCTCCTTATTGACATACATCTAAACAGTCTCTGGGTCTATGAGTGTAAAGATTTTGGACATCTACTTGGACCCTTTTAATGCTTCCAAACAGTTTGCTGCAATTATAAATCGCCCATGTCTTGAGGTAGTTCATTATGATGCAATTTACCTTCTATGTGCGATTTGATTGGACAGGAATCACAGGACTGACTTTTCTAATCCCCATAGGCATGAAAAAATAAATTAGTGACTGCAGGTTGAAGTAGTGGAGTAAAAGTACCGATACAGCACTAAAAATGTACTCAAGGTAAAGTAAAAGTACACATTTTTAAAACTAATTGGTAAATTACAATTCCTGAGAAAAACTACTCAGTTACAGTAATTTAAGTATTTGTAATTTGTTACTTTACTCACTGGAATCAAGGAGGCATTTAGTGATTCAGCAAGAAGAGGTAATACACAAAATAAGTGCTAATTATACAAAAAAAACTGTACTCAGAAAATTAATGCCAAAGCAATTGTCAAAATTATGAAAAAATGGCAATAATACAGTCGGAATTTATGTTTTTACTCTTGAAAATAAAGGTTTATTATTGGCTACAATGATTCATCAAGAAACTTTAACATCTGTGGATCCTTTTAATTTTACAAATGTTATTTATAGAGAAAAGAGAGGTTCTTTTGATTAATAAGTCAATAATAAAAAAAATATTCTTTCAACACTGGAACCTTTCTCTGGAAAGTTTGTTGAGTTAGCAATTTTTTATTGGCTCTTCTAGGCTCGTTCTACTTTCTGAACCTTAATTCAGAAAATGCTACTGGCTCCTAAAAGGCATTCAGTAGAGAATTGGTGACACCGATCGCATTTTATGATTTTGATTCAATAAAACATCCACCATACAAGAGATGAGGGTATTTGTGTTTCTGATTTACAACAAAGAGTTTTGATTGTACTACAGCTCATATAAATGATTTGTTTATGGAATCAGACTGTACTGATCAAGCAGTGCGTTTCTCATCCACCCAAACAAAATAACTCATAAATTCTGAACTGATTTGGAAAGTTTATTTAGAGATCAGACAGCAATATTGACTAAGAGTGGAGGCAGCCATTGAAACCTTGCTGGCTACTTCTGGTCTCATTTAGTCCAGTTGATTTGTAGCTGTAAAAAAAAGCTTGCCATGCTGCTTGATGTTGCAAACTAGTATTAGCTAGTTAAACTGTACCATTTGTTATTCCTAGTCATTTCTCCCATAGGCAAATGAATCAGAAGTCCTAAAACAATTGCAAGAACAGAGCTTACTTCCACATTTCAGAATAAGCTAAATATTGTTTCATAAATCTGCTTCTTAATGGTGGGAACAACATCTGTCAACTAATCATCAGGGGTAAATGCTCTAAATAACAATAGTTTTATGAGACATCTCTAAGACATGTTATCGGACCTTAGCAGAACAATACAAGCATTACTATTTTACTCAAACCCTATTTTATAAATCCAGTGAATGTAAGTGTTTTTTTTTCCATAGCAAGTACCATAAGATTTCCATCTGATTTCATCTCATCTGCTCTCTTTCTGTCTCATACACACCAGGTCCTAAGATTTATATTCTCTGTAACAATGCAAATCACTGTAAAGTACATGGAAACCCGGTCTGTTTACTTCTGCAGATCTCAGACACTTGAGGGCACATTCTGCAGCGCTTGGCTAATGGGAAGTGCTTTTCTCCCTCTATTATCTTCACCTACGCTCTCTCTCTCTCTCTCACACACACACACACACACACACACACACACACACACACACACACACACACACACACACACACACACACACACACACACACACACACACACACATATATCTCCTTAGTGTACTTATCTTTCCCTTCCCTCTCGCTCTTTTCCCCTCGTATTCTCCATAATCCATAAGAATAATCCCACCCGCAGCCAAACTCTGAATCCTGGAGTCTGGCTCTATCCTGGTCTCGGAGACATCATTTACAAGTCTAATCAGAGATCATGATAATTACAAATGGCATTTGAATAAATCTGATTAATGTTTAACACGAGCTCTGCGCTTGCCGTGCCCGGAATGTTTAAACACAGGCAAAGAAGAGTAAATACTCTCCCGTCTGTCAGCGAGTCGCTGAGATTTGCGAATCAAACAGAGCTGCGGTTATAGCTCAAGGCGTCAGGCACTCTGCCATGGATTCAGAGAGGTTATCTGAAGGCCCTGCTTCAGCCTGATGGAGTTAGCTAGAGCTAGATGGTCAGGTTAGCATCACCTCTAGAGGACAGGTTAAAAGATATTGTAGTAAAAATTCACTATAGGACGACTGTTAACATGTTCTAGTTAAATAAGGCTGTTATTGTTTGTTTGCGTTTTCTATTTTTGTTTCAATTTTAATATTACTGGACTACATTTTAATGGTAAAACTACATTGTGGAAAGCATGTACATTAAATTAAAAGCATTAAAACTTGCATACAAATCATATAAATGCTCGTTTTTGGTTGTAGAGACACCATTTGAAACGATAAAAGGGCTGACTTTCAGTTGTTTATGGGGGATCCCATATCAGCATTATGATTGGTCAGATTGCCTGTCAGTCAAACTCCTGACAAAGGAGTAATTTCCATCCATGTTTTGTAGTAATCATTCATTCATTCATTTCCTTTGGCTTAGTCCCTTTATTAATCCGGGGTCACCACAGCAGAATGAACCGCCAACTTATCCAGCATATGTTTTATGCAGCGGATGCCATTCCAGCTGCAACCTATCACTGGGAAACATCCATACAAACTCATTCACACATATACACTAAGAACATTTTTTGGTTACCCAATTCACTTCTAAAGCATGTCTTTGGACTTGTGGGGAAATTTTAATAATAGTTTTAACAAATATTTATGAACAAAAAGGTCAGTTGTTTAATGTTAATATGTATGAAACTCTTTACAAAAGCTTACAACAAAAACTTTTGGAGGAAAATAAAATAAAATTAAATTAAATTAAATTAAAAATTTTAATAAAATAAAACAAAATAAATAAAATAAATTTAAATAAAATTTATTTTAAATTCAACATTTTTAAATAAAATAAAATTTTATAAAATTAAAAGTAAAATTAAATAAAAAATAATAAAACAAATAGTGAAAAATTTTATTTATATAAAATTAAATAAAATTAAATTTGAAAAATTATATAAATTAAATAAAAACAAAAAATAAAATAAATGACATGAAAAAATTAAATAAAATAAATTACATAAAAAATGTATTGAAAACAAAAACAAAACAAAAAAGGGATTGCACTTGACAAATCAAATTCAAATAACTGTATTTTGTCAGTATATTATTTTCATAGAGCTACGGTAAATGTGACCACACACCTGACATCCATTTAATATCTAATTTACTACCACTAAGATGCATAGGAATGCAAACAGCTAGCTTTACACAGGCATTTTATGCCTCCCTGGTTGACACCCACCTGACCTCTGACCCGAATATCTCCCAGAATGCCAATAAAACCATCTGCATAACTCACATCCTCCTCCCAAAAAATGCTTGGCAAACTCCTCCATACTGCTCTTGCTCTCATTGGAGCGGCTTTTCTATTGATCATTATATTTCCTCTTTATCTTTAATCAAAAGGCTTCAGAAACTCTGATGTTTAATTAATGAGGCGCTGAACGCAAGGCCCACTCACTGGCTCAGAGAACCAGCTTTAATTAAATATTCATGAGCTGTCGACTGATAATTAGCATGCCAGAAACGTTCCTACCTACGATGACTCAATAATGGAGTTGGAAGGCATAAGAAAGAGGCTAATGACGATGATAGCGGTGATGAAGATTAGTAACTTTCACCACAATTCAACCAAATTCAGCTCGCTAAAGCTCTGCTCAAACTTTCATTGAAAGAGAGAGAAGTGCAAAAACACGAGCCTAATTAAAGGGAATAAAACATCAGGGATGGTGTTCTGCTCCGCAACACACATCCGCGAGTATGAGGCATGCATGCGAGAGGCTCAAAGGCAACCCTTTTCCACCTCTGAATGACAGATGGAGAGGAGGATGGCGACACTGAGGAACTTGCCGATAAATGGGCCGCTCTGTTTCTCTCTTTCTGTGAGTGAATAGATTAATGGTGAGGTGCTGGGATGAGTCTGAGTAGTCTTATAATACACACAGTGTCAAGATGATTTATTGCCTTATGTCAATAATTTATGAGTATGTTTTGGACGGTGTATGGTAATAATTTATGGTATGGTTTGTCCAATGTGTTTCATGAATGTAAGACTGGTGACCAATGACAGGCAGCTTTCCCCAGTTCACAGGCTTAGGGTCCCTGCTTAGTGGTAGGATTTATGACGGTTTGTCCCAAATTGACAGTTGAACCAAGTGTCGGGCTGATTTTGGCAAAGATTTACAGTATAGTTAGATTTGTGGCAATGTGTATGGTTTGTCATTTTTACAACCTATGCCGCTCTTCTGGCATTCCAGCTCCTACCAATCTGTGAGTGTAAGCAGTGGGGTTTCAGGTTGGGGGTGTAATGGGTAAGCACATTTTGAATGAAAGAATGGTAGTAAATAGTTTTTTTGTAATTTGGCCCATACACATGCAAAGCTGGCTATCTGGTGTGTTTGCGATGTTTTTACATTTTTTTTCTTTTCCTAAAAAGTCGTTTGACTTTTTTTTTTTTTTTTGTTTAACCATGATTCTCAAGCCTCTGTCCTATCTGTGGCCCTTTTCTGTGGGGGAGAAGAAAAGGTGTCATGTTTTGTGTGCCCTTCTCAGAACATCAGCATGTGTTTATCTAAGTACTATCAGTACAACACGATCTAGAGGCTAATGTAAAAACTAAAACATTAAGCAGAAACAAAAAGTATTCAAACAAGTATTTTCATTGTTGCCTTGTCCAACCTCAGTGTGTTTGAGCCACATTTTTGTAGATGTACATCAAGACCTTTTAACCAATTCTTTGAGTTCACATATACATTTTAGCATGTCAATGTACTGAAAGTATGTTGTGTTTACATTTTTATTTATTTTTTGCTGTTTAACAAATGTTTTGGGTATCTGCTTTAGGAGTCAGATTTAATATGCTTGTTCCAAAACTGACAGTTGAACCGGGTCTCAGTTGGATTTGGGTTAGATAAACTTCTAGTTAGAATTGTGTCAATGTATGGTTTGATGTAGCATCTCATTCCTTTTTTTATGACGGTGCTCCTTTCCTGACTATCTGGATTCTTCCAGTCTGTGAGTGTAAGCAGTAGAGATTCTGGTTGGGGGTGTAATGGGTAAGCAAATTTGTAATGAAAGAATGCCAGTAAATAGTTTTTTGTTTCTTTTCTTTTTTTTTGTAAACAGGCCTATACACATGCAAAGCCGGCTATCCAGCGTGTCTGCGATATTCTTAATTTTTTTCTTAAAAAAAGATAGTTTGATTTTAAAACATTTACGGTTAAACGCTGCTACCCAGGCCTCATCTATCCTATCTGCCATCCTACTGTGCCTGGATGGTGACTATGAGTCCAAATTCTGTGGGGGAGAAGAAAAAGTGTCATGTTTTGTGTGTTTTTTCTCATAAACTTCAGCAGTTTTTATCCCTGTACTATCAGTACAACACACAATAGAGGCTATGTATAAACAAGAAAACAACAACAACAACAACAACAACAACAACAAAAAAGTTAAAAGTATTCAAACAAGTATATCCCTCTTACATATATTGTCTGTTTACATGGGGATCATGTGAAATTAGCAGTGTGGTAGTGTTAATGATTTTTACGATGGCAATTTTGTGTATATGTGCATCAACACTTTATTACCAATACTTTGAGTTAACATACAACGTTGAGCAAACTGATATACTAAAAACAAGTTGTGTGTACATTTGTGTTATTGTTTAACAAATGCATACATTCTGATCTGGCCCCACAGATAGTATGTAAATTATAAAAGGAACAAACATAAACCACATTTCGCTATGTCAGAATATAAATATAAAAGGAAACTGTGATTTTTAAGCATACCTCAACATATCGCACTTCACTATATTAAGGTGCTTTTGTCAATCCCCTTCAAAAAAAACTGTTTTACTTTAGATTGTTGTTCAAAACGAAATTCAGCACCATTTTCTTCAAGTGCTTTTCTCACTTCAGTAGAAACATCATGCCCAGTTTTTATGACAAACTTTAATTTCAGGAAAAAATCTATTAATTTATTACTGAACATTTTCCTCAAAAATGTGTTAAAAAGGCTTTATGCGTCACGATCAACTGAACTGTAGGTAATTGGTACAATAGTGTTAGGTTTTTTCACCTACTTCTGTATGTGTAAATATTTGGGCTAAAAACCTCACATGGGATTTTACATGCCTACAAATATATGCCACACCCATGTTCTATACACACTTAAACCCATATCTAACGGCGATATTCTTGTCCACAAAACACTGATGTAAATTTTAAAGATGTGTAATTTACAGCGAAAATCTTTTTGTATTCATTTGAAAATACTTTTGTAAAATCTTAATTTGGAAACTATGTTTACACCACTAGATTAATTCTAGATTTGTATCAAGATCATGGACAACACTGTGCACGTTTTTGTTTGACAGTGTTTTTAGGTTAAGTCTCGTTTCTGATAGCTGTCAGCATTGTATTTACAGAAAAGATAAAAGAATAATTTCAATATTTTTGTGAAAAAGTTTCATCATGAAAATGTTTTTTTTTTTTTACACATGTATGAACGGAATGCTTTTTTTTAGAGTAACATGTTTCAAATTATTTACTTGCATTTTTGTTTTAGAATTAAACAGGTATAGCTCATGCGACCACGGCACAATCATGGTGTATTATTACATTTCTGAGGGTACACTCAGAACATCAAAGCTTTGTTTGAGGAATTTTGAAAAAATTGTTCACACCAAAACATAGAAAAGAACAGCTGTAAGATATGTCTGTTTCGAACAGTGAGCACACTTCAACATACGCTATACAAAACCTTTAATCAAGAACTAATCTTTTCAACATCTACCATAAAGTAAAAGAGCTGATAAAAGATGTTTTATCTTTACTACCAACTTCTAGAGTGAATGACCACAAAACATTTTTTTCCCCCAATTGAACGCAGCACAAATAAATGTGTTACATTTTTAATGTCTTACCACCTCTAACTAGTATTGTTTGTGATGCGAAAATCCATGTGTGGTTTTTTAAACTGCAAACAAATTTATGCTATGCCTTAGTAAAACATTTTCATTCTAAAATCTCCCATGTTATGTATAAAACCTACATATCTAACTAAAATATAGTCATGCCCAAAATCACTATGTAAATTAGAAAAATGTGCAATTTACTATGAAAAAAAAACCCAAAAAATATTTGTAATTATTTTACAATGTGCTGATTTGTAAATGATGTTTCCTTCTCCTAAGATACAATCTTGATATCCATCAAGATCATGGACAACATTGCACACATGTTTTTGTTGGGCGATATGTTTGTAGGTGAGGACAATGAAACGAAACACAACTAAATTCTAAATCCAACTAAATTTAGAATGTTTTCATTAGCGAAAAAACTTTTCAATGTGTAACTATTCTTTAGAGTAACATGTTTCAATAATTTACCTGCAGGGACTACATTTTGTTTTATACGTAAGCAACAGGTGTACACACGACTACGACTATAGTACGATGCTATGATACGATTATTGTGTTTCTAAGGGATCACTCAGAAAACAAAACATTTGTTTTAGGAATCCGGATATGTCAAACATGCATCTATCATGCTAAACAAGAAAGAAATACATAAATGTATGTGAATATTCACAGCACAAACTGATTATACTTTAAAATGTATTATAAAAAATCATTAACCAGCATATAATTTTTCAACATCTAGCACAAATTAAAAGAGCCGGGGATGACTCAACTACTTTTCTGCAAACATCTACACTGTAAGAAATGCAGGGTTCCACACAATTCATACATGTTGTCCCAACAAAAATTGATTAAGTTAACTTAACACTTTCAACAAAATTAATGCGCGTTGAACATAAAAAAAAATAAGGTTGTCCCAATGAAATCTCAAGAATTGTTTTTGAGTGTAGAGTGAAAGTCCAACAAACAGTTAACAGATTTTAGCATATAAAAGGGGTAGTGCTAAAAAAAAAAAAAAATGTTTATCTCTTACCATCTTGTTAGCAGTGTTAAAGCACACCATTACAATACAAGCAGATTCAACAACTATGATGTTAGAAGGGCTTGCAAAAGTGTGCACAAAACCGTGTGAAACTCAGGAGGCCGAATCTGAGATTCTAAAACAGGAAAAATAAAGAAATGTTTAGGATGCAAGTACAGGTCCTAAATGGTCTAGTGTTCGACTCCCGGTATGGGAAGCCCACCCCTTATTGCCCTCCTGAACAATAACTTGGTAGGACAAAACTATTAATCCTAAAAAAAAAAAATAAAAAAAAAACATTTTTCACCACTAGATTAGTTATCTGCATCAGAGAATAATTCACAGTTGTTATTGTTTGGCTTCATATGTTTTTAACAGTGTTGACATTGTCAACAAAACCATGTTAATACCAAAAGTGTACAATGAACACCTTTAAGAAATTCAACTTCAGACTTTTTTTTAAACAGGTATTTTTAAATCATTCAGCATCAGGTGTTTAACAAAATTTTCTTTCTTTTTTTTTCACCCTCAAATCCATATTCTCCATCTCAAATAAAGCAAAAGCTCTGGTGCACATAAGGTTCTACAACTCGTGTCAAAGTCTTTTTTACCACTGTCAGTCTGATTATGTTATACTACTGATGCAAACACGTTTGGAAAAACTACAATGGTCAATGCTTTTTTAAAGCAAAAATGTTAACAATTATGCATGAGTAAGTAGTAAAAAAAAAGTTATTTCACAAAGATGTATTTTTTAATAAAGGTGTGTGCTGTGTATTAGAAAAGAATATAATTAACATTAACAACTATTACACTTAAACCATATCTATATACTACACTTACAGCTACACATTTATGTCTTAGTCAAAAAATGTCATAGATTTATTTTTCTATAGTAAAAAAGCAGTCAACTAATTGAAAAAGTATATATTTTCATCCAGACCCAACACATTAAAACATAATAAAGACATCGTTCTGACCTACATGTCTGATCCAGGAAAAGGGTATAACCGCTCGCTGTAGTGCTTTTGTCTACTTGAATAAAATAAAAATCATGTAGTCGATCATTTTAAAGCATGTAGTTAACAGAACAATAACATGTTGTAACATATCTACATTGTTCTACATTTTATTTTGCATAAATATTGGTTTTACCAAGTTGTCATACAGCAATGTGCTTTAAAGAAGTGTGATTTAAAAAAAATATATATATTAATTTATTGTAATTTTTGTTTGCTTTTGATATAATTTAGGGCATATATATACATGATTTTTATTTTATTCAAGTAGACAAAAGTATATAGATATGGCTTAAGTGTAATAGTTTATGTTATGCATGAGAAACAGTGAGACTTACTTTTCATGTTGACTACTTTTCATCCTATGTCTTGTAACCATAGAGTAGACGGGCCAAAAAAATAAACTAAAAAGAAAAAAAGAAAAATGAGACTTTTAGTTTTAAAGAATCTTATCTAGGTGGGTTATAATTTGTAGAAATTTCTTTGAACACACACTTCTTGTTTGACTGCAATACCGTTCACCAAACATGGTGTTTTGAAATCCAACCTACCATTACAGTTCAGAAGAGTGGATTTTCAAAAAAGACATGTTAATTATATTCTTTTCTAATACACAGCACACACCTTTATTAAAAAATACATCTTTGTGAAATAACTTTTTTTTACTACTTACTCATGCATAATTGTTAACATTTTTGCTTTAAAAAAGCATTGACCATTGTAGTTTTTCCAAACGTGTTTGCATCAGTAGTATAACATAATCACACTGACAGTGGTAAAAAAGACTTTGACACGAGTTGTAGAACCTTATGTGCACCAGAGCTTTTGCTTTATTTGAGATGGAGAATATGGATTTGAGGGTGAAAAAAAAAGAAAGAAAATTTTGTTAAACACCTGATGCTGAATGATTTAAAAATACCTGTTTAAAAAAAAGTCTGAAGTTGAATTTCTTAAAGGTGTTCATTGTACACTTTTGGTATTAACATGGTTTTGTTGACAATGTCAACACTGTTAAAAACATATGAAGCCAAACAATAACAACTGTGAATTATTCTCTGATGCAGATAACTAATCTAGTGGTGAAAAATGTTTTTTTTTTATTTTTTTTTTTAGGATTAATAGTTTTGTCCTACCAAGTTATTGTTCAGGAGGGCAATAAGGGGTGGGCTTCCCATACCGGGAGTCGAACACTAGACCATTTAGGACCTGTACTTGCATCCTAAACATTTCTTTATTTTTCCTGTTTTAGAATCTCAGATTCGGCCTCCTGAGTTTCACACGGTTTTGTGCACACTTTTGCAAGCCCTTCTAACATCATAGTTGTTGAATCTGCTTGTATTGTAATGGTGTGCTTTAACACTGCTAACAAGATGGTAAGAGATAAACATTTTTTTTTTTTTAGCACTACCCCTTTTATATGCTAAAATCTGTTAACTGTTTGTTGGACTTTCACTCTACACTCAAAAACAATTCTTGAGATTTCATTGGGACAACCTTATTTTTTTTTATGTTCAACGCGCATTAATTTTGTTGAAAGTGTTAAGTTAACTTAATCAATTTTTGTTGGGACAACATGTATGAATTGTGTGGAACCCTGCATTTCTTACAGTGTAGATGTTTGCAGAAAAGTAGTTGAGTCATCCCCGGCTCTTTTAATTTGTGCTAGATGTTGAAAAATTATATGCTGGTTAATGATTTTTTATAATACATTTTAAAGTATAATCAGTTTGTGCTGTGAATATTCACATACATTTATGTATTTCTTTCTTGTTTAGCATGATAGATGCATGTTTGACATATCCGGATTCCTAAAACAAATGTTTTGTTTTCTGAGTGATCCCTTAGAAACACAATAATCGTATCATAGCATCGTACTATAGTCGTAGTCGTGTGTACACCTGTTGCTTACGTATAAAACAAAATGTAGTCCCTGCAGGTAAATTATTGAAACATGTTACTCTAAAGAATAGTTACACATTGAAAAGTTTTTTCGCTAATGAAAACATTCTAAATTTAGTTGGATTTAGAATTTAGTTGTGTTTCGTTTCATTGTCCTCACCTACAAACATATCGCCCAACAAAAACATGTGTGCAATGTTGTCCATGATCTTGATGGATATCAAGATTGTATCTTAGGAGAAGGAAACATCATTTACAAATCAGCACATTGTAAAATAATTACAAATATTTTTTGGGTTTTTTTTTCATAGTAAATTGCACATTTTTCTAATTTACATAGTGATTTTGGGCATGACTATATTTTAGTTAGATATGTAGGTTTTATACATAACATGGGAGATTTTAGAATGAAAATGTTTTACTAAGGCATAGCATAAATTTGTTTGCAGTTTAAAAAACCACACATGGATTTTCGCATCACAAACAATACTAGTTAGAGGTGGTAAGACATTAAAAATGTAACACATTTATTTGTGCTGCGTTCAATTGGGGGAAAAAAATGTTTTGTGGTCATTCACTCTAGAAGTTGGTAGTAAAGATAAAACATCTTTTATCAGCTCTTTTACTTTATGGTAGATGTTGAAAAGATTAGTTCTTGATTAAAGGTTTTGTATAGCGTATGTTGAAGTGTGCTCACTGTTCGAAACAGACATATCTTACAGCTGTTCTTTTCTATGTTTTGGTGTGAACAATTTTTTCAAAATTCCTCAAACAAAGCTTTGATGTTCTGAGTGTACCCTCAGAAATGTAATAATACACCATGATTGTGCCGTGGTCGCATGAGCTATACCTGTTTAATTCTAAAACAAAAATGCAAGTAAATAATTTGAAACATGTTACTCTAAAAAAAAGCATTCCGTTCATACATGTGTAAAAAAAAAAAAACATTTTCATGATGAAACTTTTTCACAAAAATATTGAAATTATTCTTTTATCTTTTCTGTAAATACAATGCTGACAGCTATCAGAAACGAGACTTAACCTAAAAACACTGTCAAACAAAAACGTGCACAGTGTTGTCCATGATCTTGATACAAATCTAGAATTAATCTAGTGGTGTAAACATAGTTTCCAAATTAAGATTTTACAAAAGTATTTTCAAATGAATACAAAAAGATTTTCGCTGTAAATTACACATCTTTAAAATTTACATCAGTGTTTTGTGGACAAGAATATCGCCGTTAGATATGGGTTTAAGTGTGTATAGAACATGGGTGTGGCATATATTTGTAGGCATGTAAAATCCCATGTGAGGTTTTTAGCCCAAATATTTACACATACAGAAGTAGGTGAAAAAACCTAACACTATTGTACCAATTACCTACAGTTCAGTTGATCGTGACGCATAAAGCCTTTTTAACACATTTTTGAGGAAAATGTTCAGTAATAAATTAATAGATTTTTTCCTGAAATTAAAGTTTGTCATAAAAACTGGGCATGATGTTTCTACTGAAGTGAGAAAAGCACTTGAAGAAAATGGTGCTGAATTTCGTTTTGAACAACAATCTAAAGTAAAACAGTTTTTTTTGAAGGGGATTGACAAAAGCACCTTAATATAGTGAAGTGCGATATGTTGAGGTATGCTTAAAAATCACAGTTTCCTTTTATATTTATATTCTGACATAGCGAAATGTGGTTTATGTTTGTTCCTTTTATAATTTACATACTATCTGTGGGGCCAGATCAGAATGTATGCATTTGTTAAACAATAACACAAATGTACACACAACTTGTTTTTAGTATATCAGTTTGCTCAACGTTGTATGTTAACTCAAAGTATTGGTAATAAAGTGTTGATGCACATATACACAAAATTGCCATCGTAAAAATCATTAACACTACCACACTGCTAATTTCACATGATCCCCATGTAAACAGACAATATATGTAAGAGGGATATACTTGTTTGAATACTTTTAACTTTTTTGTTGTTGTTGTTGTTGTTGTTGTTGTTGTTTTCTTGTTTATACATAGCCTCTATTGTGTGTTGTACTGATAGTACAGGGATAAAAACTGCTGAAGTTTATGAGAAAAAACACACAAAACATGACACTTTTTCTTCTCCCCCACAGAATTTGGACTCATAGTCACCATCCAGGCACAGTAGGATGGCAGATAGGATAGATGAGGCCTGGGTAGCAGCGTTTAACCGTAAATGTTTTAAAATCAAACTATCTTTTTTTAAGAAAAAAATTAAGAATATCGCAGACACGCTGGATAGCCGGCTTTGCATGTGTATAGGCCTGTTTACAAAAAAAAAGAAAAGAAACAAAAAACTATTTACTGGCATTCTTTCATTACAAATTTGCTTACCCATTACACCCCCAACCAGAATCTCTACTGCTTACACTCACAGACTGGAAGAATCCAGATAGTCAGGAAAGGAGCACCGTCATAAAAAAAGGAATGAGATGCTACATCAAACCATACATTGACACAATTCTAACTAGAAGTTTATCTAACCCAAATCCAACTGAGACCCGGTTCAACTGTCAGTTTTGGAACAAGCATATTAAATCTGACTCCTAAAGCAGATACCCAAAACATTTGTTAAACAGCAAAAAATAAATAAAAATGTAAACACAACATACTTTCAGTACATTGACATGCTAAAATGTATATGTGAACTCAAAGAATTGGTTAAAAGGTCTTGATGTACATCTACAAAAATGTGGCTCAAACACACTGAGGTTGGACAAGGCAACAATGAAAATACTTGTTTGAATACTTTTTGTTTCTGCTTAATGTTTTAGTTTTTACATTAGCCTCTAGATCGTGTTGTACTGATAGTACTTAGATAAACACATGCTGATGTTCTGAGAAGGGCACACAAAACATGACACCTTTTCTTCTCCCCCACAGAAAAGGGCCACAGATAGGACAGAGGCTTGAGAATCATGGTTAAACAAAAAAAAAAAAAAAAAGTCAAACGACTTTTTAGGAAAAGAAAAAAAATGTAAAAACATCGCAAACACACCAGATAGCCAGCTTTGCATGTGTATGGGCCAAATTACAAAAAAACTATTTACTACCATTCTTTCATTCAAAATGTGCTTACCCATTACACCCCCAACCTGAAACCCCACTGCTTACACTCACAGATTGGTAGGAGCTGGAATGCCAGAAGAGCGGCATAGGTTGTAAAAATGACAAACCATACACATTGCCACAAATCTAACTATACTGTAAATCTTTGCCAAAATCAGCCCGACACTTGGTTCAACTGTCAATTTGGGACAAACCGTCATAAATCCTACCACTAAGCAGGGACCCTAAGCCTGTGAACTGGGGAAAGCTGCCTGTCATTGGTCACCAGTCTTACATTCATGAAACACATTGGACAAACCATACCATAAATTATTACCATACACCGTCCAAAACATACTCATAAATTATTGACATAAGGCAATAAATCATCTTGACACTGTGTGTATTATAAGACTACTAGTCTGTCTCAGATTCAGATGTGATGCGTGGCAGTGTGAGTGATGGAGTCGTGCCGCGGCTGAGATGTGAATATGAGACGTGCGTGTGTGTAGGCAAATCAAGGAGTCAGAGAGAGTTCTTACACTACAACCGCACGA
Source organism: Danio rerio (assembly GCF_052040795.2). NCBI lineage: Eukaryota > Metazoa > Chordata > Actinopteri > Cypriniformes > Danionidae > Danio > Danio rerio. Next base: position 20,981,450 of record NC_141028.1, read on the forward strand.
GAAGTTCAGCCAAAAATATGATCCTGTACAGTACATGCCTAGTGGTAAAGACAATAATCCAACTTCTAATCAAATAAATCAACTTTTAGCCAGAATAAAACCTTGTAAATTGAGTTTGACATCTGAGATTTTTATTTTATTGAATAAAATGTCTGTAAAAATACATATAAAATAACATAATATTATATATGTTCTTTAGTACTGGGTTGCACATGGAAGGGCATCTGCAGCGTAAAACATATGCTAGAATAGTTGTCGGTTCATTCCCCTGTGGCAACCTTTGATAAGTAAGGGACTAAGCTGAATATATATATATATATATATATATATATATATATATATATATATATATATATATATATATATATATATATATATATATATATTAGGGATGTGCGGAGCAGCCGGTTTTTGTATTTGTATTTGTATTTGTTGAGGGGGGAAAAGTATTTGTATTTGTATTTGTATTTGTATTTGTATTCGAGTAAAATTCAAAATGGCGCAAAAATATATATTTTTTCTATTACACTTCTAATTTAAGTTATAGTGAAAGTATTGTTTAATTATACCCATTATATAAATTATAGATATGCAATATTGGCTGTTGTTTTTGAACATGTGATAAGAAATGTCATTGAAAAGAAAATGACATAGAAGCCATTATCTCATCCATGGTTAAACCAACAACTAATAAAATACCATTGTGAATATTATGAACCCCACCACCACCGTTCTTGTTGAAGGACACTGAATAGACAGAATAAAAACAAATAATACTTCAAAAAACTGTTCTTCTTCTGAAGGAACTTCTTTCCAATGGACAGAATTCCAAAAACTAATATTAACTAAATAAATCTAAATAAAACCCTGCCCGGGAGATCTGGCAGAACAAAAGTATTCTATATAATACTAAAAGATACAGCACTGCTATTATCATCTGCCAGCCACAAAAAAAGACACAAAGTTTGTTTGTTTGTTTTTTTTTATGTTTGAAACTGACTTGCTGGGGCAGAATGTGGCTGTGTTAATGCTTTTAGGATGCTTTTAGTGCATGTGATAATACATTACATAGAAGGTTGCGCGGTGCTCTGTTCAGTGAGAAGCACTCTCTATGGCAAGCCTTTTTAGCATTTAAATCTTTGTTCTGACTCCATAAATATATTAGAGATATCTCTAATTATATTTTGACTAGTCATAATTATAATTCCACTACTCAGAATGACAATTAGACATATCTGCAATTACAATTGTACTAGTACGAAATCAGATGAATTTTGACTAGTAACAATTGTAATTGATATCTCTGAGTTTTTACTAGTCATAATACATTTAGAGATATCTTTAATTCATCATATTTAGAGATATTTACAAATATATTTGAAGATATCTCTAATTAATTTACTAAAAGTCTAATTACAGTTGTAGATATCTTGAATTGGATTTTTGACTAGTCAAAATTCATTTGCAGATATCTCTAATTACAATTGTGACTAGTCAAAACTTATTTAGAGATATCTGCAAATATTTTTCAATGGAAGTCAATGGAGGAATATGACTAGTCTATCATAATATATTTGCAGATATTTCCAATCTGACTAGTCGAATTATAATTATGACAAGTCAAAATATAATTAGAGATATCTCTAAATATATTTATGGATAGTCTGAACAAGGTTTAAATGCTAAAACGGCTTGCCATACGCTCTCATCCAGTAGCACAGTGGAGAGTTCTCTAGTTATATCCTTTCAGTCGTTTGTTATGCAGTGACATGCACTCAAATATTTCGCCAAATAGTCCTTAGGGATGCGGTGACACGCAGTCAGATATTTTACCGGACAGATCCGCCACTTTTGGCGCGCATAAACAATCATAAAGCTCTCGTGCTGCAGGAATGAGGAGGTCTGCTGAAGGCGCGCAGCTGACGTGCAGTGAGGGGTTTGCGTCTTTAATAAACTACGGCAGTTTGCGATCACTGAACAGTAAGAATGATTAATAAATCCATATGAAACAACCCCTTAAAAGTCACGTCTCGCTTTCAGTTTCGGGCTTTGGCGCGTTTTGTTTCTCTTTCTCTCTCTCTCTCTCTCTCTCTCTCTCTCTCTCTCTCTCTCTCTCTCTCTCTCTCTCTCTCTCTCTCTCTCTCTCTCTCTCTCTCACTCACTCACGCGGGCATGCACTGTGGTCTCATGAGGAAACGCTGCTTTTTGATATAGTGTTTTTCTTGCTCCCGAATACAAATAATTTTTCAAGTATTTGTTCGAATCAAGTATTCGTAAAAACACGCTATTCGTGCCTTTCCGAATACCGTATTCGGGTTCGGCTCCACCCTTAATATATATATATATATATATATATATATATATATATATATATATATATATATATATACATACATACAGTTAAATTCAGAATTATTAGCCCTCCTTTGAATTTATCTTTCTTTTTTAAATATTTCCCAAATGATGTTCAACAGAGCAAAGAAATTTTCACAGTATGTCTGATAATATTTTTTCTTCTGGAGAAAGTCCTATTTGTTTTATTTTGGCTAAAATAAAATCAGTTTTTAATTTTTAAAAACACATTTAAAGTGAAAATTATTAACCCCTTTAAGCTCTATTCTTATTAAAATTTTCAAGCAAAATAAAAGTATTTCTAAAAATACATGACAAAAACATTAAAAAATAGATTAAATATCTAATAAAAAAATTAAAATTTGAAACAAAAATATGAATAATTATTGAAACACAGATCCAATTGAAATTGATCAATTATAAAATCACAAACAACAAATATGTATTCAGAGAGTTCATGTGATGTCACATAGTGGTGCAGTCGCTATCTTTGTAACCGAACTGTACTATGATGACAATCTGCTGTGACGCTGAAATAGCTACATTATGTTATGTTGCTGCTTCAGTAGTGCCAATAAACTTAACTACTTTTCATTACATAAATGTGTTCTGATAACATGTAATTGATGACAACGAACCGTCACTCACCCATACTGTAGATCGTGTGGTGATCTGTCCTGAAATGCCCTGGGATCTGTTTTCTGCATTAGTTGATGTACTTTAAGGGTTTTGGGTACTTTTGGGTTGCTCTTTAAGAGCGCGCTACCTCGTCATGGGGGTTTGTGCATCAGAAACATGCTTGTGTCATGTGCGATCAGCTGTGCTTATGACACAAATAAATATTGTGGATGCCATGTGTTAATTCCTGAGATCTTCATCACTTTCTGTGATTAGTTCATCTTCAAATACATTTTGAATAATTAACACGTCTCAATATGTATTAGTGATAGTCGTCAATGTAAATGCCCTGAGAGCTTCGCTGCTGTTTGGAGTGCATTGTGAACAACTTAAATCTACATTTCACCAGTGTTGGAGGTTATTAGACTCTGTGGTTCAGCAGATCACCAGGATGTATTTTCTTTAAAAACTGTTTTCTTATTACTAGTATAAGCTGTATGTCCTGAAGTTTGCAGCCACGGCAAACAGTAAAGAATTTGTGAATAAATGTACAGAAAAAAAAGTTGTGACAGACCTGTCGCAGATTTGAAGAAACAAAACAGTTGGAGGTATCAACAGAAGCATTATAACCAGTATTTGTTTATTCTTAAGCAAATTAATAATTTCATTTAGTCTCATTTACATGCACTGTGAGTGTGAGTGTGACCATATCAGACACAAATATGGTGGCGAGCATAGCGGAAGTGACGTTTTTTGTCCCCATGAATACGATAAACACAGGCGCATTGGGAAAATGTTTCCAGGGATACATTTCCGAGAATGGGGAAATATATGTCTCAATAATGGCTGCATTTTGTGAGTAAATTGAATGTTATCGGTGGTACCACTGATCGCTTACCTCCAAATGGATGGCTTTCCAGGATAATTAGTTTGCTCGGTCGCTCACCACAAATGGCTACAGACTTAGGAGCTAGAGCAGAGCGTACTGTTCGAATTCGGCATAGGACGGTTCCAAAAAAAATCTCGCCAAAAAGTGCCTTTGTAGAAGAATGCAGCCGCAATGTCTTTTCTAGTTTGCTTTTGAAAACACTATCGGTTGGGTTTAGGAAAGGGGGTTGGTAGGTCAGTCAATATTAAGCTGATATAATATACACAAAGACAAGCTAACCGCACCAGATGGACGTTGAAACGGTTAGAAATATACCCAGTGGCCTATGGTGGATTAACAAGTCAAGTCAAGCTTTATTGTCATTCCGCTACATGTGTGGACATACAGAGGAATAAAATGTTGTGTCTCGCAGGACAACAATGCTACATAAATGAATCATAAATACAAACAAAACACTGGACATAAGAGCTTTTTACTATGCATAACTAACATATACAATAAAATGCTTAACTATACAATTAAGACAGACTAGAACTTTTACATGAGATGAATAATGTTGTGCAGGATATTGTGCAAGAGAGGTATTAAAGGGGAATATTGTGCAAAAGAGGCATTTATGCCTTAATATTGTGCAAGAGTTATTTAAGGTTGAAGCAAGCAAGTGCAACATTATTGTGGTACATTTATAGTAAACATCATTTTCATTATTAAGTAAGATGTAGCTTAAATAAAGTGTCAGGTGCATAAGAGGGAAGAGTGTTTCTACAGGTGGTTTGTCAAGCCCACTCACCTGTGAGAAGCACAATTTGAAATGCAACCCTGTCATTGAATTGCATGTATGAGAAAGCGTGGCCCGGTAACATATTTGATATTGTCAAAAATGTAAACAGGGGGCCTCTAATGGATGTGTGATAACAAACACTGCAAGAAAACTTAGTCCAGGTACATATTTCTCAGTTGTTAAACATGTATCCCTGGGCAAATATTTCCAATGAGCCTGGGTTGCATACAATATATATTAATCAATTTTATCAAACTAAATGGTAATATTATGAATAAAAATGGATTGCTAAATTATAGAACAAAACAAAGACACAAATATCTACACAAAAATCCAAGTAATATAATAAAAACTTGGTCAAATTGATTATGAAGCAATGAATTGAAATATCCAAGCTTCTGATAATCTCTGCTCCACTGTCAATCAACAATCCCTCACACAACTACTGGCCTCCTGAAGAGAATAAATTGAAAACGCCTGCTTCGCTTTGCTCCTTCTGCACCAGTGGACCTGTACGGTTACAGAAACAAGCAGACACACTGATTTCCATGTAAAAAAATGTAACAACGCATGAAAGGAAAACACAGAAGCTTCTTTGGTTCTCACCTTGCTCTAATACAAACACGCAGATTTGAAACTCTATTACCTCAGCGTATCTCTTTGTCAACACTCAAGGTAGTTTGTACACAGCGGGACACAAGTTTGCACCCATACTTGAGTGCACTTCAGATTTGCTTTCAGAACGTGAACGCTGGCGTCTCAGAGGGGAATTTAAGAGCTTTCATACCAATCACTTAAAAGTCTTGGAGTTTTAAACAAATCCCGAGTGATTTGTAATGCTTGACAGAGGTTTAGCCTGTAAAATAGGGCCCACTTATCATAATCATGCAGTGTGAAGTTAAAGGAATCAGCTGTGATTTCAATCCTCTGGCTGGGATCCTTTCTGTTCCTGAACGGTGCGACATTTTTCTCCTGCATCTCGCCGAGGAGGATCTATCGCAGATTAAATTGGCCTGTGCTTCAGTCTGACTGGCCTATGTGCCAAACGCTGACTTCTCCCATCTCTCATCACATCCTGAGATAATAACCCTTCCAGACTTTCCCTCTCTCCCAGGTGACCTCTTCTTTCTCTCTTTCAGCACAACTTCTGCAATATCTGCCATCAAATTTTTATTTAAATTAATATATACACAACCAGACCAAAGTTTAAGACAAACATATTCTGCCCTTTTGCATTCATTTGGTCCAAAAATGGATTGTGTGATCAGCAGTAAATTCCATCCGATTTTACTGTTGAGCCATATACTGTCTGTGTATATGTCTATGTGCAACAGATCACATTACTTTTTGTTTTTAATTATTACTTTTAAACCTGTTTTAACACATTTTAACATTTTTAACACTTTATGTTTATGTAAAGCACTTGGAATTACCCGTGTTTATGAAATGTGCTATATAAATAAACTTGCATTGCCTACTGTATATACTACTCCATCTGAAAGCAAAAGCTGGACATATAAAGTTGGCCTGAAATCAGAATGTACTCCCTTATTTTGAAATGTATACAGTAGAGCTTGTTGTTAACTACAGTATGTATCTGTGCAGTATGTATATAACAATTTGGACTCATAATCTTGAATTAAATACAATAAACTTTTCTCCATCCTCAAAAGGACTTTACTGGTCACATGAAATCAGTGGCCAGAAAATCAGTATGCATCTCATTTCTGCCCTAACCTTTGTTGGAGACAGTGGTTGAAATAAATATAATACGATTCTGTCTGTAAAATTAAGCTCTTCATTCTCGTCATCATCAGGCATCAGACAAATATTCTGGGCTCAACAGTGATTATAGTGGACAGTGTCCTCAACATACTGGCATTCAAATCTTCCTCCATTTTGTTAAGCTCATCTTAAAATCATCTAATCGGTTCCCAAAGGATGAAATCAAGCACTGCTCTACATTATTGTCAAATTTCAGAACCCGTTTCAATTAGAAATACATCATGATATGGAACAAAGAACAATCTTAACATCAGTTTCATGCTGACTTTACTACTGATAACAGAACTGCCTTCATGCACATTAAAATTGCCTTAATTGTGCAGCCTATAAGTATAAATTGTGAAATATTATCATTTATAATATAAATTTTCTTACTGAACATAGTTTAAAATGTAACTTATTCATAGGGCTGGGTGATTAATCAAAAAGTAATTGAAATTAACATACAGATCCTATAATCAATCTAATTTTTTCCAATTACTTTCCCTACCATTTGTGGAGTCACATGACCCTGCTCTGTTAAGGCTGCTTTATATTTATTTCATTATGATTTATACTCATTATATTATTCTGATTTTTTCAGGTCCAGCGTAGCTTTTGCATGCCCATGCACCCCTCAAAAAAATGTAACTCCATGTTACAATGACATGTAGCTTTGTGATTGGTCAGTTGGGTAGTGGTGACGAGGGTGGGTGGCGTGGAGAGCTGAGTTTTAGGCAAAGTTAGTTTTAACTTCAGTTGTTCAGCGTTGATGTTCAATAAATAATTATAGATAATAGATAGTGTGTGTTTACTTCAATTATCAATTATAGTCAAGTAATGCACACTACATTCAAAAATCTCTCACTTGTAATATGTGAGCATATTTACTGAACAAACCCTGTAAGTGACAGTGAAGACAAAAACATAAAATAAAAAAAACTAATAAACTTTCAGTAATTGTAATCGTGTTAAAATGTTCAATTAATCAAGATTTTGATTTTAGCTCTACTTATTCATATGATTAAAAGCTGAATTTTCAGCATCATCTCACATGATCCTTCAGAAATCACATTAATTTGATGATCTGCTGCTCAAGAAAGAATTATCACAATTATGAGTCATATTTTTAAGGAAACTCTGGCAATACCGTTCAAATATACTTACAAAAGAAACATTAAAAATGCATTTACTCATATTCATCAAGGACACATTAAACTAGAGTGAACATTTATAATGCTAAAAAATATTATTGCTGCTATTTTGAACTTCATTTTCATCATTTCTTCCCATCACGGTTTCCAAAAAAATATGCAGCAGGGGAAAATGTTTTCAACACTGATAATTATAAGAATCCTGTGGCTGGGATCCTTTCTATTCCTGAACGGTGCAACATTTTTCTCCTGCATCTCGCCGAGGAGGATCTATCGCAGATTAAATTGGCCTGTGCTTCAGTCTGACTAGCCTATGTGCCAAACGCTGACTTCTCCCATCTCTCATCACATCCTGAGATAATAACCCTTCCAAACTTTCCCAGTGACCTCTTCTTTCTCTCCTTCAGCCCGTGGTGTTCTCTCCAGCCACAGTATGCACAATCTCCGCCTTCAATCTCCTCATTTCTCCGCCTCAAGCTCTTTTTCACCCCTATCATATGCACACATAGGCCCCAATGGCCCCTTCCCATCATGCACCAGCACCCACCCCCCCCCCCCCCCCTTTTCCCCTTCCCCTCGCTACGAATCTGACCTTGGCTCCATGGCTGAAATGGAGCCTCCGATAAAATCACTAAACCTCCGGTCCACCTCATAATCTCAAATTACACACTAATGCCTCATATGTTGGCTTCCCAGAGGGACCCGCTTGGGATGGATTGAATGAGAGTCCGTGTACATGACTGTTTGTGAGAAGGGGGAGGGGTTTTAAATATCAAGCGTCTTAATGACTGTATGCCTTTAGTATTTAGAAGATGTATGTCTATGGATGATTCATAAAAAGCTGAAAATTCTGTCATCCTTTTCTTTTTTTTCACACAAATGCTGAACCAGATCTGTGTGTTCCAGACTTCATTGCTTCTATGGAACTCTAGAGATGATGAAATTTGGCAGAATATTGAAAAGCAGCACAGTCAGTTGAGCTTCCTCAGGTTTAATGGCAAGCCAGATAGAGCCAGACTGTTGCTTTAAAAATGTGATGATGCAACTGAGTATAGTGTTCAGAATTTGTTCTGTGCATTTTATATAGGATTTTTTAAGTCCCAAGTCATGAAGCAAATGTATAAACATAGCAACTGTAGCTCTGGTAAATCACAAAAAAGGTCAAGAAAAATTTCACTAAAAAAATACAAGTTACTTCATTATCTAATATTCTAATGAATCTAATAAATATACTGGATCTTAGTTCAATGCTTGCAGATTATTACTGAAGTAGAAGTTTAAAAAGTGAAAATGTATAATAATTTACTCACACTTTATAATAAGGTTCTGTTAGTAATGTTAGTTCACATGAACGAATAATACTTGTACAGCATATACTTATATTAATTTACCATTTTCTAATGCATTACAGTGTTTTCTCTAGGATTTTTCCAGCAGTGGCGGCAGGTCTTTTACACAAATCTACCAACTACCTATGGCATTATTTCAATGACAAATGGAAAAATGTCATGAGCACAGCATTACAAGTCGAGATCGCATTTATGTAATACGAGTATGCGGATCTCTTTGCTTGTGCGCCGATTTTCTCTGCTCGTGCACAAAACTTCTTTCACGCCCCTTCAAATATACGCGCCTCTTGCACAGATCTTCTTGTGCGCTCTCAAATAAACATTGCTGAAGTGCAGTTTAGTGCTTTTATGTAACGAGTATTTCTCCAACATTTATTAGATTAGCTAGGAATATTTATGAATTTCTCCAATAGACACCTACAGAGTGGTATTAATGCATCCTGAAGTAAAGTGAATCGGCTTTAAACTCCAGCAAGATAAAGTCATTGTATGCAGAACCATAAACCTTCATCTGTCAATAAAGTATAATTATGGAAACTGTTAATCTTAACTGAAAGCTATGTCATGTTTGCTGGCCTCACGTATCATGCATTTAGCCAGTCAGCATGTCAACTTAAAGGGTTAAATCCAAATGAGCTGCTTCTCCCTCCTCACCATTCCCACGTGTGTCTGCTTCTCATGCGTCATATCAGATAAACGACCGTCAGTGATAGAGACAGACATGGATGAAGCTGAAATAAGGTCACTAGTAAAAAAAAAAAAGTTTATTTGATGTATTTGTGGTGCAGTCTATTCAAGCCTTTCTGAAATGATGAGTCTCACAAATCCCATTTGCAGTACACATACACAAACATATATATGCATGTTTACCATGGTGATTATAGAGGTTAAGAATTACATAGTGATTTTAGTCTCTTGATTACAAACATGCTCTGTTTTAAAAACATTTTGAACTTATCAAATTAATTATTAAAGTGCAGCTGATCACAGAGAGTTTCGTAACATAATCCCAGTTTCTTTGCAAATAAATGTTTTTGTGGGCATGTGCGTACATGTTATTACAGAGACATGGCACCTGTCAATCAATTCAGTGGGCAGGGAACATTGTGGAGGGCCTCAAAATCACTGGGATTTGGGTTGTATTTTAACATCAGTAAATTTTTAATAAAGGACTTGTGTTTATATCACACCAATATGACAGTGAACACACTATACCTACACAGTTCTGCCCAAATAGTTTCCAAAAGTTGATTTTCATTATAGGTGCCTATTAAAAAATGATGAATAAAGACTGTTGCACTCAAACATATTTACTAACTTAAATGATGAAATCTTGATGATAGTGTTACCAAGTTTAACTTTACTATTTTGAAAACTGCACAAAATGCCTATTTTTTTTTAAATCTGACATAATAAATATATTTTCCCAAGACATGTTTAACTTTAAAATGGTGAGGAAATCAAAGCCCTACATAATAGGTTTCATATTTAAGGCTGATTTCAGAAGAAAAAAAAAAGAGGAAAAACATTTTTTTAATCAGATTTTGAGTACAACACAAAACATTTGCTAGATAAAAATGAGTTGATTTTCAAATGAATCTCCATCACTGTAACGTCTAACTCTGAAAAACATGAGTGACTGTTGTTTTGTATTTGTACCAGGGCTGTACAATATATTGTTTTAGCATCAATATCACAATGTGCGCATCCACAATCGTCACATCGCTAAGATATGAAATGTTGAGTATGAATCATAGTTGACAAGAGACTACAGAATTGTATTTAATCACTGTATTTATACAGAATTTTTATGTTTTATGCAAATTAAAAAAAACTTAGAATTATTTAGAATTTTTGTATTGTTTCTGATTCAAATATCTACATATCAAAGCCAAAACAAGATTATTTCAGTTACCCCACATTGAAAAAATAATGTCAGCACAGTTGTTGCAAACAATTTATGTGTTGAATTTAAACAAATTAAATTTAGTAATGTTCAACTTAACTTGCTTAAATTCAGTCAAAATAAATTGTTTACAACCACTTAACTTTAAAAAAAATTGGTAAATCCAAGGAATCATCTTTGAATCATTTGGTTTTAGTGCAATGGCAAATGATTTAGCTTGTCTTAAGAGCAAACTCAATTTTTACTCATTTATTCTGACGGTGAACATTATTTTCACTTGCTCTAAGAATTTTTGGATGTTTGGACTGGAAAGGAGACAAAATAATGAAAGAAAAGCTTTTTTGCATAGTTGTTATTCAATTTCTGTACCTGAATACTGCTAGGCTCCCCAGAAAAAGCATCAAATGGTTAGTCAAACCATTGTGTGAAACTGTATTCATTTAACGCAGAAAAATAAAATATCGCAATAGCAGATTTTTCCAATATCATGCATCCCAAATTCATACATTTCCTAAAGTACAGTGTTAGGTTCACAAAGCAATGTGTTAGTAAAAAAAATCAATACAGCAAATTCATTTATATTAATATTATTTAAGTAACTTTTCAGTTTTCAGAAATAAGTTTTCAAAGTGTATGGTTAAATATTATAAAAATTATATTATCTATACAGTATTAATATTTAAAGGAAAATTTAGCAAAAATAAGAAGCAACAAATCAATATAACTTTTATAGAAAATCAAGTAGAAGAAATAAAGAGTCTGATGGCTTCAACAAAAAGATAAAACTCTATGAGCACACAGTGGGTCTTTTCTTAAATGGTTCATAAGTTAAAAATCAATTCTCATAAGGAGAGAAAGAACAGGCCTTTTACTTTGCAGAACCATACTGCTGAGCTCTATTAACAACATCAAATCTGTCTTTGATCACAATCTTTATCCTCAGCTTTCAAATTAATTCATATTCATGCATTCAAAAGTCAAGATAAAATGGCAAAGAGGCCCAAAAATATTGGTTTAAGCTCAAATGAATAGGACTTGACATATTCTTCACTTTCTCAGTATGGATGAAACGCTGCACAAACATTCTTTTGTAATCCACAGTAAAATAAAGAAAGAAAAAAATCATACAGGACTGGAACAACAAGAAGGTTATTAAATGGCCAACTTTTGATTTTTGCTTGAACTATCTTTTTAATTCCCCACCTACAGCCTTCACCCAGCAAAAACAAATGTTCCATCTCCACAAACCGTGATGAATATGCTTTCTAATAGAGTTGTGCAGGTTGTATTTTGACTGTGCCATTAGTCACCTGGTGATCTTCACCAGCACAGCAGGGATGCATGCAAGAATTATGACCCCAATGCTGCAAATGTAAAAAAAAAAAAAAAAAAAAAAACAACTGGCCTTTTCTATCTGCAATCCAAACAGCATTTCCAAAAGCCTTTTAAAAGCTTATGAAAGCTGATTTTAGCTGTGTGCTTTTAATACAAGGCCAAACATGTTAGAGTAATCAAGACATACAGTGCCCTCCGTTAATATTGGAATCTTTTGTAAATATGAGCAAAGGAGGCCGTGAGACAAAAATGCCTTCATAGTTTAACCTTCTGATGTTTTGCTCAAAATATTAACCTTATTGCTGAAGATGCTCGAGCTTGGTTTTGGATGAGAGTAGAGGCATATTTATTTGCTTGAAAGCCTTTGAAATAATTTGTGTTGTTGTACTGTAGGTAGGCATGGGCATGGGTTTTTAAGGTTTATCGTGGTTTAAAAAATGTCAAGGGTTTAAAACCGCCAACATTTTCTGCTAAACCATTCCTAAAGTATGTGTAAGATTTTTTATTTACTTTTTTTTTTTTAGCTTTTTAGGACAACAGTATCTCTAGCAGAAAAGATTTAAATGTGCCTTTTAAATTTGTAAAGAAATCAGTGTTTTTGAGACAAATGAAGACAGCAGTATAAAAAATAAATTGTGTTCAAAGGGTAAAAATTTTATGTAAGCACAGTAATAATCACAATATCATGAAACCCTGATATTTTTATTCAAGGTTATCATATCATCAGAATCTTATATGGGCCCATGCCTAACTGTAGGTGATGTCAGATTGTAGATTTAAAGACCCTTCATAAAGTCTTAGACATATTCTGGCCACTTGAACCATCAAATGATTGACAAGCTGATTTATGACACAACTAGCTGACAGAAATTTCTTAATTAGCACCCTTATGGTTAGAACGGCACTGTTTAATGTTTTCTTGTAGTAATTTAAACTCAACCTTTTGCTGCAAATCACGCTATTTTTACAAAGCGTGATGAATGACCAGGTGAGTCTGATCTATTTTGTTACTTTGTGTGTACAGTCCTGTACAGGAGGTCATGATCAAGGTCAGACACAATCAGCTGAACTTTTTTGCTATTTCTGCACAAAAACGTTTTTTAAAAGTAATATAAAATATTAATCTACAGATCTATGCAAAATGATTTTGATAGAACAGGAGCTGAAAATTAAAGATTTATAAATACATACAGTTGAAGTCAGAATTATTAGCCCCCCTGAATTATGAGATCGCTTGTTTATTTTTTTTTTCCCAATTTCTGTTTAAAGGAGAGAAGATTTATTCAACACATTTCTAAACATAAAAGTTTTTATAACTAATTTCTAATAACTGATTTATTTTATCTTTGCCATCACGACTTTAAATTATATTTTACTAGATCTTTATCAAGACAGCTTAAAGTGACATTTAAAGGCTTAACTAGGTTAATTAGGTTAATTAGGCAGGTTAGGGTAATTAGGCAAGTTATTGTATAACAGTGATTTGTTCTGTAGATTATCGAGAAAAAATATAGCTTAAAGGGGCTAATAATTTTGTCCCTAAAATGGTGTTTAAAAAAATTAAAATCTGCTTTTATTCTAGCCGAAATAAAACAAATAAGACTTTCTCCAGAAGAAAAAATATTATCAGACATACTGTGATAATTTCCTTGCTCTGTTACACATCATTTGGGAAATATTTAAAAAAGAAGTAAAAAATTTGAAGGGGGGCTAATATATCTGACTTCAACTGTACATTCTATTTAATGTTTATAATGCAAGTCCAATTAGAACCAATTGATTAGTAAACAAAGCTACAGTGAGTCTCTCAAATAATACAGTATACACTATCTGACAAAAGTCTTGTCGTCGATCCCAGTCGTAAAAGCAACAAATAACTTGACTTCTGGTAGATCATTTGGAAAATGACAGATGATAGATGAATCATCTGTTGAACTTCATCCCAATCATCACAAATACTGCAGAACACCTATAGGAACCCACACAAATCAGTCAAGTTTGGTGAAGAAAAAATCATGGTTTGGGGTTACATTCAGTATGGGGGTATGCAAGAGATCTGCAGAGTAGACGACAACATTAACAGGCTGAGTTATCAAGACATTTGTGCTGCCCATTACATTACAAACCACAGGAGAGGGGCAAGTCTTTCAGCAGGATATCACTCTTCTCATACTTCAGCCTCCACATCACAGCTCAGGAGGAACAAAGAAGGTCAAGGTGCTCCAGGATTGGCCTGCCCAGTCACCGGATATGAACATTATTGAGCATGTCTGGGATAAGATAAAGGAGGAGGCATTAAAGATGAATCCAAAGAATCTTGATGAACTCTGGGAGTCCTGCAAGAACGCTTTCTTTGCCATTCCAGATTACTTTATTAATAAGTTATTTGAGTCACTGCAGAGATGTATAGATGCAGTCCTCCAAGCTCATCGGAGTCATACACGATATTAATTATTTTTCCACTGCACCATGACTTTATATTCTATACTGTACATTATTTCTGTTAAGTGACAAAATTTTTGATAGATGAATAGACTTTTGTCGGGTAATGTATCTACTAAATGAGAGAAAATATTACTTTGTATTGTAAAATATTACAAACTGTATTGTACAAGAATGTAAACATTTGGATATTATGACTGTAGTAAAAATAAAAAATAAGTGTATATAAAGTGTATAGGAACAAATATTTATCTAAACAAATTTTAGATAAGCAATTTGCACACATTTATACTGTGAATAAATGTAATATGGGTGTCAATAATTGTAGCACACATATACTTAAAAGATAACTTTTTTTAAATATTAAACTCAGCTGTGTTTGTTATTAATAGTCACATTTTTGTGGCTGATATTTTGAGCGAAAAAAAAAAAATCTAAGTTTGATAAGTAATTCAACAAGACACTTTCCAGCCAGCCTTCTTTGCTCATGTTAACTTAAGGTGCTAGAATTAGTGGAGGGCCTTGTATCTGCTTTCTCTGCACACTGGCAGTGAGGTGGAGAGTGGGCCTCTGGTCACTCACACACACATTGGCAAGAGGCCGGTTCATGGCGGTGAGGTCACTGTCACTATGACGACCTGGTGACAAGCTGTCTGTTCCACTCTTAAACAACCAGGCCCGCAGTGAAAGGCACAGCCTATAGTTAGTGTCACTCACAGCTTTCAAAAGCACAGGCCAGCTAATGTCCATAATGCTGAAAGCCTGAGTAAGTGTGTGTGTGTGTGTTTGTGTGTGTGTGCGTGTGTATGTGTGGATATAGGAAGGGCCCTGGAGAAGGACATGGAATTGTTTTGAGATTCTGGTAATTGAGGGACAGGTTCTTTATGTATAGCGCTCTCTCTCTCTCTCACGCTCCCGCTTTCGTTCTTTTTATTATCAACCCGTTTTCTGTAAGCACACTGTACAAGCAGGCCATAGCGGCCCCGGAGAATGCAAACAAATAGAAAAGGTTGTTTGATTTGACTGGCTACAAATTCGCACTATGAACAGCGAGACACATTTACATTCATATTAAATGAGGGAAAACAGAAAATAGTTTTCACAGTTGTGTAAGCAGATTTACTTTACATAACTGTTCTTTTTATTTTTTGATTTTTATTTAACACCATCTCTAAATTAGCAAATAATCGGTCATCCTTGGAACAAACTACTCCACCGCAAATTAGTAGTGATGACTTCATGAATTTTTTCAGTAATAAAATAGAAGGCTTTAGACAGAAAATAGGAGATGCCAAACTTTCTGCACCGGCTTATACTCCAAATCCTGTAAATATTTCATTTAATCATAATAATAACCTACACTGCTTCAAAATCATAGAACATGAAGGGTTAGTAAAAATTATAAATAGCTCTAAACCAGCTACGTGTATGCTGGATTCAATTCCGACAAAATTACTGAAAGAGCTGCTACCTGCTATAGGAGAACCTCTTCTTAACATTATCAACTCTTCTTTATCTATAGGCCATGTTCCAAACTCTTACAAGCTAGCTGTTATTAAGCCTATTATTAAGAAACCGCAACTAGACACCAACAACTTAGCTAACTATAGGCCTATTTCAAATCTTCCATTTATGTCTAAAATACTAGAAAAAGTTGTTTCCACTCAATTATGCTCTTTTCTGCAGACGAACAATATTTTTGAAGTGTTTCAGTCAGGTTTCAGGGCTCACCACAGTACAGAAACCGCCTTAGTGAAAATAACCAATGATTTACTCTTAGCTGCTGACCGAGGGTGCGTCTCGCTATTAGTTTTACTCGATCTTAGTGCGGCATTTGATACCATTGACCACAATATCCTCATAAATCGCTTAAAGTCTACAGGTGTCCAGGGACAGGCTCTACAATGGTTTAAGTCATACTTAACTGACCGCTACCAGTTTGTGAATATTAATGGACAGCCTTCACAAGTCAGCCCAGTAAAGTATGGGGTGCCTCAAGGATCAGTTTTAGGCCCTTTACTGTTTACAATTTACATGCTACCTCTGGGAGACATTATTAGAAGACATGGGATCAGCTTTCACTGCTATGCAGATGATACTCAATTATATATTTCAACTAAACCTGACGAGACATCTGAACTTTCTAAACTAACTGAGTGTATCAAAGACATCAAAGACTGGATGACCAACAATTTTCTTCTATTAAACTCCGACAAAACAGAATTATTACTTATTGGGCCTAAATCTTGCACACAGCAGATCTCGCAACTCAATTTACAATTAGAGGGATACAAAGTTAGTTTTAGCTCTACTATAAAAGATCTGGGTGTCATATTAGACAGCAATCTAACTTTTAAAAACCATATATCCCATGTCACAAAAACTGCCTTCTTTCATCTGAGAAATATCGCTAAATTGCGAAATATGCTATCCATCTCAGATGCAGAAAAGCTAGTCCATGCTTTTATGACTTCGAGACTGGATTATTGTAATGCTCTATTTGCTGGCTGCCCAGCATGCTCTATTAACAAACTTCAATTAGTACAAAATGCAGCAGCCAGAGTTCTGACCAGGTCTAGAAAATATGATCATATAACCCCAATTTTATCCTCCTTACACTGGCTGCCTGTTAAGTTTCGTATTGAATTAAAAATATTACTTCTCACCAATAAAGCTCTAAATAATCTAGCTCCTGTTTATCTAACCAACCTTCTGTCTCGCTACAAACCAACTCGCTCTTTAAGATCTCAAAATTCAGGGCTTCTGGTAGTACCTAGAATAGCAAAATCAAGTAAAGGAGGTCGAGCCTTCTCTTTCATGGCTCCTACACTCTGGAATAGCCTTCCTGATAACGTCCGAGGCTCAGACACACTCTCCCAGTTCAAAACTAGATTAAAGACCTATCTGTTTAGTAAAGCATATACTCAATGCATCACCTAGCGGGTTCCACACAGGCTTCTGCATCTTGCTTATATACACGATGAACAGCAGCTACGCTAATTATTCTCTATTTTCACCTGGGGATACTCATCCCGAGGTCCTCAGATTATGCGTAGTCACTGATTGGATCCAAGACCAGCGACGTGATGATCCCAAGGATTCCATATCCGGGACCAGGCCATATCCTGAGCTGCTGCGCTGATGGTCGTGGGGAGTGGAGAACATGAGTCTGATTCCAGCGAAGTTCCAGGGACAGATGAGTCTTCGCTGAGGCCATCTTCCTGCCTTAACCACGGCGAATGAAGCTCTGCACAAGACTTTTGGCCAGCGGAGAAATTAAAATGGTCGTGCCCAACTGAGTCTGGTTCCCTCAAGGTTTTTTTTCTTCACTCCCATCAGGTGAAGTTTTTTTTCCCTCTCCGCTGTCGCCACTGCCTCGCATGGTTCAGGATTGGTAGAGCTACGCATCAATGAATTGGCTCTTCAGTGTTTGAACTCTCAGTAATGATTAAATCACACTGAACTGAGCTAAACTGAACTGAACTGAACTGAACTAAAACACTAAAACCTGAACCACACTGTTCTAGTTACTATGACCATTTATGTGAAGCTGCTTTGACACAATCTACATTGTAAAAGCGCTATACAAATAAAGCTGAATTGAATTGAATTGAATTTTTCCTTCATCCTCATTTTTGTCTTTTATACAGTAATAGCCACAAGCGATGTCCGGCCAAGGAAAAGTCATATTTTCCACTTTATTTAAACATACAGATGTTAGGTTTATGCAGATTTCAGCATATGCATCCATCCGTCCATCCATCCGTCATTTCCATCCATCAATCGCATTCATCCATCCATTGTATCCATCATATCATATCATATCATATCATATCATATCATATCATATCATATCAATCGTATCTACCAATCAATCCATCCATCTATCTATATCTATATCATATCTATCGTACCAATCCATCCATCAGTCTATCTATCTATCTATCTATCTATCTATCTATCTATCTATCTATCTATCTATCTATCTATCTATCTATCTATCTATCTATCTATCTATCTATCTATCTATCATCCATTCATCAATCGCATCTATCTATCCATTCATCCATTGGATCAATCCAACGTATAAATCCATTGTATTCATCCATTTAATCCATCCATCCATCCATCCATCCATCCATCTATCTATCTATCTATCTATCTATCTATCTATCTATCTATCTATCTATCTATCTATCTATCTATCTATCTATCTATCTATCTATCTATCTATCTATCTATCTATCAACTCATCCATCTATCACATCCATCTATCCATTCATCCATTGGATCAATCCAACATATCAATCCATTGCATACATCCATTTTATCCATCATCCATCCATCCTATCGTATCCATCTTATCCACCCATTAAATCGTACTGTAAAAATCTAGTCTTTTCAACTTACATCGATTAAACAAACTAAAAATATTAAGTTAAGCTTTGTATAAAAGTTTGACCTGATTAACATATTAAACTTTAACATCATAATATTTTACAGTGTATCTATCTATTTATATCTATCTTTACCAGCACAAGGAAATACAGTAGGATTATTCTTGTCAACTCGAGCTCTGTGCTGTGCCAGCGGGCGCTTTCTGTTCTTCCATAATGGTGGCAGGTCTGCACCTGTCTCTTTGCCCACCACCCCGTGTTCACGGGCACCCAGGTCAGCTAAATATAGGCCCTCCGTCCCCCTCAACCCACTGCAGCCCTGATCTCCCGTAGGCAGTGTGCCGCGGATAGAGTTACACAGACAAATACACTACGAGATACTATGTCACGGTCCTGAAAAGAAACCCCAGACTGCTGTGCTGTTCAGAGCTGGTGTAGGCCACGCTGTTTGTTGTTTATAAATGAACTCGTTCACAGTCAGTTCAAGCGTGGAGGCGTGGAGCAGTTAAAAATTAGGCTTCTGATTGAGACTTTTGGCAGTAATCTAGGCAGGATCAATAACAGGGAAATTGATGGATGGAAAATCTCATATGTTGGTGAAATGGGCCGAAGCATTATGGTGAAAATGACGTTCCTGGATAATAAAAGATTCTGCCGAGCGATTACGGAAATGTCACGGAATTCCTCTCCAGCATTTCCACCTCTCGTTACGCGGCACCGATCAAAGTCTCGCCGGGTGATGGATGATCGTTATTACCGGTGGAAATAATAATGAGACTGGTCGTTGGTGTCAGACATTTCACTCTCGGAGTGTTGGGTCAGGTGAATCGTGATGACAAACATCCATCACAGACGCAATGAATTCACAGACGCAGGGATACGTTATGTCTGCGCTGCCTCATTTCACTGGATACTCTGTGTGTGTGTGTGTGTGTGTGTGTGTGTGTGTGTGTGTGTGTGTGTGTGTGTTTGTGTCTGCACTATCAGTGCTGATACAAAACATAATACGAATACTTTCTATGGCACTGCAGCTTTCATACAACACCCCCCCCCTCCAAATCTACCCCCTCCCAGCTGTTGCCGTGGAAACTGTTTGCAGAGCAGGAGAGAACTATTCTATTACTGTTAGAGAGGACGACTGCCAGGCCCATCCTTCAGCAGACAGACCAATAAAACATGACCTAGCAGAGGGAGAGAGTGAGAGAGGCAGGACGACAGAGAAAGTGCACTGTAAGATGGCTTACGCACCACAGTTTACATGACGTCAGAGAATGCTGCAAATGAGGATGGTGCATCACAAGGACAAACAGGTGAGGGAGTACTCTCGCATATTAACCAAATTTGAGAAACAAGGAACTTTTTCAGCAATGTTCAATGATGTGGATGAAATTCACTTAATTAAACACCACTGGACCACAAGCCTCATGTTGCACAAGAATATGTTTGGCAAAAGTCACAATACACCATATTTTTATTCATATAAAAATGTAAGATGTACGATGTTAATTCATGACAGATTAATTCATTTTAGCCTACCGTTTCAACTACCTGACCCACATGGTCTTTGTATTACCCATAAGCAAATCATAAATAAATAAAGATGAGTTACACACAAATTACAACGTCAATCACTTTTTCTGCATGATTGAGCAGAGTAATCTGTGTCGTTAAAATGACAAACTTGGTTGGTAAAAAAGGTGCACACTAACAGCAACCAACCAACCGTACAGTATCTGAGGTTTTCCCTAAAATTACAAATACAAGTACATTAAAAAGTATAAGCGTGAAAGCGAAAGATTGAAGCAGTGTACTGATGCTGTGACACTTAACCTGATAGATTCAAAAGACAGAAGAGTCGTTAGATTTAAACATCACGTTTAACAACTGTAGTGAGACGCGACTCAGCGGTATATCCTTGATAAACTTTCTGATGTGCACTGCTCTCTGGGGTTTTTTGCTCAAAGCACACGCTGACTGCTGGAGTTCAGATGCATCCATACGCTGCATCGCATGACAGAGTGTGTGTGTGGTCACGTGATGTGCGTTTTCAGTAGTATAATGTGGAAGGATGGCTTTTCAGAAAGGCTAGGTGAAATGCCAGTGTGGACGTGGATCAATTCGTTCTAAAATGGCATTTTAAAAGTAAGATTCATTAGTGTAAACCGGCCCTAATTGTGTATTTTTTGCGAGCGGGTTGCTGATGCGATGGGAGTGGGGCGGAGGATCGCGATACCGGCTCAGCATCATGATATCTATCGGCCATCAATGATGGCATCGTCTACCGACCCAACCCTGGGGGGAAGCCTCAGATTATAACAATTTTCAAATTCATTCATTCATTCATTTTAATTTCCACTTAGTCCCTTAATTAATCAGGGGTCGCCACAGTGAAATAAACCGCCAACTTATCCAGAATATGTTTTACGCAGTGGATGCCCTTCTGCAACCTTCTGCAATGCTGCCACCCATCACTGGGAAACATCCATACACACTCATTCACACACATACACTACAGACAATTTAGCTTACCCAATTCACCTGTACCACATGTTTTTGGACTGTGGGGGAAACTGGAGCACCCAGAGAAAACACACGCAAACAGGGGGAGAATTTTCAAATTGTTGCAGCCAAATATTTGCCAATCCTACCAAACCATAAATCAATAAAAAACGTATTTATTCTTATTTTTGGTCCAAGGTCATATGAATGTATTGGGTCCCACTTTATATTAAGTGTCCTAAACTATGTACTTGCATTAAAAAATAAATACAATGTACTTACTGTGTTTATAATGTATTTGAGAACACTTGTGGTGCTTTTGAGTTGGGATAGGGGTTGGGTTATGGACAGGTTTGGTGGTATGGGTAGGTTTAAGGGTGGGTTTAGGTGTAAGGGATGGTCAACAGTGTATTTACAAATGTAATTACAAAAGTTAATTACAGATGTAATTACATACATGTATTTAATCAAGCATAAGTACACAGTAAATACATGCATTTACACAAAAAGTACATTGTAACAAACTATTCATTCCTGTGTAAGTACATATTAGTTAAGGCCACTTAATATAAATTAATATAAAGTGGGACCTTAGTCCCTTTATTAATCTGGGGTCGCCACATCAGAATAAACCGCTAACTTATCCAGCATGTTTTACGCAGCGGATGTCCTACCAGCTGAAACCCATCACTGGGAAACACCCATACACACTCATTCACACACACATACACACTCATACACTACGGTCAATTTAAGCTTAACCAATTTACCTGTACCACATGTCTTTAAAATTGTGGGGGAAACCGGGTCACTCAGTGGAAACCCACGTGAACACAGGGAGAACATTCAAACTCCACACAGAAATGCCAACTGACCCAGCGACCTTCTTGCTGTGAGGCGAACGTGCTACCCACTGCACCACCGCGTCGCCCAAGAATGTATATTTTCAGGTTATATTTTGGTGGACAAACCTTGGTGCAACCCTAGAGGGACAAAATGTGAATCAAAGAAGAAATGTTATTCTATTTAATAAAACATATGGAGCAGGGCAGATATACATGTTGGTAGCCCACCTGTAAGTCACAATAGCACAAGAACATTGGGCTAGTGATTTTACAGAACACTGAAAAGTCTAGGCCTTTCAGAGACAGACATATCCTATGCTTCACCTGTTATTTTTCTCCTCTGTCTTGCTCAGATCTTTGACCTCTGAAACTGGATCATGAAAAGGAATCAAACTTGCAACATCAGATAAGACAGACTTTGTTTAATATGTGCTCCAAAGGCAACACATCTGAATCACTAATTAAATTACTAGAATAAATGTAGTGTAATAATAAATTTCTACTATATTGTTTGAAATGTACAAGGAAACACCACTTACTGTATGTTTTACCAGTGGAGCCCTTAGGGCCAGGGCTCAGTCTTGGACAGCCAAGTCCATATTTAACCCCTGGCTGTTCTTCCTGTGAGCCAAGAGATTGCTGTATTACAGAAACAGCCAAAGCTAAATACCCATCAGCCCTGTTGATGTCTGATTGCAGACCACTAATCGCTCTTTCAATCTTCATACAAATGTCATTTTTTATGATTTCTAGTTATTGTTTAAACATTTCAGCTGTCAGTGATTCCCCTAATGCTTCTCAAATCAGCAGATCCAGACGTATTACATTTGTCTCTATGCTCTCTAAATTGGCATTATATTCACAATAACAATCAAATCTGAGCTATCTGAATAAAAACTTAATGAAATAATTCTGATTTTAATGTTTCAACCATCATTTTTCATTCTAATATGCTGATTTACTGTTAAAGAAACATCTTATTGATCAGATCAGACCTGTATAGAGACGATGCCAACTCTATGAGAACTTAAAGATGCTAACCATCCCTGATCTTTAAGCACAGCAAACACTTGATACACTTCACTAAACATGTATTATTATTATTACAACTACTACATGTTAAGATTTTTTATTTTGGAAAGGCACTACAACATACACTTTATAACTGCAGGTTAACTAGACATACAGTAGTGCCAACCCTTAACTTTTTTGAAGCTGCTTTGAGACAATAATTATTGTGCAAAGTCATATACAAGTAAACTTGAATTGAATAGTATCTATGTATTATTAGTTTTTCTACTTTTTCATTCATTAATTTTCCTTCAGCTTAGTCCTTTATTTTTCAGGGGTTGCCACAGCGGAATGAACCGTCAACTATTTCAGCATATGTTTTACGCAGCAGATGAATGAATGAATGCCAAGTATATATATATAATGTATATATATATATATATATATATATATATATATATATATATATATATATATATATATATATATATATATATATATATAGTCTTATGAATAATTTAATAACTTTTATTAAAGTTACAAATGGTAGAATCTCTTGTCCTCCAAATGCTTTAAACTCCTTTAAATGTTCACACAGTAACAGGCCTTAAAAACACATGCAAAAGATCAACTTTTACTCCATTATAGTTCAACTAGAGACTTTACTCTGTTCTGAACTGTGCAATCCTAACTTAGCATTAAACATTGACCGATGTGATTACTGTGCTTGTGCACATTGCAATATCGATCCTGAAAAAGTATATTGTGCAGCCCTAAATTCTATAGTATCCACAGATGAGCTCATTTCACTTATGACTTTACCATGTGATGTCTGGTTAATATGGAGCCAGACCAGTCTCAAAAATAATCCATTTAAAAAATATAATTCATACATCCACAACACAATTCACATGAACAAAATACAATTCATAAGCTCAAAACACAATCCATAAATACAAAAATCCAACTGGTAAATTCAAAACACGATTAAAAAATTAACACATCCATTTCATGAATTCAAAAATACACAAATCCAATTGGTAATTTCAAAACACGATTAAAAAATTAACAAATCCATTTGGTAAATCCAAAAATACACAAATCCAATTCGTAAATTCAAAAATACACAAATCCAATTCTTAAATTAAAAAGTACACAAACCCAATTTGTGAATTCAAAAATACACAAATTCAATACATGAATTCAACACGATTCAAAAATACACAAATCCAATTCGTAAATTCAAAAATACACAAATTTAATTTATAAATTCAAAACATGATTCAAAAATTAACAAATCCATTTCGCATATTCAAAAATACACAAATCCAATTCGTAAATTCAAAACACGATTAAAAAAATTAGCAAATCAATTACGCAAATTCAAAAATACACAAATCTATTTCATAATTCAAAAATACACAAATCCAATTTGTGAATTCAAAGCATGATTCAAAAATACAAAAATACAATTCTTAAATTCAAAACTACACAAATCCAATTTGTAAATTCAAAACACGATTTAAACATTAACAAATCCATTTCGTAAATTTAAAAATACACAAATCCCATTCACATGTTTAAAACACAAATCCTATTATACACAAATACAATTTATGATTTTTACTTGTGAATTCACAAATTGTGTGTTGTGTTCATGTATTGTGTTTTGGTTTTACAAACTGGTTTGGTAAACGTGAATTGTGCTTTGCATGTATACATTTTATTTTGTAAATGTAATATTTTTGAGATTGATCTGGCTTCATAGGTTAAGGCACAGTGTCCTGTCCTGTCTGCACAGCCAAAGAAACAAAGCAGGTCTGAAAGTCTTTGCCATTAGTATATCTGTAGCTGGTTATGACAGCAGTGATCACTACCAAGCCCCTGCTGACAGCCTCGGGCTGAGAGATCTGCACCTCCATCAGTGCTGGCGGAGCATTTCTACACTCATAACTCTCTCCTGGACCCTCCTCCACCTATTCCTCCTCCTTTCACTCCATCTTTCACAGAAATCCCCCCGCTGACACCAGCATTGGATTTATCAGCTCCCTCCTCTCATCCCCGAGCCAAGATCATCCATCTGCCCTTATCATCCCTCCCAGCATTCCTCCTCTCTCTCTTTTCTGTTATTCCCCAAAGGCCATACGGTACAGTAGGTGTTCAAGACAGACCAAGAAGCCCTTGCAGAAAAGAAGTGACAAGGCCAGAAATCTTGCTTTGACTATACTGCATATATTGAAGTGTTTGAAAAAAAAATGGTTGCTTATGCTGACCAAGGCTGCATTTATTTGATTAAAAAATACAGTTCATTTGAAACATATTGTTGCAATTTGACCCTGGAGCCCAGCAAACTGTAATACAGTATAATATAATAAAAAAATAAATAATGCACTACAATACAACACATTATAATATTGGGGATGAAACTAGTGTGTTTTATGATAACCTCCAATTGTGATGTGTTTATATGCAGAAATGTCCTTTATTTTTTATTTACACTGTGAAATTACCATGGTTAACTCAAATAACTGTACG
Organism: Danio rerio; assembly: GCF_052040795.2. Classification (NCBI taxonomy): domain Eukaryota; kingdom Metazoa; phylum Chordata; class Actinopteri; order Cypriniformes; family Danionidae; genus Danio; species Danio rerio. The sequence continues at coordinate 21,007,327 of NC_141028.1, forward strand.
TAAATCAAATAAGCACCGTCAGAAGATTAATCATTTATGGTTTAATATATTGATGCACATATTTTGTGGAAACTGCAATGCATTTGCTGTCAGTATAAGCTGATGAACAGGACAGAAAGTTCAAAACATTGTTCAATACAAACTGTTGCTTGCAATATCATTTTTTTAAGATTGTAAATTTCCTTGCTGTTACTTTTGAGCAATTTAACAATTTAAAGTGACCTTTCTATATGCAAGTAATATGTTTTTTTTTATCTCACCGAAATGCTCTGTGTTTTACAAAATTTTGCAGCACGGAAAATAATAATAATAATAATAACAATAATAATAGTAATAATAATAATAATAATAATAATAACAACAACAATAATAAACACAAAATTTATTTTGCAAAAAAACATTAAAACGGTTGGAAAAACGGTTGTAACAATGAGTTTGAGATCCATAATTAAACATTAATATAAAAAATATAATTAAATTAAATAAATCATTCCTAATGTTTAGTCCTGGACTGTACAGTATATTAATGTAACGAATGTAACACCAAAAGGCTGATATTTGAGGCAGTGTCTTTCTTATTGCTTCATAGTTGTTTTTGTTTTCAACGGTGGCCGAGAGAGCTTTTTGCTGCAATTTAAGAAAACACGTGCAACAAACGCCAGCAAATTAAGAAAAAATCTTTATCCGTTTGACAGCACACATGGTGCAAATCCTCACAATGCAAACAATTTATAAAAATGCGATGAATTTTCTCACAACACTTGCAAAAACATTTGAAGGCAATGGAAATGTTTCAAGTGGACCCAAACACATGACAGTGCCGCTGTGCCGTGACTGTTGCTCAGTGAAGTTGTAGGTGATCTTTGAAAGGTGAGGTTTTTGTTTGTCTATTTTAACATCCTGATTCCCTTGTCTTACGTCTTTATTAGCCTAAATAATAACCTAAATAGCCGAGGCGAGTCCATCACATTTTAGGGTCTCTTTGAAACGTTATCTTAGTGTTCTGTGCTATTTGAAAGTGTTGTGATAAAATGTAGCGCGTTTTCGTAAAGTATTTGCATTGTGTGAAAATTAAGCAGGTTTTTTAAAAACGTGTATATGTTGTGAGGACTTGCAGTATGTGTGCTGCCAAACAGATGAAGATCTTTTCTTAATTTGCTGCCGTTTTTGCTATTGCATGCGTTTTCTTAAATCGCTGCATGTTAAGCTCTGTCAGCCACCGTAGTTTTCATGACTTCTTAGCTATTAGTATATTCTGACATTGTTCCGGCCAGTAATCAGACTGTCAGTTTATTAAAAAAAAGTCTCTACCAAAAATAGGCAGCAGAATATTAATAAAAATGATAGAAGGTTTTTTAATGATAAATGAGAACTAAATTCCTAAGAATTATTTTAATAGCAAATAAAATGCACCAATGCTGAGCATAAGAGGTTCTTAAACAAAAGATCAAAAGAATATTTTAGGCTGGACTGTATACTGTCAGAATTTCAACCAACAGAGCACAGTAAAATGCAATAAGGAAAGGTTATATATTTTAGATCCTAAAAGTAGTTTCTTTGTTCTTGCTTAGTTTTTTGTGTGTTTTCATTATTTCCAAAGCATCAGTCTATTCTGACAGTGGGCGGAGCAGTAATCAATCTAGGTGGAGGGGTGCCACTCGGGCCCTTATGAGGCTTCACCTCTGGAGCAGAAGAGAGTAAGAGGGTCATGCGGGCAGACAGACAGGTCTGGAGGGTTGGATTAGAGCCTGGGGAACAGTGAAGATGAAAGCAGAAAGGATCAAATGTTAATCAATATGCAGCACGTGCTTTCTGAAGGTTCTTTCGTGTCGCCCGTTTGCATATGTGTCGGGCGCCACATTTGGATAATCCGTTTTGTTTCATGCATTTGTGTGTAATGGGAAACTGGGAGAACAGTACTGATAAAGCTGTCTCTGATGTCTGAATTAGACAGTTTTTCAAAGCATGTGTAAAGCAGGGAATTTGCTCTAATGCTGCCACAATGTGTGTGTTGAGCTTTATTTAGCTGTTTTTTAGGGACAAACTCTTTGAGACCTCTCTTTTGGGACATCCTGCACTGTAAAAAAAATATGTTAATTACCAGTTTCTGTATTTTGTGATTCACAAGTGTTTTCCATTTATTTACGGTTGAGAATTGCATTATAGGATCTTGAGCTCTGTTTTGTCAAATTTTGATGTTGAAAATTCAACTCTACAGTTGAACAAAGTGACTTTTATTGATATTAGTAGTTTGAAATAATATAAGAAATAATATATAGACAAATAAGTCTGTAAAATAACAGAAAAAATACTGGCAAACTATTACAATGTTTTTGTACTTTAATATACAACAACAGCCCAGACAATATATCATTTTAAACTATTAAAAACATTCAGAAAATTCACTTTTTTAACTTTTTAAGGTTCAATGTTGTTAGAAGAAAGATTAAGAATTCATAATACAATTCATAAGCATACATAAATGTGAACAAACTGCTGATTTAAAGATATTTTACCGTGTGGAATGATTACTAAAAAGTAAATTATGGCTAGTATGATTCAATTTAATTTTGAAACTGATATCTTTAAGCAAATAAGACAAAAACTGTACATGATATTCCTCTTATCCTCTTACATCGTGTGTGAGTGTGTGTGTGTGTGTGTGGGGGGGGGGGGGGGTGTGTGTGTGTGTGTGTGTGTGTGTGTGTGTGTGCAATTAAAGTCAGAATTATTTTTTCTTCTTTTTAAAACATTTTTTTAACAGAGCAAGGAAATTTTCACAGTATGCCTAATTATAATTTTTCTTCTGGAGAAAGTCTTATTTGTTTTATTTTGACTAGAATAAAAGCAGTTTTACATTTTTTAAGAACCACTTTAAAGCAAAAATGATTAGCCCCTTTGAGCTGTATTTTTTTCGATAGTCAAATAAAAATACAAAATGTAAGCACTGTATTTTCAAGCCTGCAACTTTCTTACAATTCTGTTCTTTATGTTTCTGCCTGCATCCAAATTACACTTATGGTGGAATGTTTTTCTATTTGTTTGCATTTCCTTTAATGCTTAATTAATTGTGCACATTTTTTTTGCTTTATTTTGTTATGTTTTTCTTTATTTGCAATGCATCATTAGGATTTGTTTTTTATAACAATGTATGATAATGTATGAGATTATGTGATATGGAAGGGTATAAAAAGAGCAACATGCTGTGATGAAGAGCCAGTGTGCTCGAAACATTACCCGGTTTGTTTTAGTGTTTTAATTTAATTATTTTTTAACTTTTAGAGCTTTAGGTGTTTCCACTTTGTTTAATATATTTTTTTGCAATTTTTGCTGTTTGGCTGAGCACCCATTTAGAGTGATGTCCGTGCTTTTGTGTGTTTTTCCTCATCCCAATGATGAAAACATATTATCATCAACTATGTATTTTATAACACTACAAAATAAATGACAAACTCAGACTTTTAATGTCATTCATAAAATTACATATCATCACATTACCCAGTCCTAATTGAGGACTGTAAAATATCTGGTTTTCTGTCATCGCTTTCCTCAATTTCCTCAACAATGTTCAATACTCTTAAGTGTCCTGGCGTCAAGCTCAAGTCATTATGATCACAATCAATGTTGATGTGCTCGATATTGACAACACTGTCTGAACAAACAGATTCGATTTCATCGCTTGCAAAAAAACAAAAACAAAACTGCATGGAGTGTAAGCTTTAAATCTGGGTACCTTAATGCTTTATCTGCTATGTAAACAAAAGCCTAAGCAAATGTGTGTGTCCTGGAAAGAAAGTAGAAGAAAGCGGGGAATGCGAAAAGAGCAAACAACAGAAGATAAAATACACACAGAGGTCATAGGTGTGAAACAATATACAGGGAAAGGAAACAGGAGGAAACAAAAAAACATAATGAGGCTAATTTGAGTGAATAGATAAGGTGAATTGAGACGCTGGCATTGGTGACACTCGGGTCTCTTTTGCATCCGGAGGATCTTTCTTTTTTTTAACCTCTTCTCCATTAGCTTCACTCTGCTCGTGTGTGTGTGTGTGTGTGTGTGTGTGTGTGTGTGTGTGTGTGTGTGTGAGTGTGTCTAGCAGTGCAGCCATTTCATTATGCCGATGCAAGTGAAATCCATCTAGAAACTGGATGAAGCTTACATCAAAGAGGAAATTAATGGAAAGGGGCCAGGAATTGTTCATGCCATCTTTAATCAAGTTAAACCTTATTTCCAAATAATATCATTAACCATGTCACGACTAGTGACGTGCCAACATTAAAACACTGTTCCATACTAATAAGCCAAGAATTCGTTTTGTGTAATGGCCAAAGACTTATAAATGGTTGATATAATTTTGTATACGAAGTAGAATTAAAGAGCATTTTGATGATATATTATATGACAACATTTATTAGTGATTTAGCATGGTATTTCATGAACATAACTATACTGTAAAAACTTAACAAATTAATAATTAAATCATCTAAAAAATTAAACAAAATATAATTTAAATTAAAGCTGCAAGCAGCTATAAAAGGGACCTCACACCCATGCTCACCGTGGCCCGGTGACCTAGGATGACACAGAACAGAGGACAAATACTAATTTAAACCTTTGATGCACAAGCTATACAATAGATATAGAAAAAATAAACTTAGACGAGTCACTTTAGACCCATGTAGTGCATCAAAGGGTTAAGTAGGTAAATATTTTAAAATCCTGAGAAAATTACCAATTTATGCTAAACTTCCTTTTGGCAGCAGGTGGCGCTATGACTGTGACTCAATATTTGCATGTAGATGTCTTAGGAAAGGAATCCTATCGACCATGTGAATTTTCAAGCAGATATGAAATTATGTTGTTGAGTTATGAATACTTCATCCCTATTCCGAAACGCTAAATTTTGTCAGTCCGCCACAGACACGCCCTTCAACGAAAACTCTAGATATTTACAATTTAACACAATAAAGGTCTTCGGATTACACTAAAAAGATTTGGTTTTGATCTGATAAAATTTCTAGGAGGAGTTTGTCATAATTTAAAACATGCTATTTTCTGTTGCCAACAGGTGGCGCTATGACTGGATGTAAGCATGAAAACGTGTTTAGGTCAGGGACTCTTATCAAACTTGTGAATTGAGGCAGATTAGACAATGCATGCCTTGAATTATAACAACTTCCTGTTTTATGGCAAAACAAAGTTTTTGATGCCGCCACGGACACGTCCTTCGACGAAAACTAGATCTTCTTTAGATCTTCATTATTTAACATCGCCAAGGCCTTTAGACGACAATAATAATAATTTTGTTGTTGATCTGATAAAATGCCTAGGAGGAGTTCATTGAAATACAACGTCTGAAAAGGTAAAAAAATGCACTTTTTCGGCAGAGGAAGTCAAAAATTTTAGATGGGATAAAGCATCCACAATTAAATTCAACCATATTTTCCAATAACTGTCCAATACCGAACAGTACACACTGAAACTGAATGTTTAACAGCGCGCACACACACACACACGCCACAGAACTGTGTACTTGGAGTGCTAACAGGCTGTGCTGAAAGCAGATAAATAAACTAGGATGCTGCTGACAGCCGTTTGAACCAGATCTCTAAATCTGATCCCTGGATGTAGGTGTAAGTGTAGCTTCAGTGCTGCTTCCTGCACCCTCAACACACACACACACACACACACACACACACACACACACACACACACACACACACACACACACACACACACACATCAGTTCCTGCAGCACAGCCTTGGCTCTCACCCATACCTCCACCATCCCTCCGAACACATCCAACACCCAGGAGAAACACGCAGGCTTCAACCCCACGCTGAGCTGCTGGTCTGAATCCACTCTCCTCTGGGGCCCGTCACAGATTTTAAGCAATCTTACAGCTCCGAAGGGGGACACAAACTCGCACTAAGACACAACCCCATCATCACATGCTCGGCAGGAATCCGCAATATCTCAGCAGCGAGCATGGAGTCGTAGCACTCTAAAGCACGCACATCTACCGCAAGGCAATGATGATAAACGGGCAATATGGAAGTGGGCACGAGCAGAATACAGATGAGCGTTTATGTCCAGTAAGCTCCCCTCGCTCTGTCTCTTTCTGTCTCGCCATCAGTCAGATTGAATCGCCGCAGGAAGAGACACGTACTAACATTTCCTTTTCCAATCCTTCACAAAAAAAAAAACAGGTTTAGTTCTCACTTTGTTCCAGAAGACACATTTGTACTTGTCATTGGCGAATTCTTGGCAGCGGCTTCATCAAGGAGCAACTTCTCAAGTGTTTTAGTGGCTTTTAATGCCACAAAACAAGACTATATTGAAGGCGTCGGTGATTCAGATCTGAGTAAACTAAAAAGCGAATCGATACTCTAATTAAGGGACATTAAAGGTTTGGGAAAACAGCAGGAAAGCAATTTAAAGCTTTCCGGGAGCTTTAATTCTTTAATCAAAAAAGAAGAAAATGCAGCGAGAGCTGTGCAATGTAGTTCAGTCCAGAAAAACTTAGCAATTATTGTCAAATGTGGAAAACCTCCAACAGTATAGTACATTTCTACCAAAACATGCCTCTTTTTGGGACCCTTTAATAAGGGCATCTATTTGGGACGACAATACAGTAAAAAGGGTGGAGCTAGACTTGCTAAACCCTACCGGTTTACAAAAAATTGTCACGTGATTATAGAGTAAGCCAGGGCAACGACAACACAGGAAGCCATTTTTAAATACGGAGCTGAAATATGACACTGTTATATACAATGATGGTGCACAGTGAATGAACCATGGCTGACCTGAGGTCAAACAAAGACACATGACAAGAAGCAAGAACAGGATCTGCTGCATGTCTTCCATTGTTGTTTACAGGGCTATTCCTGTTGTGTCTAAATGTGTGGAAAGCCTCTGGCACCTAAACTGCAGCTCCGCACAGAAAGTTTGGCCAGAGGAGACCTTCTCTCAAGGTTTTTTTTCCTTCACTTTCATCAATTGGTGAAGTTTATTCCAAGCCACTGTCGCCACAGGCTTGCTTGGTTTGGGACTTGTGGAGCTGCACATCGATGCATTTGCTCTTCAGTGTTTGGACTTTCAGCAGTGAAAATTAAACCACACTGAACTGAACTAAACTGAATTTCTACTCTGAAAACTGGACTGACATGGTTTCAATTTATTAGAACTTCTATGTTAAGCCGCTTTGACACAATCTACACAGTAAAAGCGCTATAAAAATAATGATGAATTGAATTGAACAGAAAATGGCACATTTAATAATGTTTTTACTCCAAACTCATCTGAAGTGCTTGAAATTAATCATTTTGTGTGTTGATTACGTAGTATTTAATAGCCACGTTGAATAAAAAAAGTTAAATCCTCTGCCCTGTTTGATTCCCTGTGTTTCTCTTACTGTATTTGTGGTGTGTTTGCAAGAGTGCCCTCTGGCTTTTGGAGGAGATTTACTACTGGTCACAGAGCTGTGTTTCCCTGACAAGATGTGCATGAGAATCGCAGCTTCTGCTTAGATGCCGTGATTTCAATTGTATTTTAATTAATCATACAGCCCTAGCATTTTATTCATTCATTCATTTTCATGTCGGCTTAGTCCCTTTATTAATCCAGGGTCACCACAGCAGAATGAACCGCCAACTTATCCAGCACGTTTTTACACAGCGGATGCCCTTTCAGCCGCAACCCATCTCGGAAACATCCACACACCCAACTCACCTGTACCGCATGTCTTTGGACTGTGGGGTAACCCACATGAACACAGGGAGAACATGCAAACTCCACACAGAAACGCCAACTGACCCAGCCGAGGCTCGAACCAGCGACCTTCTTGCTGTGAGGAGACAGCACTACCTACTGCGCCCCTGTGTCACCTGCCCTAGTATTTTAATGCATGATAAAATATTAATTGATAAAAATATGAAAACACAGCTTTTCAGCCTGCAATTGCTCGCTTTGTGTAGAAAATGACTCAAATTACTTTTTAATACAGTCATCTGGAATGACAAAGAAAGCGTTCTTGCAGGATTTCCCAGAGCTCATCAAGACTCTCTGGATTCATCATCAATGCCTTCTCCTTTATCTTACCCCAGACATGCTTAATAATGTTTATTGCTTGGTAACTGGGCTGGCCAATCCTGGAGCACCTTGACCTTCTTTGCTTTCGGGAACTTTGATGTGGAGGCTGAAGTATGAGAAGAAGCACTATCTTGCTGTAAAAACTTGTCCTCTCCTGTGGTTGTAATGTAATTTATACATTAAATTATGTGATTTATAATTTTGTTTTTGTTTTTTCAGTTAAAGCAGCAGAAAGATGGAATAACAGACCAGTGTATTTCAGAGAGAGTATCACTTTTAATCATTTTAAAACTGTTTTTAATTTTGGCTTAAACAAAATCAAATATGCAACCACTGATTTGATTTCATTTTATTGACAATGATGTATTGTATGTATCGTACTGTAATTGTGTATTGCATTTTTTTTACAGTTAAATTTGTTACAACTTCCTGCCCAGGGATAACAGATGTAAATTAGCTTTATAGCTAACTCTGACAGAACATGTCATGTTGTACATTGTCCCGGTATAAATGATTAAAATAAATTAAATTAAAATTAATGAGCAGCACCAATGTCTTGACACCTCAGGCTGTTGATGTTGCCATCCACTCTGCAGATCTCTCACACTGAATGAAACCCCAAACCGTGATTTTTCCTTCACCAAAATTGACTGATTTCTGTGAGAATGGGTACATGTGGGTTCCAATAGGTCTTCTGCAGTATTTGTGATGATTGGGATGCCATTAAACAGATGATTTACTGGAAAAATCTACCTTTTCCAAAGGATCAACTAGAAGTCATGCTATTATTTGTTCCTCTTACTACTGGGAATGACGACAGGACTTTTGTCAGGTGGTGTACTGATAATTAGCTATTGCTCAATTATTAAGCAGATATATGTAAACAATTACATATTATGCTGTTTTACAATGATAACACTGATAGTTACAATACGAGTTGATGAAAATGTTAACTTTTTAAAAAAACTCTGAAAAATGCTTCTCTCTTTTTTTGATCTTTTGGTCATTGAATGTCTTGAGGTAGCATTACATGAGGTACGTGTACAATTACACCATATAAATATTTACAGCCTCTTGTGCTTATGTCTTACCCAGTGAAAAAATGTTGATTGCTTAAGTAATTAAACATTTCAAGTTGTACAGCTACTTCTGATGCTCATTCAAGTTTATTTGGTACTGCAATTAGTACTAAAGGAAAAGAGATGATCACTTCATATGGTTTACATCACAGTGTGGTGGAGTTTTCTATTCAAACAAGTTAACCACAAACCCAAGAGCAGATTTAATTGGTCAACTCAAACACAGTCCTCTATCAAAAAAAGTTTAGACTTCAAAGATTTGCTTAGAGTTTAGAAAACCCATAGATTCATTGGCTCCGAAAACTACTGAAACTGTATAAATGGACAAAAAACCTACAGAAACTGAAACTGAGAAGCAAGAGGGAATCTAAGACTGATTAATTTCACAGTAGCCATTCCTCAAAAAAACACTGAAACCACAGACCACAGTAAAGAATTACCACAGCCGTCTGTCTCTCTCGCTCTGTGCGTTGTTGTAATGGAGTGTGGTGTAGAAAGCATGAGGTCAGAATCATCATGCAGAAGATCAAAGTTTTCTCTGAATACTCATTGCCTGAGGCCTTGCCAGTTAACCACAACCCTCTCTCTCTCTCTCGCCCCCTCGCTCCTTCTCTCAGGTCAGCTTAAAGACTGAGTATAAAAAGAGCCTCTGGCATGAGGATCGGCCCGCTCGCTTTCATCTCTCTACAGTATCGACTAGAGACGGGTCAGGACGGTCAACTAGACATCTAGTTGGTCAACAACTAACAAGTCGATCAGTTAGATTTCTTTAATATTTAGTGGGGAAAAACAAGAATGTAAATTCACTTTTTGGAGAGGCTTGATTTTGTGATGCTAGCAGTCAAAGATTAACATTTAACATGAAGTTGAATGATGCTAACGGTGCATCCCAGGAATTTGCATAATGGCAAACACAATGAGCACAAATGGTTATATGTTGTTTCACAGTATTCTTGTTACGGTAATTTACAGTACAGCTAAATATAATTAATAAACAACTTGTACTAATCATTTTCAAAACTTCTATTCTTCCCATTCTGCCAGTAGCCAGTGACTTTTCTAATAATGTTTACATTCTAAATAATGTGAAAATTCTAATTACTTTTATTATTATCGATAAAAATGTACAACAAATTGGGGATGTCTAACTGCAAATTTGTGTAATTTTTTTAAATTATTATTATTAATTTATATAACTAAATTACTAATTACTAAATATATCCATCTATCTATCCATCCATCCACTTGTCTGTTCATCAATTTGTTAGTCCATTTGTCCATTCGTCCATCCATCCATCAGTTCATCCATCCATCTAACAATATGTTAGTCTATTTGTCCATCTGTCTGTTCATCCACCCATCCATCCATTTATACACCAATTGTCTGTTAATCTATTTGTTAGTCCACCTGTCCATCCATCCATTTATCCATCCATCCATCCATTTGTCTGTTCATCAATTTGTTAGTCCATTTGTCCATGCATCCTTCCATCCATCAATTCATCCTTCCTTCCATCCATCCATCCATTCATCCATCCAAAAATGTTAGTCTATTAGTCTATCTGTCTGTTTATCCATCCATCGATCCAGTCATCCACTAATTGTCTGTTAATCAATTTGTTAGCCCACCTGTCCATCCATCCATCCATCTATCCATCCATCCATCCATCCATCCATCCATCAATGTTAGTCCATTTGTCCATCTGTCTGTCCATATTTCCATTTATGTTCATCAATATGTTAGTCCATTTGTGTATCCGTTTATCCATCCATATGTTCAGCCATCTATCCATTTGTCTGTTCATCCATATATTAGTCCATTTGTCCATCCGTCTGTCCATCCATCAATTGTCTGTTCATCAATTTGTTAGTCCATCCGTCTGTCCGTCCATCCATTCATCCATCCATCCATCTGTTCTATCTGTCTACCCATCCATCCATCCATCCATCCATCCATCCATCCATCCATCCATCAATTTGTCTGTTCATCAATTTGTTAGTCCATCCGTCTGTCCGTCCATCCATTCATCCATCCATCCATCTGTTCTATCTGTCTACCCATCCATCCATCCATCCATCCATCCATCCATCCATCCATCCATCAATTTGTCTGTTCATCAATTTGTTAGTCCATTTGTCTATTCGTCTATCCATCCATTCGTCCATCTATCTACTGTATCTATCTCCTTAAGGTCCGATGTAGTTCAGATCTCCTCAGACTTTCATTATTAAAAGAAAAAACAGTTCAAACATTCATCAAAAATTCTTCAGTTTCATTTGACAAACGTCACTTTTTGAAAAAATTTGAGAAAGTGAAAAGATAATATTATTTTTGACTGAACATTCTCGTCGGCAGATGAATATGGGGCTAAACTTTTAAAATCATACACGACTTTGACTCGCAGACAAGTCAATTTTAAGAATATGTAGTTTTTCACATCCAAAACATCACCACAGTTTCATAGAACGTCACTCACTCCTTGTTATTCTTTTGCACACTCTCCCCTTCGCATTCTTCTTCTCAGGCAGACGTGACAGCTTTTCTATGCAAAAGTGCTAACGTAAATGATAAATAGCGAGAGCCTGTCGTGAAGGACTGAGTTGATTTCTTACCCAACATTCCCTTCAGATCATATCAGCATTAAACCTCTGCACGAACGTGTGAAAATGTGTTTTGATTTGCTTGGAAAAGTGACACTTTCGCATTTTAGAGACTGCGAGGCAATTCAAAACACATCCCGCATTTTTTCTAGATTTTTTCTATTCCTATTGCAGCCCAACATCTGTATGTGCCAAAATGTTCCTGTCTAGGATTTTACACCGAAGGAGGTGTGACTATAGCAATAAAGTAAATGGAAAGGACAAAGTGTGTCTGGTCTGAACATCACGCACACACACATTCACATTAAAATGAACCTGGACAGCTAGTTATCTTTTCCAGAAGAGCAGCTTTAAAAGTAATCTCATTCTCTCTCTCGTCGCCCCTCTGATCCTTAAAGTGGCCAAAAAGCAGGAACAAGGCTTTTTTTTATGTAACCTAATGCATTTTTCAATTGTTCATCCATTTAAATGCTAATGCCCCCATTCAAGGCCGTCTACATTGAATTTCCTTAAAGACGGTACCGGTTATCAAGTGTCAGGAGGAGGAAATTTGCGTTTGGTGGTCCGTGACCCCTGTCTTTTATCTGTAGAGACAGAAAGAAAAGAAAGCTGACACCTTATGCTCTTCAGCCTCTGCAAGCGTACATCCCTCTGAAGATGAGGCATGAGCGCAAAGGTGGATCAGCAGTATAAACACGACCTTTGAACCTGTTTATGTTATCTAGGCCTAACGAGGAGACCACCAGGCCACTCCAGAGAACACTCAGGACCACCAGGGGAAACAGCCATGTGAATGAGTCATTGCAAACTGCTGACAAAGAACAAAAGACTACAGAGACATCTGATCATCAAAGCGATTGGTCAAGTTTGAGAAGTTTTTTTTTTACAGAGATTTTACCTCGCTCAGATGTTAAGATTCCCTTTCTATAGCCTATATTTCCAAGAATAAATACAGACTTTATCTATGTGTGGAATACGGTGATGCTGTAAAGAAACTGTGCTGCTAATTGATTTGTTTTAGTGGTAACTTTGACATTTTTAAAAATAAATTATATTAAGACTTATTTTAAGTTACAATTCTACACCGCACCGAAAGTAGAATTAATTCTGCTTTACACATTGTATGGAATATACATATATAAGTAACACCAGACTAATCACCTAAGACAGTGGTTCTCAAACTGTGGTACGTGTACCACTAGTGGTAGGCTGGCTTCCTTCCAGTGGTACACGGAAGAATCAAATATGTCATATGTACATGCTACATATATTTCAACATCTATCAAAAATGATTTATATATGAATATGATGACATATAGCCTATATTTATGAGGTCCAGGCAACATTTCCAGATGTTGATGAATTGGCTACATACGTTAATACTTTACATTTAAGTACACGAGTTGTTTTTTTTTTTTTTTTAAGAGCAGTTACCTACTATTTTTAACTTTTAAAAGCAAATTTTATTTAAATGTTGACGTTTTTGGTTTTTGTTTGTTTGTTTGTTTACTCATAAGCACAGTACAGTGTTAATGTTCAGACTATTTATAATGTTTAAAGTGGCTCACAATAATAAATATTCTTAATAATAGGAATTAATCTGCCACGTTTCTGAACTGTGGAGTGCTGTAGCGGATTTACTGGGCCTACTATGCTACTATATTTCAATATGGCTCATTATAGTGGTACTTGGAGAGACAATTTTGGAGAGGTGGTACTTGATGAAAAAAAGTTTGAGAACCACTGACCTAAGATAAACACAGCCCACCCAAACACTCCAACAGTTTTTACTTTTCTCCATAAACTTGAATCTGAGCTGCTCATGATTTGTCCGTTTGTCATCCGCTAAGAAATGGTGGATGGTCACCTAGTTACGAGAAACGCCAGGGGAGCACGATCGCAAAGTCCATTGTAAATGGACAAGGAATCCACACGCACACGCTTGTCACCGTCGGTCAGATTAACAACACATGTAAAAAAGGAGTGCCGTATTTCAGCAGTGAGGAGATTATAAATTAAAAAAAGATGCAAGAATGTCGCCAGAGTGGCTTTTTGGTTTCTTTTCTTGTGCATCCCAGCCACTAACACCGCATCTGAAAAATTTTTAGCATAAGGGTAATACAGTCATTCAACTTCACAATTTGTCATGTTGCACTGCGTATTTGAATAATGATGGCTGGTTCCTTTACTTGAAAGCTCAGATTTGATTATCATAATGTGTTGTTGACAGAGTTTGAGGTTTACAGTATCATTATTATTCACACCCTAGAGTTTGCTTTAATCAGTACTTACACTTTACCATTGCACACTTTGCAACATTTTATTTATCAAGTTTAAGAGTCTCTTTAACACTTATGTTTATTTTATTATGAAGAGATCAGATATTGTTTAAATATTTTTGTTTCTAACTATTAAAACTAGTCTTATTAATGTTGGTAAATTTAAATTTAAAAATTATAATATTAGTAAATGTGTTATTAAAAAATATTTAATAAGTATCTATATCAAATAATATGAAACATGATATCATGATATTTTTTGTAATATTGCCCATCCATAAATAAGCCAGTATTTAATAGTGGGAACTGCTACTTAAACTACAGTGTTAACAGAACATATTGTGTCCAAAACTAAATAAAATCTCTACGAGGCCAGTTTGAAAACCAAAAGGTCAAAAATAAACTGTCCGTAATGTCTCTTTATTCAGCAGTTTTGTTGATATACTGACTGTTTGACAGACTGAAATGCATATTCTACTTGCCTTTGATGAAGATTAAAACCATTCAGTGCATGTCCTCAGGACAATAATTGACAAATTGAAAAAAGCACTTAATGAAAGAAAATATTTAAAGAATTCAGCCTTTTTCATAACCAATTTATACTCAAAATAGTTCATAAAGCAATTCGCATGTAAATTGCAACTCATTTCAATGGGGAAATTTACATACAAATGATTTTATGATTTACTAATGGCTTTACGCAATTTGTTCAGCTTCCATTTTATTAATAAAGCTCATGAGTTGGCTAAACATCAAATTTATGTCACGCATGACTCTTAAATATGCTTGCACTATGCATTAATGGAAAAATAGCACCAAAGTTCCCAGGTAGAGCCACAGGAAAGGTGGTGCTTCCTAAAACCCAACCTCTCATTGTGCTAAGTCACTTTAAGGCTCAATACTCTTTCCTCAATCAGCGGTCCTTCAGTGCTGATAGGGAGAGTGAAGGGAAACACTATTATTCCACCTCACTGTGCCAATACCAACAGAGTATTAATAGAAGAAATCCAGCCAAGAAATGGAGGACTGAAACCACACACGCATAAAACAGACCTCTGGGCTTCATGCCCCATCAATGACTCTTGCTCTCTCTCTGTCTCTCCAGTCTGTGTATGCATGAAGAACCCTCGCTATCCTCATACTGACCTGACCAGAAAAGGGGAAGACGTCACGTGCAAGAGCTTTAGAGGGATAAAGACAGAGATATAGACAAGACAGACGAGATACAGAGATAGACATGGTGATGTCTGCCCCTAAGTAAATCAATGGTAACAAATGGTCTCTGTATTCGCACCTGGTCACATCTGCGTCATGTTGGTCGGCTGAGAAACATATTGGGTTTCCGGGAGTGACTAGGCGAGAGGATAAAAAAGGAGAAAAAAAAAACGGGGAGATGAGGAGATAAGGATGAGGCCACTGGGAAAGGGAGAGGAGGGCTGTGAAAACCTGATGTTCTCCATTCTCTCATGCATTAGAATTCATTACAACGCTCCTTATCGCATTTTACCTCCTCTCTCCTCTAAATTGCTGTCTTTCTCTCTTGTCTTCTCCATATCTCGATCATCTTTAACTCTCAACCTCGCTCTCCCTGTGAGCAGTGCTACACGATATAGGGCTTTAAGTGGGCCCCTCCCGTCACAGGGACAACCCTTCTCCTGCTTTCTCGCTTGCTCTAAACCAGACTGTAAAAAAAATATAGAGAAAGTGTCCTTGACGTCCCCCGCAGGTTGCTGAAGGATGCAAATGAAACTACAAGTAGGCGGAGTCAGCCATCGGCATATTGTCAATGTGTCACCGTGCCAACTACGCATCACTCCAGGATAATTGAAATTGGGGAAAGAGGGCTGCAACTAAAGATTCCTGGTTGCATTTTCATTAAAGCATTTTTTCATTAGGTGAAATGCTCAACACTTTATTAAATGTGACATTTTCGTGTTCTGGACAATGTGCTTGGTTGTATGATATACTAATAAAGTGTTTACAGAGTTTGGCATTTTTTTAATACATTGAGCCACATTGCACATTATTCTTATGATGTTTCTCTACATGCTAATTATTTCCAAAGAATTCAAATATAGTCTGCATTAGTAAATGCTAGGTTGTTTAAAAATGTGATGACTGTTAAAAACTTCAGATTTTATAGCTTACAGCAAGGACCAGACAGAGTCTGTGGACATTTTTTGCTATTTCTGTGGAGGATTTAGAAATTTTGTTTCTGGATTTACGCAGAATTATTTTGGAAGTCTCGTAATTAAAGCCTTAATATATGAAATAAAAAATAATAGCTTTTTAACTTTAATGTTTACAATGCGAATCCATCTAGATCCACTTATTTGGTAAACAAAGCAAGTCTCTCATATAATATGTCTACTAAAAGACAAAAAATTACTTTACAAACTGTATTGCAAATAAATTTAATAAACACTTTCACATTAGTCAATAATATTACTGAAATTAATAAAAAAAAACACATTTACACAAGTAAATAAATAGACTCGATGGGCTAAAAATCTGCGGAAATCTGAGGACATACGTATGGCTGCATTTCATCTTTAAAACGAATGCTACGGGGGGGGTATGATGCCGTTCCTTTTCTGGCTTACCAGCTGACCGCTTACCTCCGTATAGACTGCTTTCCAGCTGTTACCAGTTTGTTCAGTAGCTCGACATGTGCGTCAGCGGACTTGAGACACAGAGTGGAGTTGACAATGAGGTTCGAGTCCAGTAAAGAACAGTTTTACAAAGCAGGTAATACAAAAACAGAAGAAAAAATAATAAAATAAACAAGTAAATAACAGGGTGAGAATGTGATAAAATCTAAAAACGTGGAAAAAAAAAAATCAAGGCTTTTCTTCTTCTGGATAGCTTTTTAAAACATTAAGGGTGGGTTTAGGAAAGGGGAAACTCAAAAACACTTGTTTGGGTTTAGAGAAGGGGAAGGTGGGGGGGATCGGTCGGTTGTCAGTCAGGTAAATCAGTCAGTCGACAGCAGCCTCTGGTGGATTTATAGAAATGGCAGTTGTGAGATGAATTTGGGATCTAAAAAAGCGTACGCAGCGGAAACTGGTGGATGAGAAAATAAAATCTGCAAAAAATGTAGCTCCTGGGACGTATCTTAATCTCTCCAGAAGTGTATATATGGGTACGTAATCAGAATGAGCCGTCGTTAAATCAATCTGACAGGTTTTGCAGTGCATTAAATCTAAATCAAATTTAGGAATTTCACTCACTGGAAAAATGGAGGCCAGACTTGAATGTGGGCACATTTACTTGTACAACATGTATCTGCTGCTATATTATTTGATAATTGTAAGAAACAATCCCAAAAATAGATATAAACAAAAGCACAAATATGACAGATACTCCAAGTTCAGATTTAGGTTTAGTTGTTTCAACTAAAAAAGTTTTAAACTCAAAGTTAACATGAAAGCGAATGTTAACTATGCACTATTTTTCTGTAGCAAATGTGGGTATTTATTTTAACATGCAGAGTCAATACACTATAAACAATTTTCTTACTCTATAAGCTATATACAGTGTGTTACCGTATATATTGCTGTTTTCGCAGGATATAAATCTCATTTTCAAAATTTCCATACTGTGTGCATGGTTTACAATATCTTACTGTAGATTTTCCAATGAATTCTGAGAAATAATCAGCTACTGTGCATCTAAATACAGTACTGCAAATGACCACAGACACTTTTACAGGTAAAACTAATAGTCACTTTTGGAGATGCCTCAAGCCTCCAATCTATGAATTGCTGTTTCAGTCACTTTCCCTCATGAAAAAAACGGGTATGTGTACATCATACTTCTTTTAAATCTATTTTTTTCTCTATTTATTTATAAATTTTCTTGCTGCATATACAGTGTCAGACTAATTGGAACTTGTCACAACACCTACATGCTGTTGCTGTTGTTGGTTTGATAGTTTATTTTTATTGCCATCTCTTGTATTTTTCTTTGGATGAAAGCATCTGCTAAGCGATTAAATGTAAAAAGCCAAAACAAAACCAGAACAAAAGAAATTAAGCAATCAAATAAAACCAGAAACAAAACAAAACCAGTTTTTTTTTTAACAATAAAACACTACACCACATCTCCCCAAGCAAATCTTTTTCTTATTTCCCTCCGAGACTTCCACTGTGTCATGGTTTAGGATGACAGCAGCAATTTGTGTGCAATTTGCAGCTTTGGGTAAATACGACAGACACTTCACATGAGTGATAATGTGGTTTACATCGTTGGTGATCTGTCTTGTGGACTGCAGTTCAGAGCTCCTGAGTAATCTTCAGTTTAGAAGTGCTTCTCACTGACTTCAGGTGAAATACGGCCTCTCTCTGGGGTCAGTGCTTGTCCATACAAAGCCGAATCAAATGTTGTTAACCATATCCTTTTCTCAACAAGCTGCTGAAGAACTCTACAAACACCCATCTCATTTCATCATGGGCAAAGGCAGATGCTGCTCTCAACTTCCGAGAGTACAAGATCCCACTGGAGAAGAGAGAGAGGCCAGAGCTGAAGTGTGTGTGTGTGTGTGTGTGTGTGTGTGTGTGTGTGTGTGTGTGTGTGTGTGTGTAAGATCTGTTTTTAAGTATATTGAGATTTCTTGGTTGAGCTTTGATTTGAGTGCGGATTCTTGTGTGGTTGGACTATCTGAGTCCTTATATAGGCTGTACACTTCACTGCGGTTATATGGAGTAATTTAAGACACATCACAAACTGGGTAGAGTTTGTACTGTACATCAATATGTTTTTATACATAAAAGACACCTTTTATGTATAAGACACATGGTATGAAGTAATTCTGCTTATATACAAAAGTCATTTCCATTTTGTTGTCAGGGGTAGATGAGCTTTCTGAATGCTAGTTTCAGTTAAAATACAGTCAATGAGCTCAATGATACCAACTAAAATATACATTCGTGAAAATATTTGTTGGAGAGTAAACTTGTCATATGTAGAAATGCTATGCTATAAGAACAATGTTGCTTTATATTTACTTTTATTTATGCATTACCTGATCAGTCAAAATATATTTAGCTTTCGTGTGCATTTGTCCCTCTATTGTTGTGTTGTTTTATCATAGGTTAGTAGTTCGGTGATGTATTTTGTATGTATTTTTATTGTATTGTATTGTTTATTTTGTTGTAGTTTTGTAAAATTGTTTAAAAATAAAGTCATGAAATGATTACAATTTTGATGTCAGGGGAAAATTGAGCTTTCTGTATGCTAGCTTCCACTAAAGTACAGTCAAAATGTTACACAATCCATAGAAAATATCTGGATTTACTAAAATAAAGTATAGTAAAAATGAACATTACTTTTAATTACTTAAAACACACAACAATAAAGCAAAAATCCTGAGAATTGTTTTCATATATGTATATATATATATATATATATATATATATATATATATATATATATATGTATATATATATGTATGTATATATATATATATATATATATATATATAAGGACAAAAAGGACAAATAACAGTGAAAACTGAGAAATCACCCAAAATCCTCTCCGCGCACAAGCACCATGCACTGCTCTTTGTCTACAGCGAGTGGCTCTGACAAAAATGAAGCTATTTAAAACCTATGACTCAGAGATATTGGTATGAAACTATTCTCACACACACTGAGGCCACACCATGACCTTTGAGTTCGGTACAAGTTTATTCGGATTCCAGTGGTCTCGTGGTGTCCAAGTCTGGTGCTGTTCCACAAGGACGGATTAAAATTCACCAATGCGCGCACACACGCACTGCGAACCAGCATTCTGCGCATTATTTGCACACGAAAATCTCTTTTTCTCTTTCTCTCTGTTGAATAAAAGATTCTGGCACTGTTTTACTGTGTCTATTCCCACTAATTGAAGCGTGTGTGAACACTAATTAAAGCTCAGGGGGGAGAGGAATCTCTTGATGCACGCTGGGAAAGTGTTTGAGCAAAAACAATGGCAACAATCCGGTGACAGAAAGAGGCCTAGATACATTATCAATGAGAATTCAATCTGATCGCGCAAATAAAGCCACACATGACTCTAATACCATTCAGACTGTTTATCTTCCTCTCGCACTGCTCTCAAAAGTCTATATTTGCATACGGAGTTCTTGAAAGAAGGGAATTTGGGTTGCTCCACCGTGTGTATGTGCATACTAATCAATCTCATGTTTATTAAAAGCACAAAGTACAGAAAGAGAGTTTTAATGACTTATAAGCCGGTTTCCTCCAATTCATTACTGCATTCAGCCTGCACAAAAGTGGTGGTACAACCAATTATGGTGTCACTCCTCTTCGGAATACCAAATCCCATTTTTAATGGGAGTGACAGCCATATTGTACAACCTAATTCATTAACAGTCTACATTCTAAACCAAACTGACAGCCTTTTGGTTGCTTTTTTGGTGCTAGGAAGAATTTCTATACTCATAAATTAGCCAATAGCAAAAGGCTAAACTCCTTATAACAATGTTTCAGATTAAAAGTAGGGCCGTGAACCTATTCTGGTCTCACGGTTCAGTTCGATCCCACTATCATGTCATCAATTTGGTTCAATGCAATAAGAGCCATTGACAATGCACTGCATCCCCATATTTTTTTTAAATAGCTGAGAACATACAAAACAGTAAAGCACAATATCACAAATGTAGTAACACTGACAAAAACAATACATAAATGAACTAAATATATAAAAAGAAACAAAAAATATAAATAAAACAAAACAGAAATTAAAGTATAGTGTGCCTAAAGAAAAAGTGCACTAAAGTGTTTTGCATTTACAAAGGTCATTTTATATTAGATTTTACATAAAGACCTCAAGTCCAATGCAAATTCTGACAATCTGACAGCTTTCAAATTAGCCAATAACGTTATCACACTACTGGAATTTGCAACTTTGATATGATACCAAGAAAAATATCAATATTCGATACCCTATTCGATACTGCGAGGAAACCACGTATATTGGTAATTATTTAAAGCGTTGATATTGAAATAAAAGCAGTTACCAACCTCTTGAAATAATTTATAAAACTCTTCATGTTGGTCTTTCAAGTGCTTTATTAAATTAATTGTATTAGCGCATTTACTTAGCCTTGCTTTCGAGAGCAAAGCAGGTATCGATACTAACCAAAAGTGAGATTGTATCATTTAAAATATTCCAGTATCAATACCTATTGACATATTAGCCAATACCTTACATAAATAGTGTGCTGCCTGTCTATTACAACAAATGATGTCGGAAAACCATCAGTGCAAAATAACTGGTCTATTACTAAACCGATATAAAATTGTCCTACTTTACATCACAACGCACTGAAGAAACAATTAATTTTGGCAGCTCTAGACTAGCCTCAAGATTACTTACTTCTTTTCCGATGCAAATTCGGAAGTAACTTTTGCATTTAGTTCACAAAGAAACTTAGGACAGTTTCCTTATATAAATCCTGCACTCATTGCTTAAACTATGCAGCCTGTCCGCAGCCAGAGAGAGTGTTATTGTGGTTAAGAGCTCCACATGGTTTTGAACTGAACTTGCAGCAGTAATGTGAGCAGAAGGCATTAGTTTCAAGCGGTTATGTCCACATCTT
Organism: Danio rerio; assembly: GCF_052040795.2. Lineage (NCBI taxonomy): Eukaryota > Metazoa > Chordata > Actinopteri > Cypriniformes > Danionidae > Danio > Danio rerio. Next base: position 21,028,982 of record NC_141028.1, read on the forward strand.
AATAAACTGAGGCTTTAATGAGCTGAGAAGGCCACTTACTGTCCTTTTTAGGATTAATAAAGCAATGATATGTATAAATAATCCTGAGCACAGTACAAACAAGGAGCCTGTGGTGAAGCCAGCCAACAATAAAGGACTGCTTAAATCCCTTTGCACCAGGCAATGTTGTTGGGATTCAGCAGGAACTGATCTGAGAGCATCAGGTGGAACTAATATTCAATATTCAATCTAAGAGATCTTTATAAGTGTAGTGCTATATTATATTTTTTGACAGAAATGGGAACCAGGTTGTGAGAGATAGAAGAACACAAAGTTCAGTACATTTGCTTCAATTGTTTATTAGACCAAAGATCTTTCCAAAAAAAAAAATCTCCATATAAAATATCAGAAAATTAAGTTTTATTCTTCTGCTAAATGAAAAAGAAGATATTTAGAAGAATGCTGGTTGATGGCACCTATTGGCTTCCATAGCAGGAAAAAAAAACTATGGAATTTAATGGATGCCATCAACCAGCATTCTTCTAAATATTCTTCAAAATCAAACAAACAAAAAATAAATGAACAAGTAAAGGGTAAGTAAATGATGACTGGTTTCACTTTTGGGTGAACTATTTCTTTAAGAACAGTGTTATGTACAATTCTCTACAAAATAGTACATTTACATTGCAAGTTTACACTAAAAATCAATGAGAAAGAAAAGAAATGGAAAAGAAAAAGCATATTTACTGTGTGAACAGTTTATCACTAAACATAAACACTTAAAATGACCTCAACATACCTCCATCATTCCTTTTGATGAACACTCAAAATTGACATTTGCTGTTCAAACCACTTATTTCAACAACTCAGGCTCGTTCTGATTATGTACACCTACATTGATTTCTTGAGAACACCAAATACGTCCCAGATGCTACGTTTGTTTTTGTTTTGTTTTTTGCAGTTTTTGTTTTGTGAATCCGCCAGAGGCCGCTCTGTATGCTTTTCAATATGTCAAATTTCTCTCTCTTAGTACCATTTGCACCTGCTGCTCCACCACCCATCCACTTCCCTAAAACCCAACCGACAATGTTTTGAAAAGCGATCCAGAACAAGAAAAGCCCTCACAGCCGCCTCATTTTGATCCCATTTTCAGATTTGACCACATTCTCATCCTGTTATTTATTAAATTTTTTGGCTTCTGTTTTTGTCTTACCTACTTTCTGGAAACATTCTTCGCCAGAAGAACCCTGTCGTCACGGTCAACTCCACTCTGTCTCTAAAAACCTCCGACGTATGCGACGAGCCATTAGACAAACTGGTTAATCCAGAAGGGCTGTCCACACAGAGGTAAGCGATCAGCTGGTAAACGTGAAAAGAAATGGTATCATACCGCATTGTAGCATTCGTATTAAATGACGAAATGCAGCCATACGTACTTCAGGCTACATAATTGACAATCTTTAGAAATGTATACAGGGCTACGTTTTCAGAATGAGCCAATATTGTATTTAAAATAAGCTCAAACACAATTCTTGAGTTTTTTTGCGACAACTTAATTTGTTCAATCCACTTAAACTTGTAAAAATGTATAAGTTAACTTAATTCTTTCATGTCCCAGCAAAAATCGATCGTGAGAAACCCAGTATTTTTACAGTGAAGCCATGCTATAATCAGAGCCACTTACTGTGATCATCAGAGGCTTCACACACACACAAAAAGGCTTTAAACTTCAAAGCTGCAATATTGTTTTAACACCAGCAGCATAACTGTGCTTGGACTAAAGCGCATTTCCCTCTGCAGACAGATCAGCAAATAGCCTACAACTCAGTCAGAGATCTTGTCTCTGGTGGAAAACGATAAAATAGAGGAGCGAGAGAAAGAGGGGGGAAAGAGTTTCTCTCTATTCTGTTTATCATTCATCTAATTTTGTGGTTAATTAAGTAAAGAGTGTCTCTGGGGCTTCCTCGGTTCCGGAGTCAGAGCTAAAAATCTATCAAATCCATCCAAGTGTCTGTGCTCTTGTTTCACTCCGCACAAATGAGCCTTCTTATTGCAATAAATATACACACATGCCTTGTCATTCGGTTACGCAGTGTCACACCCCCACGCTTTGTCTCACATTTTCAAACACTCCTTCCAACAGTTGATTGGAAATGATGATGATTCTCAGTAATGATCTGACTAAGAGCCATCGGCCTCTTTTCCTCCCACTCAGAAACACAGCTTCCAGGATGCGTGTGTGTGTGCTCTTGTGTTAGTGCGTATCCCCTTTAGTCCCAGACTCAACTCTCTTCCAGCCTCACTTTCCCTCACCCTTCATCATAACCCTCACCAGAGGCTCATTCATTTCATCTCCGTGTACGTTTCCTGGCCAAAAGCACACTGTGTCCTTCCAAAACAGACCTCTGAATGTTGTAGCGGAAACTATGCAGCTTGAGACTCCAACAACTATCACACAAACCTCTGCATTCAACTTAGGAGAAACTATGGTTTTGAAAACACCAATGTAGCCTAAAACAAAAAGGATTAGTGCAGAAGGAAAATGTAACCATGTGTGTGCAGTTAAAGGAATAGCCTGACTTTTGTGTGTGGGTGAAGGCATCCCACAGGCGATATGGCTTGAGATGTCTGTGATACGGATGACCAAAATGGACAGAAATGAAATGGTAACGACTGGCAGGAAATTGCAGATCACTCTTCACTCTGTTGTAGCTTTCATGCAATGATTTGGTCATCTGTAGGATTCACATCTCGGATCTTGTCAGATGTCAGTGAACAGGCTTTTTTTGAACACCGCATGTATCCCACTTGCATTTCAATAGACCAAAAAGGACTGTGTAATTCGAAATGTTCCATGTAATCTTGTTTGTGTTTTTGCAAATCTATAATTGGAGCAGTTACTGACATAGCAATTGATTTTTTTCAGGCATAGATTTGAATCTGGCAGTGTAATTTGGACAGGCGTTATTCACATTGGTTCATTCTCAGTTCAAGAATTTGTTTGCCTAGGCAGTGCTAAAAATCTTTACAGACTTAAGAATTCAAGCCTTAAAATCAGGAATGCATTAAGCATTTTTTGTAATTATGCAGCGGCTTTGGTACTGCAAAAATTAATTGCTTAAAATGATACTTCAACCAAAAATGCTGCTTGTTTTTAATCGATGTATAATAAAAAGCTGCATCCTACTGACTTTCACTATGAGAGAACAGTTCTTCAAAATAATTTGTGTTCCAAGAGCATTGATGGGAATAACAGCACTAGAAATAAACGGTGTTACTAACGGCGATACTTTTTTCAGTAACGAGTAATCAACTGAATTACTGTTTCCCCACCGTTACCGTTGTAAAATGTAAAATGGTTGCAGTAAAATGGTTGTTACTATAACTGAAAACACAGAATCGATTTTCATGCAATCAGCATCTCTCTCAGCCATAGGACCTCTCTTTATCTGGTGTGTGTTTGGGGCTGGGGCAGGACACATAACCAACCAGTGATGATAATCGGTGTGTCTGTGAACGTGGTGTAACTGAGAACGTGATGATTGGCTTAGATAGAGCACATTTCCATCGTTTGCCAATCAGAGGCAGGGTAGGGTGGGTATTTACACAAGCACACACACAGAAAGTGGCATACTCTAACAACTAGAAGCCAGAACGATGGCAAATGCAACAAGTTTAAAAGTAGCTTTTGCAAACTCGAAATATAAGCAGTACTTTTCTCTCGTTGAGGTGAAAGGCAAGAATGTTTATGCATCATGCAACTTGCACCCAGGAAAAAAAGCATCTCTCTGCATCAGTGACAAGTAATTCTAATCTAATGAAGCACCTCAAGTCTTGTATTGCCTGTGCAATAAATACTTAAAATTTTAAACCTCTATTGTGTTTAATTGTGCAACTATAGTTATGATAATATTTATAATGATCTGTTGAATTTGTTGGTTGCCTCTCACATTGTCCCACAACTACATTAAAATGGTGTAAATTAGTGAACAATGGTTTATATTTATTTTATTGTTAGTTGATAAATTAGATTTTTATTAAGTAACACAATAGTTACTTTCCCTGGTAATTAGTTACTTTTATAATTATGTAACTCAGTTACTATTTGTGAGGAGTAACTAGTAACTATAACTAATTACTATATTAAAAGAACGTGCCCAACACTGTCTACAAGAGTCTTGGAATGTGATTTCTAAGTAAAGCATCCCTTTAAACAACACGAGGGAAGCATGTTTTTTTTTTTTTTTTCCCCAGTCAGCTGTGCACTGTTTTCTGAATGTACAATTCCTCTGCGAATACAGATATAGCTTTCTACCTCACAGGTCTTGTTTACCTTTGCTTACTCATCTGATTTCTTAATTAATTACCGCATATTAACTGTATATAATAATGAAACAGAAATAACAAAAAACAAACAACAACAAAAAAAAAAACTGTGTTATAAAGTCTAGACTGAACTTAGCAAATATATCCTTCAAACCATAATCCAATTCTCACCTGCAAACCCAATTCAAACTTATAATCTTAACCTAAGTATATATCTACTTCACTCATGTTAGTACTAGCAGTTTGTATTTATTTTATTTTTTGCATATATATTTAAAATATATAACCAGTTGTGCACTGAAGAGGTTTACATATTGTGATTTGACTTTTCGAAAACCTTATTAGCAGGGCTGCATGAGAAAATTTTCATATTGCGATTATTGAGGTCAATGTTGCCATATGCGATTACAAATGGTATTGTGATTCAACTGGATGAGTTTTTAAAGAGAATGCACACACATATTACATTAATATATTACAAATATTACGTATTGCATTAAATATCATAAAAATAGTTCGAAAGAATACAGTTTAACGTGACTTAAATCACATTTTAAATCGTTTAACTGATCGCATTAATCTGTAAATCATTAATTAGCAAAGATGCCTTTGCGAGTGCAGCAAAAAGTATACGTAGAGCAGCAAGCTTCACATTTGCTGATGTTAAGGCAGAAACCACTAGTGTTATGTACCTGTTCAGGTGAGGAGCGCCAGAGTGCTCTCCATCTGGATTTCACCATCTGCGACTGCGACAGGTCAGCAAGCAACAAGCTGCGTTTCAAAGGCAGGACTTGATATCAAACAACTCTGTTTACACGTTATTTTAATGAAGACTCTTAAAGCTGTTAAAATGTAAAAGCTCTATCGATTGGAAGTTATTTTGAATCTGTTTTTTGGTGTCTTGTGAATGTCTTCCATTTGTTTCTATTGTGTGTTTTTTTATAATATGAATTTCAATTATCTTCTGATTTTTTTTATTGCCTGTTTTTGCTGTATTTGTAGATATCCACAATAAAAAAATTAAAAAATATTTTAAATGTTACTCTGTGGTGTTTAGATGTGAAAAAAATAAACTTAGAGAAACAATAACAAACTTTGTCATTGTGCAAAAAATAAAATAAAATGAATAAACTGTTCACACGTCATTAGAAAAGTACCACCTAAATCTGAATTGTGTATTTAGGCAAAAACCATTTGACAGTTATGAAGTTTGTTGCGCAAATTGTGTAGGTCGTAACTGTAAAACAAGATCAGTCACGTTTCACACTGTGGAAAAATTCACCTTCCACTGTGACAGAGCATGCACATTGCTGCTAACAGACCAGAACAGAGGACTAATCGAGTTATATACACAGCAAAATATGGGGACCCAAAACAACTCTATGGGTGTTAATTTCAACACTTTGAAAGTGTCTCATGGGGTCCACTCAAAGCAGAGTTAAATCAACACTTTCAAAAGGGTTGGCACATTGACACCGAAGTAAGGGTTAATTTTAACTCTGGGCAGAGTTAAAAAATGTAACTATATTTAACACCGCCTGGTGTAATATATTGTTATTTTATTCAACTCTTTTGAGTGTAAATATGGTAAAAAGGTCAAATAGACTGTAAATTACAAAAGAAAAAACATTTTATTTGAAAATATTCACCACTTCAACAATTCATTCAGTTTTTAAAATGCAACAATGTCAAATATGCTTTAAATGTTTTATTAGTACAGACAGTATCAACAAAATATGTATGACCAGTGCTCAAAAAGGCTGTTTCAGTCCTTTGGTCCAAACTTGATGTGTTATCAGAGCAATTTGAAAGTTCAATATAGCGTCACTCATAGTTTATTTCTGAACTCATAGTTTTCTTGTGAAATTACATTTTAAACATCTTGACGTGCAAATCTTTCACTTCGGGTGTTTCCTTGGTCCTCCATATCAAACACAACAGTTTAGATGAAGGTATAAAAGCTGTAAACTTGTGTGAAAACAAACTGGAGCTAGGAAATCTCATCAAGCATGTCCTGTGAAAGATGTGCTTCCCAGCCACAGGATGACCTTTTTATCCATGACGATGTAGCAGCTGCTGATCACTCGTCTGGTGGTTCCTGATGCACGGATATAGGGTGATGCTCTTCTAAGAACTCTTCAAGACTCCAGCATGACTAAGAAAAATGTTTAAAAACAAATTGCAGTCAAATTCTATGATATATTTAAAAGAACATTTAAAGTAAATAAAACATTCAAGAAATCTAAACTCACCTTTTGAAAATCTTCATGATGATCCACAACTTGACTCTCCCAGCTGGTTGAGGTGACAGGATATGGAAAAGTAGAAAAAACACATATATCACTGTTGGATCTCCAAAAACAATTAGGTTAACCACTATGACTAGAACTGGAAAAACAGGCAGCTGTCTGTCCACAATCCTGAATTTAACACAACACTTGGAGCAAATTTTAGAGGAGCTTAAAATCTTTTATATCATTTAGTGATGCTGACTTCCCCAAAATATTGGCCACAGTGTAAAAAATATTTATAAACTTCATAAACAGTTTTCTGTAAGCGTGTGCGTGCGTGTGTGTGCGCGCGTGCATGTTTCTATACCAGATTCAACTTGTTAGGCCCTTTCAGGTCCAGTATTGACGCCACCTTTCCTGGAGTCTAGCAGATGTTTCAGGTCCAAATATAATCTAAAATATTAGGATAAGCAGAAGAGGAAAAGTGCAAAGTAAAGAGCAAAACATTATTTAAGTAACAGTTCACCCACAATACAAAACTTATCACCTTCATGTCATTTGTTATTCTCTAATGCTCTAATACCCTCTCAGCTTATTGTGAAACAAATACAGAACTTTATCAAACATACCTTCATTATTATCACCACATATGACCAAGAAGGTGTGCTTGGTCATTTCACCAACTCTGGAAATGTACCATCCGTCTCTAATCAGCCACCGTCACAGGGTCTTGTGTTATTGTATAGAGAACTTTGGCTGTTAAAAAAACAACAAAAAATTAGTATCAAACACATATGCATAACCTTCAGATAAAAAGGAGAGATGAACATCACAAAGTATGCCTCACACTTTTTCAGATATCTTTTGATTCAGATGTTGATTATTGATAATAAATCTACAAATCAAACCTGTATCATCATTAGGCTGCTCAAATATGAATCAGTTGATTAATTTTACAGACAGGTGGCTGTTTACAACGCACTGAATTGTCTTTAATGAAACGGAAACGTTGTGTACAGTACATGCTAAGTTTGGCCTATAGTTTTAAGCACAATATCATGCGGGAGAAAAAGCTTGACTAAGATGTTCCTGACTACATAAATAGCCTAACTTACTAACGTCAGACATCCTGAGTTGGGAAAAGTCATTTTCGGGGGATACAGAGTTGATTTGCGGGAGGTAGCGGGAGAGATGAGAACCTGAAGAGCAATGGGATGAGTTGCGCGCGACGTACCTAAAGAGCGGTGGGGGTGACTTGCGCGCGACGTACCCGAAGAACTGGGAGGGATGCGGTGGAGAGGGGTGTGCAAAGTGTTTAATGACCGGGCGGGAGACGCGCGATTTCCGGGAGATTATCATTCATTCGCGGGCATCTACTTGGGCATCTGGGAGTCTCTGTGCATTTGCGGGATAACGTTAACGTTAGTCCCGCAACTTCCAGGATACTTCTGTAACCTTAAATGTCTGAGAAAGTGCAAACGCGGTCATTTAAAGACATTAATGTTAACATTCCGACTTTAATGGTTGTCAACGCTTAATATAATTCAAGCGTACGTTATCACGCGAGTCTATGAACTAACGGTATATGGACGGCCACGAATGAACCAGTTTAAAAGGGCCGCGGTGTTTAAAATAACCAAATTAACGTACACGAATAACAAACAATCATATGTTTTAGTCAGGAAGCCTTTTACAAGTAAGCATATGTTCATTTACTCACCAGATATGTTTTAGAAACTCTCCAGAGCTTATGGAAACCGTCCTGTGTTGCCGTTAGCATCCGGGCAGAGTAGGCTAGGCTGCTCCGGGGATTCCCTCGCTAGTTTGCTTCGAATTAAAGGAGAAGTGTCGATTTTATTTTACAAATGGGTAACAACGCACAAAATGGCATTAAGCGTAAAAGAAATGTATTGAACATGTACATTTGATGTTTTTATGCACTATGTATGCGTGAGCATATATAAAAACATTCTTGAAAAGAAGTGATAGTAATGCAGTTAAGCTACGTTAGATACACAAACGACCGTGAATGAACCGCAGAAGTTTAAAATTGTCACTCCATTCTAAAGTTATTAACTTAACAATATGTTTACAACTGTATTTCCTTAAAGAAAGTCAATAAAATACCAACATTTAGGTAGTTTGACTCACCCGTTGCTGTTCTAAACCTCAGATGGAAAATGGCGTCTGGAAAATTCTTCAGTGACTGGGGCTGCATGAATTCCCGGATGTTGGAAATAACACCACCAAGTGTTGAAAACTTAACTCCTTTATTTCGCACTGAATAAAATCAATTCTAACTCTTATTATATTCATTTATCAAAATCTAACTCTTTAACATCAACACTTTACTCTGAAATGCTTCAACACCGAGAATTTAACTCAGATGAATTTGCTGTGTACTGTTCCCAGAAAGTATGAGTTATTTATTTATATAAATCGCAGCATTTCTCCATCAAATAACTGCACTAGCCTGACATCGCGATTGTGATACAATTAATCGTGCAGCACTACTTTCAAGATTTTTTTTTTATTTTGCGTTCATCTGCCTCAAAACTAAGAAAAAAGCTATCAGAATCAGCATTTTTTTTGACCGATGCATTTATATATATACCACAGCACCGTGGGCATTTAACGGAGTAAAAAACAGGTCATCTAAAGTCTAAGCAAAAATGCTAATTCAAAACCTTACTTTGTAGGGCTGCATGACTTATTCCTCTCTATATAGGACTCAAGGTCTAACAGAGTCACTCAACAACTGAAAACCCTTGAAAGAGGACATGCGCACACATCAAGAGATTTATTCATGGCCTTGTCCTTCATTCCCAGAAGAGAGCTCCAGAGTTCTCCAACCAGTGTCTTTGTAAATCAGCACACGCAGCACATTTAAACATCTAACCCAGGGTCCTCTCTGGGCACCCCGGATGGCTGCGCTGATGCAATGTACTTAATTGGCGGTAATCAGGTCACTGGAGAGATGCGCAAGCTACACTAGGACTTTTCTAGAAGATGGACCACTGTTAACCTGCGCATCATTCCCGTACGCCCGGCCCCCTAAGAGAGCCGAAAATCCTCCTGCCCTGGAGTTACACAGCCTCACTGTATCATGTCCTGACAGCATTACGTCTTCCAGGGCTGTTTCAGCAGGGTCACTCTATCTGGCTATATTAAGGCGCTTCGGTAATGGCCAGCGGATAATGTTGTCCTCTATAAAAAGCAGTGTCATTACTGTTCAAATACACTTTTCAAAACACGTGATTGGCCCAATTGAGCCCAGAGCGATTTCCCTCATGCTATTATAAGCAGGAAAAAAAATAAACAGACGAGTCGTCCTGAAATAACATGGCTATTTGTGTGTTCCGGTTGTATTGAAATACACAACCCCATTTACTGCAGCCAACACATTGTTGCATATCTGTATTCCTCCTGCGTTCTTGGACTAACTTTACATATCTGCATTTTTTAGCATGATTTCTTCTCTCAGTGTGGTAAATAAACATTCGCTATATATTTAAGCCTCTTTGTGGCTGCATATTGAGCAGAGAGATTATTATTCAAAGCGTTTGTTGGGACTCTTCAGGTTTCGCCGTCGTTTAATATTAGGGCTGTTACACCTGCTGCTTTTATTGGATGTATAAAACAAGACAGCCATTATTAACTTTGCAAAGTGCAATGCATCAGCATGACTTCTCTAGCAAATGCTGCTTAATTGTTGGGATCAATCTTCATTTTTCAGCACAACCAGATCTTAGTTCTTAAACGCGTTTAAACACTTTAGCACGTAGATGTGCTGGAAAGTGTGCTCATGACCTACTTTAGGAACAGCTAAGCGAGACTATATCAGAGTTATCAAGTTATTGGCATCTGTGGGCTTTTATAAGGGAGAAAAATCCTCAGAATACCAAACTTTTAAATGGTAGCAGAAATCAAAATGATATAAAATATTAAATTCAAGTGACTTTTAAAGAATGTCTTTAAGTTTCAATTTTGGATGAACTATCCTATTAAGGACTGCAAACAACGTTCACTCACGCTTATAACCAATGTTTATTGCTTGGGTATAAATGCTAAAAGGAATCTCAAAAGGAATACTGACAGTAAGCACAAGTGAAAATCATCCCAGTATGCAATTATTCATTCATTCATTCATTCATTCATTTCCTTCGGCTTAGTCCCTTTATGCAACATTTAATGGTAGCTGAAATCAAAATTCAAGAGTTCATACTTAGCTGATGATTGATTATAAAGCTTGCTTGGCATGCTGTCCCAGCAGAAAGCCCTGAGCTCCTAAGATCCTTGAGCCCAGGGCTCCCCTTCGTTTGCAAGGTGAGAGGGGAGTTTGAGCTTAGGTAGATCTTGAGAACTTTCCTGCTGTTGTAGCTTATGAACAGATAGAGATTGCTCTTAAGAGATGCACATTTACTAGGAGCATGTCTATGATGCTGATGTGAATTAGTCAATTAACTTAAGTTGCATGTTTTCGGACAGTGGGAAAAAACTGGGAAACCCGGGGGAAACCCAGCACAAAACGTGAGCACTGGAAGAATGTATAAACTTCGTACAGAAACGTCGACTGGCTTGGTAAGGACTAGAACCAGAGACATTCTTGCTGTGAGGCAACAGTGCTAACCACTGGGTCACCGTTCCACCCATCTAAAAAGGAGGAGTAGGGGTGGAAGGGGGGATTCTTCAGTATGGAACTAAGGGTATTTATAGTGGCTTAGGAATTGTCTGATTGGTGAATCATAAATTAGATAATGCGGGACCAGCTGCAAGCAATCATAAGCATGTGATTCTCTCGAAATTAGTTTATAAATAAACTTCATTTATACAAAATATTAAATTCAAGTGACTATCAAGGAAGATCCAGTTCTGTGGAAATCTAGAGATTTTCTGTGTGGGCCTGGTTGCCAGACATGCCTAATATGAGACATGGCTATCGAACACGGCTGATATCAGATAGAGCGTGACTAAGGAAATTACAGTCCCGTTCCAGTCTCTGATTGCGAGTGTCAAGATTTAGCCGCTGTTCATGGTCCTAATCACTATCATTAATGAGCATGGTAATGCAATGCAGGGAAAAGGCTTCAGGTCAGCTCAGCTGGAGGCCAAGGTATCCCTGGAGAGCTGGGTCCTCATCAAGAAACAAGGTCTTTTTTTTCAGCAAAATCTGACAACCATAACAAAGAAAGTTCTATACGCAATCCTTTAAAAAATAAATGTTCCTTATTGGCATCAATGGTTCCTTGCAGAATCTTTAATAACCGCAGAACCTTTCCAAAAAAGGTCAAAGTGAATACATTTCTTTAAATGATTGAAATCAAAACGTTCTTCACACTAAAAACTAAAAAGTGTTCACCAAAAGGCTGTTTAGGGAATCCAAAACAGTTCCTATATGGCTAATGCATTGTAAGCATGCTTTCTTACTGTGCTCTCTTCACAAACAAGCTTCTTTCACAAGGGTTAAAGTAGTTAAGAAGAACTGAAAAAAGTTAATTAACTCATACATTTGAAACTGCAATAATTCTGCAATATTACTTTTTATTGCATAAAAATACGCAGCCCTGGTTAACGATCATCTTCTTTAAAAAAAAAAAAAATCTCGCCCACTCCAAATTTTTAAATGGTAGTGTATTTTAAAGATTTGCACTCTCGTACTTGCACAGAGTGTGTTTAATTTTAGTCTGTCAAACAGAAATGGATGGTGACACTTCTATCTTTTGCTCAGCCAAAACGGCACAAGAAAAAGCGACTGTTTTTATAGACCTGCACCATTTAAGAGAGAAAGAAGGAGAGAGTGATTAAGGAGAAAGGTGACTCTCTCAGGATTCGACTTGGAAAGAATTAATCAGAAAGGTTTAGCAAGGGAACAGACCTGAATACACAACAGCCTCATGTCTTCATTCACATGTCAGTCTGGAAAACGAGACCCCTCCCTGTAATCACAGCAATATTTCAACTCTAATCTAGCGTGGTTCGGTCTTCGGCTAAAACATCTTTCTCCTTGTGCAGGCGCCAGCACTGCTGTCCACTTTATTCTGGAAAAGCACTCTAGATTCAAGCGATATCACCACCCTACTCGCTCGTACTTACTGCAAGTTGTCTAAGTGGGTCAAGGGGGTCTCCGCAGGGATCTCATAAGCCACACGGGCTGTCAAGCAGCAGCAAGGTACGGCTGATAAGACCCTCGCAGCGACAGGCGAGAAACCCTGCTGCTTCATTACGAACTCAGAGATCCAGGCCAGAATGAACACTGAGCTCCAGTGCCCAGAATCACACCAAGGCAAGTCCTGCATCCATCATTCCACCGTCGGCAGAAGGAGGCACAATTAAAGGTGCTGTAAGTACATTTTTGATGCCTCTAAAGCATCATGAAACATGCTAAGTAAACATTCTTGTTTATCTAAAAAACAATGCTAAAGTCAGCTATTCTGCTTTGAAAATGTGCATTACTTGCCAGAACGTCTTTGTTTTGGTCATTTAACCCGCCCAATGTAAGTTTAACCAAATATAATTCAGCACCCCGGTAGCCTTGGTGGAAAACCGTGTATTTGATTTATTCAGTCATGAAGGCTCTGAAATTATGCGTGACGGAAATGCGATCTCCGGTGGACAGTAGCAGACTCCTAAATGAGACAGTTTCAAAGTTCCACATGAGTAATAAGCAATTTAGCTGTTTGCACCAGACAAAACACAACAGAAATAAATGAAATAAAGCCATTCAAAAGAGAACACAGAATAGTGCACTTACTGCATTCCAACAAAATGGTAAGGTTTATAATCGAATTAATAGATATTAAACCTCTTTAACATTTTTAAATGAATCACTGATATGTGTTGCAGTTCTAAAGTTCAATTTCAAATGGTTTATTTTATTTTTAGGATCCAAGATGAACTATCTGCTGCTGCTTTCAGTAGTATGGCAATAAATGTCATGTTAAATGGCATTCAAACACATTGTGAGCATTTAATACCAAATAAAGCAATGGTACCTGAGGTGTTGGTTAGAACAAAAACTCCTTCTAATATGGAAAATATTACATCTATTGTGTGCCGTTGCTTTTTATTTTGAACATTAACCTTTAAGCCTGATTTATACTTCTGCGTCAAGCGCACGTGTATGCTATGGCGCAGCCTATGCTTCGTCGCATAGCTCTACGCCATGGTCGTCAGAGCCGCTGACGTGCACCTTTCAAAAAATGTAACTACACGTTAAAACGACGCATAGCGCAAGCTCTGTGATTGGTCGGCTTGGTAGCGCTGACGAGTCTGGGCAGGACCGAGAGCAGTGCGAGCCAGATGATTGTTTACAAGTGTGGAGTCCCATGAAGGAGCTCCGGATGAAAAGTTTTGTTTTGTGCTTACCTCATAGTTAAAGCTGTTGCAAATCCGCCAGTTCCAGCCTCAAAATGGGTGAGTTTGAGCCACTTGTACATTCAGGAAGTGTTCAGAAAAAACAAAACACCAGCAAAGAAACTTGACACAGAGGAACATTAACACCTCACTGCCAACTAGCGTTTCGGTAGTGTTATTGCAGAACAACCGAAACAGCGCGCAGAAGTTTACATGCACAGCTACACGCGTTGCATGCGCCATGGGTCACACCGATCACTCGACGCAGAAGTATAAACCAGGCTTTAGGCTCCACACTCAGGCACTTTGCTATTTATTTTATTCTTATAAAAACTCCATGGCTTGGCTTGAAAAACAGATAAGCTGCATACAGCCCTGCTGCAATTGCTCTGTCTGTTGTTGTCTTCATGTTTGATCAGTTTAGGCATTTCTATCTTCTTCTATCTTCTTCTACTCATATGTGAGGTTTGTGCAAGCGACTCTCTAGCTAGCATCCAGTAAGAATGAAATAGATATTACATTACATTTGTGCTCGCAACAACAACAAAAAGGGAAAATGTATTATTTTCATTTGATCAGTTTATAATATGTAATGTCCCTAAAGATACAGGACTTTTTTCATCTCTAAGATAATTCAATTGATTAATCATCATATCTTTAAAAATCACAATAATAGATACCAGAAAATATTGTGATATAGTTTCAAGTTCATAACACCCATGCCAAGAACTCATTATAAACGGATAAGTCAGAGGCTTAACCTAGAATACTGGCAATTGGTAGTCTTTTTAATGCTAAACCTCTGTTTTTAACGTCACGTAAAATATGCAAACCTGAAGTGACAGCTGCTGTGATTATAATGGGACGGGAGTGTTCTGATATTGTCACGCTGCTCATTACTTTGTGTATAATTTATTCAGAATCTTCTGTTTTTCCCCATTGCTAAGTGGGCCAACGTGAAGTCAACCATTTATGCACTTTTAATATGATCTTGATTTACTGACGAACAAAAAGAGCAATAAATTCATTCATGAACTCTGTACTTAGCTTGTTTTATAGTGCACTTCCTACATAAATAATAAGGCATGGAGGTACCCTACATATGACTTTAACTAATTGTTAAAATAAAATGTGGAAATTACATTAAGCTGTTAATTAACATGACTATTCCCAATGATAAAAAGAAAACGAACATATAATTAAAATATTTATTATAAAGATGTATAATATTATATAATAAATATACATATGTTTATGACACTGTATTACAATGTTTTAATTTGACATTTTTGTGCCTATGACATATTGAACCTTCTACATATTATACAAGTAATTTATTAAATAATTTTACACTAGTACATCTAGTACATAAAGCAATAATTCCTGTTGCATTCATGAACAAAGCTGATTAGAACATTCTGAAACTGAATTGTATGCTGATAATCTCTAAAAAGTGATTAAACATTATCCAATTAATGTCCCAGGATGATATATTTGTTCAACTAACAACATCACACTTCTTTAAAAAGAAATTTTTATTAATCAAATGTAATAACCACAATTATAATGTCAACAGAAATAATCCACAATTGCAATCTGTCATAAGCATGCAGCCCCTACAGGGTACAAACGCAGAGGGGCTTGTCTAATCAAAACCTCGGATCATTAACACATATCCTCTAATTAACCTGTTAAAATATGAGAGCGGCCTGCAAATGTGCCTCACAAAGACTCCAGAGACCAGCATGCACAAATACACACACACACACACATACCTGCAGGGTCACATGAGTTTGAGCTCAAGCTTTGCATAAGAAATGGGTTATATACTACAGTTAATACAGGTAAAAATGTGAATGATAATACCCACAATTAGTCTGTGCAATGATTTATTACACTAGCACATGTGCAATACAGTTTTACATTTGTGATCCACAGTCGGATGTTTGAGATCAATCTTTTTTGTGACCAGAGGTGGTTTAGTAAATCACAGAATGTTGAAGAAATCATGCTATCTCTGTCCTGGAGGACCGGTGTTCGGCAGATTTTATCTCCAACTCCAATCAGATCCACCTGGGCTAGCTAATCAAGCTCTTACTAGGTTTTCTAGAAATATCAGGTGCATCCCAATTTGCATACTTATGCACTATTCTACACCATTTACTAGTAAAAATAGTGAAAATATTGTAAGTAGTGCATTCACACTGAAAATTATACAAATAATAAATGCACTTTAATTACCTGGATGATACACTCATTCAGCCGGTAAAATGAAGTGTGGAATGCTGGACACTTCATGCACTCAATAGTCACAGCTTTGCTTAGGAAGCGTAAAGATCAGGGGCCTCATGTATCAACGCTGCGTACGCACAAAAACATTGCGTACACAAGGTTTCACGCTCAGAATCGCTCACGTTTGGATTTACTAACAATGAACTGAACGTGGGAATGTGCGCAGGTTCACGGCAGCTTTTGGCAGGCGTACGCACATTTTTTGTGCGTGTCTGTTTTATTTCCATTGGCGACTCCTAGAGGCAGTTGTGTTAAATTCTTCTCTACAAAGTGTCTGATCCTTGCAATGGCAGCTGTATGAGACGGGTTCATCTAGTAGGTATGTAAGATTTCCATACCATACAGTTGACCAGCTAAACATTAAAGCACAATTTGCAGCAGTCGCCTGTTTTCCCAATGTAATCTGAGCTATCTACTGCACGCACATTCCTATAAAGACACTATCTGAAGATGAATTTGCATGCGTGAATCAGAAACATTTCCATTCAATAAATGTGCAAATAAAATATGATGCACAAACTTATTAATGATTCCTACTAGTCTTTCTCGTGATAAATAGTTGGCAAAATATGATATGTAGCGGGGGGAAAAAAAGAAGATAGAGTTCATCTGACGCTGGATTCGAGCCGAGTTCATGCTCGAACGTGTCAAAACATGATCACATCTCCCACTCTATTTTTTTTTCTTTTGTTGTTAATTCCGAAAAACAAACTTGCAAATAACACCGCTTTTCTCCGATCTACCTCCGAAAGCAGCACCTCCAATTCACATTCTGTTCAAAGTTTCTCTTTTTGCTTGCTTTTGCCATTGCTTTTTCGTTGGGTTTTGCCATTAGCATAGTCATTAGCATATTCATACGGGGGAGGAGGCAGGGAGGGGTTTTGTGCTCGTGCATGTTGCGCTCAGTTTCACGTTCATTCGGATGTACAAAAGAATATGCGTGAGATTCGGCGTACGCAGTGTTTCATACATCTGAATTTTTTTCTGCGTACGCACATTTACAGCTTTGTGCGTACGCAATGTTTTAGTAAGATTTCCACGCAAGTCTTCGTACATGAGGCCCCTGAGCTTTCGGGCCCTGATGTTAGATTACTTTATTTATTTTGGATTGTGAAAGCAGTATTCTCCGATGAAAGTGATGATTATGCCTCCTGATGGTGAATGCGGTTATACTCAAGGCAGGTATTATTTGATAGTTTGGTCTTTTGCTTCACTAATTTAGCAACTGTCAAACTTCATTAGGGAAACGGTTTGATTTACCATTTAGTAAAAAAACATTAGTGCTCCACTTGGGACGACACTACATTCATATACTATGCTGTTGAGTGTGTAAGTGCATAAGTACATAGTGTATTAGTGCATAGTGTATAGTGTGCCATATGGGGAGCAGCTACCCTTACAGCTGTGTTGAGACAAGTTGGAGCTAAATCTGCAGAACACTGAAGCTACAAGATTGAGTTTGAGAACCCCTGATTTGTGATATACAGTGATAAAGCCTTGGTCAATTAGCATTGCTTTAGAAATGTAGTTTATGCTAATTAAAACCCAGAATGGCATGAAGAGAAATAATCGAGATTTGGTTATTACACAATGATTTGCTTATTGCATTCATGTTTGATGTACTTCTTTTAATCGTTTCTATCATCTTTATTGTCTTTGCTCTGCAGCAGTGATAGCAGATGTCTCTTTTTTTAGTAATCTATATGTGGAGTTTGTGCACAACGCCACCCTCTAGAGTCCAGTATGAATGAAAGCATTACAATGTGCGATCAACACATTAGCCCCTTTCACACATACAGTGTGATTTTCCAGAAAAGGGATTGTATATAAATGGGCCTTTTTAGAAAAAAAAATGGTTAATTTGTTTTTACCAATTTTCCTAAAAAAGAAGTTGTAACATTACCAATAATTTGCCAGAATGCTGCTCTGCGTGAATGCAGAAGGAAAATTGCCGGAAAGAGTATGTTCATGATTAGAACCTCCATATGTTTTCATCAAAGTTGTTCACAATACTAATCCATTTTTAGAATTTGTAATGTTGTCAATTGTGAAAACGTTTAGCTGCAGTTTGCGCTTCTGCCTTTGGATGTTTTTGAGACAAAGCAGCTGCATGAATGCTAAAGCTTTAAATAAAAGTGTCTAAATCAACAAAAGCCTGAGCCCTTCTATGTTTACTAATACAAGCGCAGCAGTTTAGAGGCCATTTCTGGCTAATAATGTCAAAATTTACCAGTATTTTGGAGTGAATCGTCTTTTCCAGAAAAATTTCTGGAACGTCTTTCCCTGTG
The DNA here is from genome assembly GCF_052040795.2 of Danio rerio. Taxonomy (NCBI): domain Eukaryota; kingdom Metazoa; phylum Chordata; class Actinopteri; order Cypriniformes; family Danionidae; genus Danio; species Danio rerio. The sequence continues at coordinate 21,047,451 of NC_141028.1, forward strand.
TTATCAGCGCTTTTTTTAAATGACCAGTAAAGTCGTTCTGGAAATAATTCAGATATTTACCAGTATCACTGTGTAAAGGGTGCCAATTTTCAAGGTTTTGAACTTTTGTCCTGCAAGTTTTATCTTCAATCTTCTTCAGCACATCTGCTTGGTTATTTTATATGATCCTGAAAAGCTTGATTAGCAGTGTGTACAGAAGTAGAATTATAAAAATATATATATAAATATATATATATATATATATATATATATATATATATATATATATATATATATATATATATATATATATAAATATATATATATATATAGTAAACTATATATATATATATAAAAATAATAAAAAACTAAAAATATTGTGATATATTCCTAAATCCATATAGCCCTACTTTACATTTTCCACTTTGTTCTTATGATATAGCACAAGAATAGGAAAAAAAACACAAAGAATGAAAGAATGAGCCTAAAGAAATAGAATGAATTGAAAGCGCTCAGAATAGGTGCAAACTTAAAAGGTCAGCAACGCATTGCGTAAAGCTCCTCCAGGTTAAAGTCTGAACACTTCTCAGTTTTTAACGGCTCATTTGAGGGTGAGAGGAGAGAAAAGCTGAGAAGAAACATAGCGCTGAGTTATTATATTAATGAAGGACTCCACGCGACAGCTGCCTGCAGAGATGCTGAGGCCTTGCTCAACCGTTCCCTTTTTCAGAGGCTGCCGCTTTCAATCTGACAGGCAAATGGGGCAGTGCCACAACACACCCGCTGCTGCTGCTGATGCAGAAGACTCGTCTCCAAACAGACACAAACACTTTCTCTTTCTCTCATCTCTTACTCTCTTGAGCTTAGCTAAAGTCTGAGCTGTTTTGTAAAAGCAATCAATGATTTTCAGTTTTGCTTCTGACGACGATGACAAAGAGCTAATAAATGGCACGTTTACATCTCCAGGGTTTAGCAGTGCCAAATTAATGACTCATTCAAAAAGATTCAGGAGTTATCGTTTATTGATGAAGAATGTCATTTTTTAGACAGTAAATGTTGCTTTCTCTAAATATTATGGCGTCTTAATTATCAGTTCAATAAAAAGTTTTACTGAATTAAAAGAAAATATGTTGTAAGTGACAAAACATATTTAGTTGTCAACCTAGGATTGTTAATTTTCTGTAACAGTTCTATAACAAAGGCAGCATGGTGGCGCAGTGGGTAGCACAACTGCCTTACAGCAAGAAGGTCGCTGGTTCGAGCGGGTTTCCACTTCCCCCACAGTCCAAAGACATGCGCAATAGGTGAATTAAATAAACTAAATTGGCCGTATGCATGTGAGTGTGTGCAAGAGTGTGTGGGTGTTTTCCAGTGTTGTGTTGCGGCTGGAAGGGCATCCGCTGTGTAAAACATATGCTGGATTAGTTGGCGGTTCATTCTGCTGTGGCGAGCCCTGATTAATGAAGGGATTGAGCCGAAAAGAAAATGAATGAATGTACGAGTTCTATAAATCTTTTGAGTAGAACTTAAATTTGTTGAGTGAACAAAAAACCTAAAGGAAATTGGTACTAAGATATAGTTACGCCAACCTAGAAATGCAATAACAGTCTGTTACCAACCCTACACTGCATTTTGTGAGTGTATGTTCTTTCTGTCTCTCTCTCTCTCTCTCTTTCTCACTGACCTATAACTATTACATTTAGGTACCGACTACATTTGGAGCACTATTGGCTGGCTAGACTGCCAATCATAATCAACTCTGTGATGACTACTATTCTCTCTGCCAATCATGATCGGCACAGAGACCTTTGAAACTAAAGTGGCAAAGGAAAGAAATCAGCTGCTGCTTGACGTTTGGCGTGTTGTCTGTTTTGTGGTGTCCGATTGTTTTTATCCTGATACTAATGCTGACTTTGGGTAGATCTGTTGAAACTATATGTTGTTAAAGTTCTGTTATTTGTAATATCCAAGTTCAAAGCAGATGTCCTGTGTCTCGCACATTTTAGCCTGTTAATGCTCCATTCAAAACTTGCAATGACCTATTGACACGGAAGACCTGGAACTGTATAAGTCATGTGACATACAAACCTTGCCCGCAGGCTGTTTGATGTTTAGACACTAGCAAAGATTTAAAAATACACTAGATGCCTTCTAGTACAGGGACCAATCATCGATCGTTATAGACTGACAATACTCTAAGTGAGGGGCTCGGACCAGACATAAGTTTCTGCAGATTTTGTGTGATTCAACGTTTAGAAATGAAACTAAAGAGACAGTTGTAGTTTAATTTTATTCCTAATATAAAATATAATCGCAAGTTGGCAAGCAACTTTGGAGAATTTGATGTTTCCCCATTCAGACAGAATGCCTGAGCATACTGCCCAAGAGGCGTTTCAAAGTTGGCCGCTGAGTGAAATGACTTGTCTTAAAGTGACTTTGACTCTAGTTAGCGAAGTGCGCTAATTTGTATTTTTGTTTTTTAGTTAATGAAGACTTTCTTTTCAAATAGTTATTTTCTTATTTACAAGATTGGGAGGAGATTATGGGAATATTTTGTTATATTTTTTTCTTAAACTTTCTAGTAAAACTTTCAGTTCCCTCTCCTATTTGTCTTGGTTTTACAAATTTATTAGCATATAATAATTGTTTCTACATATTGTAAATATATGGTTTGTGTGAGCAATAAATCTTTTGCTAAATTTGTTGTTCTGGGTTTCTCTTGCCACCTTTACCATTAGTTTATCCTTTTGGTCATCTCAATGTTACTAATGTTAGACATATTTCCATCGAGGGTCATAAGTCAAACCCAACAAAACATTTATTCCTATTATTTGTCAATTAAACTTATTAGGTTTGGGTATGGTTTGTTTTAAATGAATATTAATGTAAAATCAAATAATAACAGCTGACAAAGAATTTAAAAACTGCACAATATCAAGGTTTCTATGGGTTTTAATCAAATAAATGCAAGCTTGGTGAGCATATGAGACATCTTTAAAAAAATAATTAATACATTTTCAACCTCAAAGGCAGTCTGTGTAAACCCAAATGAAATCAACTCCACCTTAAACCATAATCCAGATCCAGATCCAGATTCAGATCAAATCAGCCTTGACTTGAGGCAGAGTTTCCACTTCCCATTACATGGAATATGCATCAGACATTCCACGAACTGTCCCTAGCCATACAATCTGCAGCACAATCTTTTGCTTTCATCACAATTTTCGGCTCGATTAATTCTCGCAGTTGGGAATTCCAGTGTTTTTTCTTTGACGCAACACAGTAATTACTCTTTCATCTCCCGCCTGTGTGCTTTTTGAGTTCAGTAGCGGGGGTTTATTATGCCTGCGTGTTGCATGTCTGACGTCCGCTGACAAATCTGACTTCCAAGCGTTTGTTAGGTTTAGCTCACAGTCTGTTTATAGAACTAAACATCGCAGCGTTTAATGTTTACCTTTGACGGACCGGTGAGAAACGCTAAGAGGGGACAACGCGAGAGTGATTGTGAAAACGAACAACTGACCCAGCTGTCCGTTGTGTTGTATCTCCTAAAAGGCAAGAAAAATCTGACTCATCAAGCCCCAAGCTGATCCTCCGTAACGAACACCAGGCTTCAAAGCCAGCTTGTTGTCAACCACATTCTGTACCAAAAACAAGCATGAGAAACAAAGCAGGTGAAATCATCCCTAAACAAGCCTGCGTGAGAAAGAAAAGCAAAGGCCTTAAAAACCCAAGTGCCATCTTTAACATTTGGCACAGCCAGAGCTCTCCCGTGTTGGAGAATTTGTGCAACCGACCCCGCGGCTATCCAATTAAACTCCCTCATACTGAGATTCATCAATAAACCTGCCATTAAAAAAAGTGCTGGAGATTGTTTACCACAACATACTTCTAGCGTGATCTGGAGAGGTCTAAACATCCAAGCCAATTTGCTCAGTATTTCCATACCAGCCCTCACGGCTCCCTTGGTGCAAAGAGAAGCCGCATGTCGACAACCACTAATGTGGCGGCCCAATGTTGTGCTTCATGTAACCTCTCTCAGATCCCCGAATAATGACAGACAGGGGGCAGGAGGACAGAGCAGAGCATTCTCAGGGACGACGGTCTCCGCCTGAGCATTTCTCGAGTTTACACTGGCCGTATCAAGTTTCTTTTAGGACAGCGGCGGCGGCAGAGGCTGAAATAAAGCAGGGGTGACATGCTGAGCTATTTATACTGAGCTAGTAGATAATTGTTTAAAGGTTATGCTGCAAGCAAAGCATAAACAAGCATTTCTGTGATTATGTGTGTGTGTGAGATAGAGAGATGTCCCTGCGGCACAAAGGGAAAGAGGGTGTCACATGATTGCCAGGCCCTGCCCGGGACACAAGGCTCTCTTATGCCAAAGGTCTGTAAGTGCAGAGAATAGGGATGGAAAACAATTCTGCTCTTTAAGATAATGGACTGGAACAAAATATGAAGCATTTATAGATCACTTAAAACTTGTTAAAGGAAAAGTTCAGCAAAAATAGAGAAAATTCTGAGAAAAGTCTCATGATGTTGACACTGTTGTATTTATTGTGTCACAAAAATGATTAACCAACTCACATTTTCCCCACGGGCAACGCAGTGGCACCGAACCTAGTGCTGTTGCCTCACAGCAAGAAAGTTGCTGGTTCGAGCCTCGGCTGGGTCAGTTGGCGTTTCTGTGTGGAGTTTGCATGTTCTCCCTGTGTTCGCGTGGGTTTCAAAAACATGTTTCCAAAGACATGCAGGACAGGTGAATTGGGTAGGCTAATTGTCCTAGTTTATTAGTTTATTAGTGTATGAGTGTGAAGGAGTGTGCGTGGATGATTCCCAGAGATAGGTTGAAGAGAGATTATGGAATGCGCTGAAAACTGCTCCAGGCAGACAGCGGAAGCTCCGACCACACCTGCCCGGCTGAGAGCAGCCGAACGTCAGCCAGTCTATCCCGAATCTGCCTTATATTTAATGAGTCGGTTTTTGAATCTATTAGCCTACTTGCTCTCAGGTAACGTGTCTTGACAAAGCCCAAATATTAGTTTATTTTTGGCTACCTATTAATTTTTTGCCCACGTACACTTATTCTGCACGTTTGACCGATTGCGTGTCTTTACTTCCTAAAGTTGCATAAACTTATTATACTTTATACTTTTAAAATTATTTTTAATTACTAAAATTATAGCTTACTGATTATTATACTCAGCAAAATAAACGTCTATTACATATTTCACCATGTATTTCATCTGATGACCTTTATTGTGTGCATATATAGCCTGGTATTAAGCACATACTGCCAAACGAACAAATGCTGACAAGAGCTAATGTTTCATATTTTTCAATGAAAATGAAAGGAGGCCGTTATTAGGCTCGGTTTTGTCATAAATTTGCATACAGTGAATATGACGGTCATATAAATATGTAGCCTACATGATGCCTCAATATCTTTTGGTGTCTGTTATGTTTAAATTGTTAATATATATAAAAAAAGAGACATTGCTTTATGTCATGAACGCCAGGGTGAATGACGTTATAAAAGTACACTGCCGTTACATTTAAGATTTACCCGACGTGTCCTTGGGAGTTCATTATAAACTTGCGAAGTCTGAACTTACAAGGAAAGGATGCATGTCTGAATTTGTGTAGGCTACTTGATATTAAGAAAAAGCCCCAATCAGCAGCCACGCCTCTATTTTCCCCATCAGACCCATCTCCCTGCACCCTCCCGTTTTGTTATTTCTCCTGGAAATCTTCCGGAATTTCACCCCCACCCCTCCCCAGTCCTCGTATTGCTTGTTGGTACAGTCTGTAACACCCTTGGGTTGCCAACTTTGGTTTTGTATCTGATCGCAGCGGCCACCCGATACCTGCTCCATAGTACAGTTACAGTTTCTAACTCGGTTCTCAACAGTGTTACTCAGACATCTCACCCCCCATACATTTGTGATTTTCAGAGACAAATGTTGGCTGGTATGTGAGACAGAGTATCAGCGTTATAAAATCAAAACATCCTCTTCAGCATTTCCAGAACGCTCCATTTTCGGGGCTTGAAAACTCTGGGATAATGTGGATGGAAGGTGTCACCGTAGCAAAACTTATGCGTTTTAAAACTAAAATGTGTTGACAAAATGACAAAACCGAATAAATGTTTGCAGGATTTTTCCTGCAGAAATTAGAGTTAGCAATGCTAACAGCTAAGCTAAGCTTCACAGCTTCTCTCAGAAAATCTGTCTCTCTCTCTCTCATCTTCTATTCAAACTGACACAAAAATTCCAGCCTTTTCTGATGCTGACCACAAAAACAAGTTATTAAAAGGCTTGAAAGGGGGTATGAATATTCACATGGGGGATTTGAGAGGAGAGGAAACGCAGAAGCCTGACAGAGGGGTGAGCAGTCAGGCTCCTGTCTCGCTAAACGATTCCAACACAAATCCATTCAGGTCCTTACGAGCACACTAGGGTGAAAAACATTTACATACAAATACAAATATGCCACCACACACACATGCACAGGGGGCTCCAGCATCTGATTAGCATTATTCCTCTCCACTAGAGCAAAATCCATCACTGTGAATGTGCTGCAATTGATTGGAAATACATTAGCAAATTGTCATCCAAAACCAAGAATTGTAATCCCTAATCAAAGAGATGAGAGCCCTCTCTTCCCATTTTCCCTCTCTTCTGTTTACGATCGCAAGCCCAAAATTGCTGCGTGTTTTCCCAGTGCGGAGAAGTGCTCTTAACAAGCGAGGACACTCAACATCAAAGATTTTTGGCTTTTTGTCAGGGCGTTTCAGCTGAACGCCAGATTGATTCGTATGGTGTCTATGTGTGTGTGTGAGAGTGTGTGTGTCTGACATCATCCCAAGAGAGCAGCAGACTGTGTTACAGCAACTGCCCGCTGACACTAGACCTGTTGCCTCCAGATGGCCTCTGCCACACACACACACACACACACACACACACACACACGCGCACACACAGAGAGACAAACTGGTCTCTTCAGCACAAGAGTGATATCTTTTTATCTCTGGTTCAATATTAAGTGTTCTCTTTCATCTGCCATAAGTTCCAATCATTGCGAATTTACTATCTGCAAGTACTATCTACTATCCGGTACATTATTATGTCTGTAGTTAAAGTCATGAATAGGTCTACATTCTACTGTATCGCAGTAGTCGTGACAATAAAGCTTTATTGAATGTGCAGACTCAAAGAGAGATAGAGAGATAGAGAGAAAAGGACAAATCTACAGAAGACTTTCAAGAACGTCGTTTATTTGAATCACAGGTCCATACCATAATGGAAAACCATTTATTGTTATATGTTTATATACAGCTACTGCAATGTGAAAAACTAGTTCACTTCAAATATGAAAAAGGGTCATTACACAACCTCATGTCTTGTGTATTTCAAAACCTTTTTGACTTCAAGTCATTCAAAGAGGTTTTTGAGATTTATATAAATCTAATTTTAAATATATTAAGCAATGTGTACATTGTATGTAGAATTTAAAATAGAACCACCACATAGATATATATGCATGTCCTTTGTGTGTAAATGTACTGATTGTTTTATGATGCACAAAGCACTGTATTAATGTAATTTAATTTGCAACAACATTTAAATATCCTTTATTACAGCAGTGATATCCATTTTTTTAGAAAATCAGAAACTCTTTATTTTAAGTAACAATTCACAATATTAACAATTGGCTCATGTTTGCCTATTATTAAGACATTAACTGTTTATTAGAATTCATAAAGATGTTTTTCAACACTGAAAAAAAAAAAACTTTCAATCATTCAATTAAAACAATTTAGGGTAATGGTTCACATCTAAATTTTATCACTTGACCCAAGAAGAAATAATTTGCCTTAATATTGTCTACCTCAATGAGACCAATTTTATATAACCTGGTAGAAAGCATATTCGTCTTGTTAAAGAAAGTCAATTCATTTAAATTATCTTTATGTTCTAAACAAAAAGCTAGTTTGAATCAAAACATCAATTCCCACAAAAGATTCATTCATCCAATTAAAACAAATTAGGGTAATGGTTTCACATCTAAATTTGTCCACTTGAAACAAATTATTTGCCTTAAACAATATATTTTTTTAAGTCCGTTAGCATATTAGCAAGGAGAACACTCGTCTCCCATACACCGCCCAACCCTGGGTGTCTCTGTTGTCAGCAGTCTGGCAGAATAAGCAGGTAGGGGATAGCACTGTCAGACAGCCATGTTATTCTGAGCTTTGAACATGAACAGCCCTTAACAAGACCATACCATAGGGGTGCTTCCTTTACAGACTAACCTCGTTGATGGTGATGATTTTATAAATAAATGAAATATTGGGCTAAAATAACAGAAAACAACTCAAACGTAAACACACAAAGTTTATAACAAAACAACCCATGTGTTTTAACTAATATAACAGATAAATTAACTCCCATGATGCACCTGGATATAGTGCTGTGGGCCAGGTCGTTACTGTGCGAGTAACCTTAAAATTTTACAATAGACAAAACAAATATTTCTTAGTTGATCACTTAAATCTAAAACATTTATATTTAACTATGTTTTGAACTTCAAATATATTACTTGAAAAATAAAACAAATAATAATAAACTGAAATGAAAGACACATTATTAATTGGATGAAATGCTGCTTAAAAATTAAAAAGTTTTTCAGTGTCCAACCCTAATCCTATACCCACTACCTAAACCAATCTAGTAGCTTACTGTTAATAAGAAGCTAATTGTTTATGGAGCTAATAGTCTTAGTTAATGGTTTGTTAATAGCATCAATTGTACAGTAAAATAAAGTGATCCAAATAAATGAATGAAGACCAAATAATAATAATAATAATAATGATGATGATGATAATAATAATAATAATAATAATAATAATAATAATAATAATAATAATAATAATAATAATAATAATAATAATAATAATTCCAATAAAAAATGTGCAATGTCACAAATTTTATCCACGTAATTTTTTTAAGCCAAAACAGAATTTCTTGGTGTATTCTTACTGTTGTTTTGGATATAAACACGACTGGGATAGATTTTGGTGAGAGTCATCACCCAAAGACAGAGAGGTAATCAGTCAGCAGATGTACTCCCCAGCATGAGTTCAGTTTTGCTCCGTGAGCTCATTTGTGCAGGAACTCAGAGGTTTCAATACAATAATTGGTTCCTCTGAATTCTTGATTTAAACATTTTTAAGCCACCACCATCCCGCCCGTCCATTAAACGCCCACAATCCCTCTTCCAGAGCCCCATCTCTTGCCTGTTTTTCTCATCCGCTTTCAGGATTACCTCACTGGCTGGCATCTCTCTTCCTGCCCTCTGTCCTTTGCCCTCTTCCTTCTTTCTCTCTTTCCCATCTTGAGCCCCACATTCATTTCAGGGCTACTTTGTTCAGACTCTCCCTCGCTCATGCATGATTGCATCCAGTGGGTCACAGAATGCCGTACACTGTTAATTACGCTGAAGCGGAGAATGAGCCCATCGGACAGAGACAGAAAAGAGAGAATTAGAGCAAAAGGAAAAGTCTATAAACACAAAGATGGTTAAACATTTAACAGAGACGCCGCACTGTGCAAACAACACCTTCCGGAAGAGTGGAAAGATAGAGTCGTGTTCTGGGTAAAAGCACCTCTGTGGGGACAAAAAGAGGCCGTAAAACGAACATCCTCAGGTGTTTCTAGCACAGAAAAGTGGGAATGGGTCCTCAGAGGCTCAGTGAGTCATCTATGGCTTTATCCTCCTCATAAACACACACACACACTCCTCGTCTACCTGAGAGACTTGTGTTCTCACACCAGCTGCAGAGCAGAGTCAGCCAAAAACAGCAAGCAACAATGTGAGGATTTGGGTGTTGGTGTGTGTATGTGAGATCAAGAGTGATAGACTGATCCAGCTTGAGGTGAGAAAAAGACAAGAGAGAGAGAGAGAGAGAGAGAGAGAGAGAGAGAGAGAGAGAGAGAGAGAGAAAACAAAACCAGAGTGTGTAAATCTGTTTATTATGACATCTGGCTTTAAGATGTGTCTCGGGGTGAGAGGTATAGAGTTAAACATGGGTGTAAAACAAAATGTTTGTGCTCTGATCATTCAAACCATATTCAGAAGTGGAAAAATAAGCAGCCGTTTTATATTTGTATATTGCAAACTGTTATTATAGTGCTCTAAAACAGTGATTCATGGAACTGCACGAGTTGTACTAAACTAAACAAAAAATTCTATTACACTTTACAATAAGGTTTCATTAGTTAATGTATTTACGTAATAAGCTAATTATGAACATTTATTAATTAAAGTTAAAGATTTACTAATGCATTATTAATATCCAAATTCAGAATTGTTAACAATAGTTAATGCACCATGAGTTAACATGAACAATCATTAACGAACGTTAACTAACATAGTATAAATGTATTGTTCAGCGTTTTTTTTTTTTCCAAGTTAGTAAATGTGTTAATTAACATTAACTAATACAACCTTGTTGCAAAGTATAACCAAAAATTCTATTAATTAAAAATTAATAGATTAAGAAAAGCTAATGTCAACTTGAATTTACATAAACCATACCTAAAAATCACGGTGTAGTAGTATTTACACTTGCACTGAAACAACTAGCAAATTCAAGGGATTTCTTTAAGAATCTGCTGGGTTTCAAGGCCAAAATGTACCATACACAGACTAAGATTATGCTGACTGGCCATACACCATACAAAAGTTGGAATGCAAATTTACCACGCAGACCAATAGAAAGCTACTGAATTCCTTTTTTCGGATGTGATATACAATGCTGGCAATGGACAACTGCCAAGAAATGTTATCTAAATTACACTAATGTGACGAAACCCTTGCAAAGTTTTTAATTAGCCCAACTTTTATTTAAATATCAAGTTTTGAATTAAAATCTACATTTAATGGCAAATGGGCAAACAAAAATGTTGATTTTAGACTTGAAAAGCTAAAATGAGTGCAACCATAAATATAAAAACAAATTAGAAGTACATAAATGCAGGTCTAAAATAGGGATGTGCAGATTCAATCACGTGATCCAAAAATCGGGCCCAATTACAAGGTTTTACACTCGATCTGAATGGGACGTTACCTATCGATCATGACTCGTATATTTTCATGATTTTTTGACATCTATAGTTATGTGGTGGCACAGAGTTAGACCTCTTTCTTGACTTCATACTGAAACAGCAACATGTGCGGCATGACATCACTGTTGCAGAGGCGCTATTGGTTAAATGAACTAAAGTAGAGCACGGAAGCAGCTTGAAGCGGACAGCGCAAGTATAAGGTAAAGTCTAGATAGGATACACTGTGGATACGCACATCAAGAAAAGCATAATTTTTGTGACACTGTTTAAAAATAATTAATATTTTTACAGTACTGTGACGATTGGGTTTAGGGTTGGGGTAGACATTAATAAAATATAATTAATGTGAAATTTGATTAATAATATAAATGTATCTTGTTAATTTCCGTCCACAAACATATCTGATCTAGCAACAACCCAAGTATGCCTGCGGTCTGGAGGTATTATAAAGTTGATGATGAAAACAGTTCCATAGCAAACTGTGAGATATGTAAACTTAGGATTACAAGAAGTGAAAAATTAATGTTATTTACTACTTGATTGTTCAAGCTACCTCACGGAAGTGCTCTTTTTTTAACAGTCGTTGAATGTTAAAATAAGCTGAATTAAATAAAAAATAAGGAACATCCAGGATCTGTTCCTTCACTCTATTTTCATATTTGAAAGCAATAGTTTTAATCATCATTCAGAAATACGCTAGCATGACACAATAAGTGCCAACAACCACAAAACTAGAAACCCTCCCATGAAATCTGATCACAGTTGGTCAGAGGTGATATATTTAAGATGCAAATCAAAAACCAAGTGTAAATAGCAATGTCATTGAAGCACTTGCGAGACTGGTCTTAATATCAGATATAAACTGGTCCTATTGTGCGTGAATAAGGGTGCCAGTACCTTCCCAACTCTTTCATCCCTGACTGGCAGTGCTTTTTTCCAAGATCCTCATTGGGGTCTCTTGTTAGCATCTCTCGTTAACATCTTTCTGCTGTCACTGTGTGAGGGAGATGTGACTGGCCCTCAGAGAATGCGCAAAACTGGCGGTGAAACACATTCACACACACACAATCTCTCTTTCTCACTGCTTCACACATCTTCTGTCTGTCTCTCTCTCTCTCACACACACACACTCGCTCTGTTTATTCACGCCCATGCAGGCTAACAATCTCCTGTCGCCCACCATCTTTTCTCATCACCTCGTTCTTCTCAGCCGAAAGGCCTGGAATCGCATTCAGCGTCTCTTTTCACAGGCTTCTCTGTTCTGAAAGAGTCATACACAGCCCTCCGCAACACAAAACTCTGCCTTTCTCTGATATCCTGCCTGCTGTTTATGCGTAGAGGTGGTATTTATGTAGCTTATGCAACAACTGTAAAGACTTGGACGAAAGCAAAGGAAAATGGATAAAACAGAAGGTAAAATTAAACTAACAGGGAGAAGAAAATGGTAAGAAAATGAAAGGAAAGCAAGAAATGGGAGTTATGGGATTAAAAAAAGCAATGTAGATAAGGAAAATAAAAGTGTAGCAAAAGTAATTCATTCATTTTCCTTTGGCTTAGTCTCTTTATTAATCAGGGGTCACCACAGCGAAATGAACTGCCAACTTATCCAGCATATGTTTTATACAGTGTATGCCCTTCCAGCTGCAACCCAGTAATGGGTAACACCCATATACTCTCATTCACACACATACACCACTGACAATTTAACTTACTCAATTCGCCTATAGAGCATATTTTTAAACCAGAGCACTCGGAGAAAACCCACGCAAACATGGGGAGAACATGCAAACTCACTAGACAAATGCCAACTGACCGAGCCGAGGCTCAAACCAATAACCTTCCTACTGTGAGGGGACAGTGCTAATCACTGAGCCACCTTGTCGCTTAGCAAAAGATATATTATAAATGATAAAACAAAGTAAGAAAGGAAAAAAAACACAAAGGAAAAACAGGTAAAAGGTAAGAGAAAGGTAAAGGAAAAAGAATATGCAAATGCACAATTAATAGTAAAAAGAAAAATTCAACAATAAAAATTTAAGTTAAAAGGAAACCGACATTTTTAAATAAAGGGAAAATGAGAAAGAGGTAAAAAGGTGAAAGAGGAAAGGATGGAAAAAAATAAGATAAATAAGTCAAGAATAGGGAAGGAAGGGAAAAGAATTAAAATAAATGAAGCTGAAAGGGTGATCCGGTGGCATAGTGGTTAGCATTGTCACCTCACAGAAAGAAGGTCGCTGGTTCGGGTCTCGGCTGGGTTAGTTGGCATTTCTGTGAGGAGTTTGCATGCTCTCCCCGTGTTTGTGTGGGTTTCCTCCAGGTTCTCTGGTTTCCCCCACAGTTCAAAAGACATGCACTATAGGTCAACTAAATAATTAAATTGGCCGCGGTGTATTCGTGTATTGGTGTTTCCCAGTACTGGGTTGCAGCTGGAAGGCCATCTGCTGTGTAAAACATTTGCCGGATAAGTTGGCAGTTCATTCTGCTGTGGCGACCCTTGATGAATAAAAGGACGAAGCCGAAGGAAAATGAATAAATGAATAACCGAATAAAGCTGCAAAGTAAAATACATTTTAAAAAGAGAAAGGAAGGAGGAGGAAATTAAAACAAAAACGTAAAGTGAGAAGTAAATGGAAGAAGCAGTAAAAGAAAATTGATAAAGGAAAACTTAGCAAAACATAAACTTTAAAGGATTAGGGGAATAAAAAAAAGCTAAATCTAAAGTGAAGAGAAGGGGAGTCATGGTGGCGTAGTGGGTAGCATGAATACCTCAGAGCAAGAAGGTTACTGGTTCGAGACCAGACTGGGTCAGTTGGATTTTCTGTGTAGAGTTTTGCATGTTCTCCCCGTGTTCACAAGAGTTTTCTCCGGGTGCTCCGGTTTCCACCACAGTCCAAAGAAACGCGCTACAGTTTAATTGAAAAATCTAAATTGGTCATAGGGGATGTGTGTGAATGAGAGAGTGTATGGGTGTTTCCCAGTGTTGGGTTGTGGCTGAAAGGGCGTCCGCTGTGTAAACATTTGCTAAATAAGTTGGCGGTTCATTCCACTGTGGTGACCCTGATGTATAAAAGGACTAAGCCGAAGGAAAATGAATGAATGAATGAATGAAGCTGAAAGCATGTAAAGTAAAATATATTTTAAAAGAAGAAATGAAGGAAAAGGAAATAAAAACAAAAAACTTTTTTATTATTATAAAAAAGACAATATATAAGAAAATGTAGAGAAAAGAAATAGAGGCAGAAACCAAAGGAAATTAGTGGAAATGAAAGGAGAAATGAAAATGAGGTACAAGTAAAATGAAAGAAAGCAAAAAATGTGAAAGGTAAGCAAAGACAAGGAAAAGAAAAACAAATACGAATGAAAACAAAAGATAGAGAGTAAATGAAATGAAAAGGCAGAAAATACCATAAAAATGACAACGTAAAATTTAAGAAATTGAAAAATTGGAAATAGGAAAAGAAAATTAAAGAGGAAGAGGAAAAATACCAAATGGAGAATAAGAAGAAAAGAATAAAGAAGAACAAAAAGGAAAACAAAGAAATAAGGAAGAAAAGCAAACACCCTGAAAAGTAACACAAAACAATTCTCACTTTCACCTAATTATGAGCTTTTTTGCCAATCAATTCTGCATTCACACATTTGGCTCCACATGAAAGATGTGGCAGCTCAGAAATCTCAGATGGGGTGATTATTAAACTGCAGGGAGAAGTGGTGATAGCTGAGGGGGAATAGAAGAGAAGCTCTATTACATTTTAATAGGAGGAGCCGTGACCTCCAGCACCACCTTATGGCAGGTCAGCAGAGAGGTTAACACTCCGGGGGCAGGAGGATCATGGGAAATGAGGTTTTTAGAGGTCACTGGTTAATGCCATTATTTCTCCCTAACTGCGACTCCAACACTAAACTTCAACAGACAAGTAGGGGACAACAGAGAATTGCAAGACCAGGCTGGGTGGGCATCTCCACTTGTGGGCCCAGCGTGCTCCTCACCTTCTCTTTCGGCGAGCTCTACATGCTAAGTGAGAACATTGTTCCGGTCAATTTGTTCCTTTCAGAGTCCCAGTGGGCAGTGTCCTTTAGCCTGACAGCACACTGAGAGAAAGCACTCTGTCTGGAAGGGTCTGACATCAAGACAAGAGTGAGGGAGAGACAGAAAGACGCAGGGAGAGAAAGAAAGAGCGAGCGCCGGGCCAAAAAGGGCGGGACGACTGAAGGGACGGTTTGAGATATGGAGAAATCGAGAGCTGACAAAAGGAAAAGAAAGAAAAGGGAAGGAAACCGGATGACAGTAAAAGACCAATAAAGAGGACAGAAATGACAAGGGAGTAAGGAGGCCCTGTGCTGGGGAGTGCAAGGGGAACAGTGCCCCTCTGGCCACAGACAGCCCTCAAAAAGGATCTGTGGGGCGGGTTAAGCAGTCGCAGGTGACACAAAACCCCAAGGGCAACTGTAAGCGTGCATGTGTGTGTGCGCGCGTGTGCCCCCTGTGCCCGCAGCACCTGTTCCCTCGGCACAGCAGCCTCAACACTTGCTCTGAGGGGTGAAGTGCGGCTGTTGGGGGAAAAGGCACTCTTGAACAGGGCACCTATTCAAGAAACCTGGAACACGCTCTGCATTTCCCTTCCTCCTCCTCTTTTAATTTCCTCCAATCACATTTCAGAATATCACACAAATTATACTGCAGTAAAATCAGCAGGGGGCTTGCTCAAGCTTGATGCATGTTGTTGGGGAAAGTTGCACATCCCAACCATAAGAATGGCTGGTAATAAATTAGCTATGTGTTTGCTGAGGATTAAAGCGGCTTAGCTGAACAATCGCTTAAGATGTGGAATGCATTAAAGATGTAGAATAAAACAACGGCATCGGCGGAATTGAAATCGTTAAGAATGTGAGAAAGCGAAACCTAAGTGGGTTAACGGCTGTGACTTTTTGTACAATAGGTACTTTTTGTACATTAAATTATGCAGTAGCTGGATTTAAACTTGAGTGAATGAAAATACATTGATGAAAAATGTCCAGGCGACACATGTATGCTGGATATGCTGGAATAGTTGGTGGTTCATTTCGCTGTGGCGACTCCTGATGAATAAAGGGACTGAGCTGAAGGAAAATTAATGAACAACGTCAAAATGTTTAGTTACTTTTAAATCTATGTTAAACTTACATGAAATGTGATTGCGATGTCGCCTATTTGCATTGTAGGGAAATCAAATTTTCTTCTATTTGTTTTTTGTGACACTGCATAAATTTGAGAATTAACAAACTGAAGCAATGTAATTTTGGTAAAACTATTTTAAAATATCATGGACATTTAATCATTTAATTGACCCAGCAAGGAAATACAATAAGCTAGGGCCATACAATATTAGAAAAATCTATACACTGTTGCGGAAAATGTCAAATATTCGTGTTTTGCGTTCTGGAAATTATTTTATCAGTCACTCTCATTGGTTGATGATTGTTGTTTCGCGCGCAGTGAGCAGTGAAAATAAATAATGGCATAGTGGCCTGCCTAAATAATATTTGTATTTTAAAAATGGTAAAAATGCAGTCATGAATATTAGCTTTTTTTTTAAACCACATGTAAATCTGATAATGAGCCTGATCAAAAAAGATCTTGAGAAGATAAAACTGGGGTGAATGGATCAAGATAGCGGGAGACAGAAGCAAAGCGATGTCAGGTCAGCCAGAAAACATGACAGAAGAGTTAACTGGGGGCTCTTCTTGAAGATTAGACTGAGTGAATAATTTAATTATTTGTTTTTCACTTGGTACATAATAGTGAAGTGGATAGTGATTGTTCATACGATTTATGTTTGTAGCTACATGTTTTTATTATCCATGACTGACCTATGATAATAATATGGAAAAAAATAATAAAAGACTGTTTAGAAATATGGTGCTCCTATTTTGCGCTATCATAATTTAATGCTGTTACGTTCCAGGAAAACTGAAATTGTGTGGCGGTCGTCGGTCATGGGAACTTTTATTTCCTGGTTATGTTCTGGGAATTATTCATTAACAAATGAAGCACTGTCTGCAGTATATATTGTGATATGAATACAATTTCACTAGATGAGTTGAATAACTTTTTTGAACAAATCTGAATGAATTGGGATTTAAATATTAATTGGGATTATTCTATAGGAGAGTACATATTCTTAAAATTCAAGAATCAATCCACAAGCGTAGATAAACTGAATAATAAAAAAAAGATACCAATTAAATAAAAAGCGTTTGATTGTTTTCTGATGAGTCTAACTGTATTTAGGTATACAGAAATTGAATAATCAAACGTAAAATAATACTGCGTAGTCGTAGTCGTTTTTTAAACAATTCAATAATTATTAATTTGTCAAAGTTACACATGATACAATTTCTTAGGCCTGAATGCTTTTCCAACCCTCACATGGTCACAAGTCTCAAAAAACTCTTGTGAAATGATAAATGATACTGCAGACTCAACATTGAGTGTGTGACTATTGCGAATGATCACATTGTGATGTCGATGTTGAAACTATATATTGTGCAGCCCTACAGTAAGTGATGACTTCATTTCATGAAAACAAACTGTGCAGCACGACAGATAAAAAAAACAGGAAATCTAAAACTGATCTATTCCAACTTGTACACTTCCTGTGCATTTCACACATTGTGTGCTGTGTGCTAATGATAATTCAGTGTGTAATGAGTGGTTTTGTATGTGCGCTCTGAGAGGTCAATGGCATGCTCACACAAATGCCACCCTCGGCCATGAATCATGGGCCTCTGAGACTGTCGAAATGAAAAAATGTGAACGCTTTAGCTGGACTGAAACCAAACAAAGAAGATGGATGATAATAAGCTAATTCACGATTCAAAAACTGAACCACTGTAATGACTGCTATTGAGCTCGAGACCTTTAGTCATGTAGACAGTGAGAAAGTTGAGAGTTGTTGCTTGAGAAAGCAGGCTGCTATTCTACCCACATCTTACCTTTCTTTTACTAAAAGACATCGTCTCCATTGGCAAATCCTCTTTTCACCTTTTTTCTCATCTGCTCTCTCTTTCTCCCAGGTTCTTTTAAAATGCGCTCACCCCAAGGGATTTCACTCACTTCTTTCTCTTTTTCCAGTCCACAAACCTTGAAGGATAACAAAAGACAGCGCAATGGCTATTTGAATTTGAAACGGGGACTATGACCAAAAAAAAAAAAACGTGTCTCACAGTAAGGCGGCAGAGGGACCGTGCCGATGAACCAGCCATTAATGAAAACTCTCCCTCGAACTGAAAAAAGGCGGCGAAAAATATGAAACAACACGACCCACTCAGGGACCGTCCAATGAATGTGTTTTTGCATCTAAAAAATTCAAGACGCAATGTTTAGGAATGGTTTAAAAGTAGTGCCTTTTCTGCAATGTTGCTGTCAAATAAAAAGTTGTCACGTCAACATGCTACTGTAAACAGAATCTCGCAATGCTTGTCCTGCCTTCGAGTTCATCTGATTGGTCCACTCCTATGAGTAGCGCTGCAAGTAAAACTTATTCTTTTAACCTAGAATGCCATCTTAAAAACATGGCGCTCATGTGGAAGGCGCTGAAAAAAATAGGTGAGCAGAGTGTGACGGTCATGCATGTCTGTCAAGCAAGTTCACACAGAAAAACAATGGAAAAGTAGCACATTGGAATGGGGAAAAAAGCGTTCTGTGCCCCTTAGTGTGATGGAATACAAACAGCTGCTGAATGGGTGTATGTTCAAACACCTGGATAAAGCAAAACTAACACAAACAAACACTAAACCATACCAGAGCAAACACACTCAGCTCAAGGTGACTTGAGAACAGTACTGGGCTGTATATGAGCTATGAGCTATACTATGGAGACCTAAGGGGCAGTTTTACAACTGTTTTCAAATAAAAATGGAAAGTGTTGTTTTGATTAACACCTTAATGCTTTTTTTATGGGTCTGCAAAGCCAAATGTTTAAAAACACTGCTGTTATCATCTCCATGTGCAATGTAAAAATCATTTTGTGATGTAATGCACACGCAAATACAGTTTACAGGCATGCACAAAAACTTGACATCCAAAACAACAACGGCAGATTGCAGAACTGTGTAATATGTCATCACAGAAATGCAGAATACAATGTTTTTAGCCATTTTGACAATAATTTTGGGGATTGTTTTGACAACATTAACATCCGTATACACAAAATCTTTAGTTAAAAAAAAACAAAGGAAAACATGTTTTAATGCCATGTGACTGTACCCTAAAATAGCTCTTGGTGTTTGATTGTAGGTTCTTCTAGGTGCACTGGTTTCAAGATCACATGATTTCCTAAAAAACTACAGAATAAAAAGGCTCTTTATGAAACTTAAATAGGTTCTGCTATGAAACTTGACTGTAAAATCCTTTTGGTTGTAATTGAAACCTTGATTTTTAAGAGTGCTGCTAAATGTCAGTTCAGAAGGAACATGGTGAAAAAGGACAGAGCAATGACACAAAGTTTTAAAGCTTTCCATTCAAAAGCTACTGTTTGCACTTTTAAACAATTGGTTTTACTTAAATGCGTCTCAATGCCGTTTTTAAAGTCTTCAGACAGTCAACACTATAAAAGTGACTGTAGACTAAACAGCAGATCATTTTGTTAATGCTTTCAATGACTCAAATTGATTATTTTGCACTCTCAGCCAACCATTAGCAAAACTATGTAGCAACATATTCTCAAAATTGTTAAATTATGCATGTTCAGAAACAGCTACATTCAGTAATCTGAAGAATTCAAAATATCCAAGAAAAAAAAGAAAGAGAGAGAAAAAGAAAACAGTTGAACAATCTACCTACCATCGTCGATTTTCTTTTAGCTGACAACATTTTTGCTCAATTTCCATTTCATTTTCATTATCATCAAATCAAAAGTGCTCATCTTTGAAATGTCAGAGAAAATGCCTGTCTGGAATAGATCTGCCAGGCCAAGAGATTATTTTGTAGGTGTATTAACAGAGAAAGCATTTAGTGTGACAACGATGCACTGTTTTGTTTCCATAATGTTGTCAGTCTGTTTGCTAAAAGGTGAGGATGTTATAGTATCAGAGACATATTTTATGATGGAATTACCATTTACAAAAATCCATGCATAACATTTGTACTGCAGTACATGCAAACAATTAAGAGCTGTAACTCTTGTTTTACAATTAGCACTCCTGTTTTCTGTATTACAAAAGAAATAATAAAATACACAAACTGTTTTAACGGGTGTGAATGTTAGTTATGGCATATAATGAGTTCATCTGTTTTGGTTGATTAAAGCGTCATTAAGATTAATTGCAGTGTCGAGTTGAAAAGATAACTGTTTGAAGAGTGGAGAAAGTACAAACAGTTCTGAAAAAATGCACTTAACTAAAGTGTGTTGACCTAAGAGCAAATGGGGTAGATAAACATTTGCAATACAAAAAAAAAACAATAAACATGAGCTTAAAAGTAAATGAAATAAGAGCTGAATTTGATTTTAAAAACTGTCTGAAATCCTACACTTAACTAGAAAAGAATTCAAGTGATATTACTATAAATATCTTCAGGACAAAATAAAGCTAAAAAAATGAGAGCAGATTTTAATTATTTAATTGATCTACCATCACCTTCAACACAACCCGAAATGCTTTGATTAAGATCAAGCCAATATAACGACCAACTCTCTGAATAAAGAGAATTACATTTATTTAATTACACAAACGGAATCTCTCACAAAACAACAATCATAACACGTTTATAAAGAGCAATATTAGAAGACTCGTGTACTTGGAGCACAAACGGCGCAATTCAGGGCGCGTGCGGAACCAAACCCATCATCGCAACACTGAGATGAGATGGAGAGCAAAAAAAAACAACTACTACAATCCAGAACACAAGCGTATCATTTGTTAAACCAGCAGCCCACTTACCGATAAGAGCCGCGGGAAACGGTGAGCCCTGGATCTCAGTGAATGAGTCTCCTCTTCGGGACTATAATCCAGAATGACTGAGAGGAGAGAAGAAGGGAAGAGAGGAGGGGTCCGCGTGAAATCTACTCCTCTCTATCGCACCTGTCTCTGAGCAGATCCGATCCCTGATCTGACATCCTTAAGACAACTGTGTCCAAACCCCCCAACAACTAACAACTAACCCCGCCGCTCCAGCAAACCCAACGACACCTGTCCAACAGTAAAAAACACCTCGCGACAAAGCTCGTTTATGCTGCCCGCGAACAAATGGCATTCCCGACTGGGTCCTGCAGCCGCTGCTGTATCCCCCTCCCGACAGCCATCCAGAATCCAAGAAGTCGTTTGGAATAAGCGGAGATAAACAGCCTTATGTGTAACCCGCCAGCGCAACCAGCTGTGCCTTATGAAAACGTGTCTGTCTGAGCTGGAAGCAGTTGCTTTATCAATCCCCGACCGCTACAATAGTTATTTCTTCAGTGCTGCGCCAGTAGAATGAACGCGCTTCTTAACGCGTGGACAAAAAAAAGGCACGTTCCGTTTGGTTGGTGCGCGCGTCTCTGCTTCCTATGTTTGCTTTTTTGGGAGTCCAGCCTCTGGGATCCGTTAAAAGAAACTCTTTTTGTCCGGGAGAAATGTAATATTTTCAAGCAGTCCCCGGCGTGTAGCTCGCGGCGTTTGGTCTGTGAGAGAGGGATCACGCGTTTGCCATCTCAGCGCTGTTGTAAGTCTGTC
Source organism: Danio rerio (assembly GCF_052040795.2). Classification (NCBI taxonomy): domain Eukaryota; kingdom Metazoa; phylum Chordata; class Actinopteri; order Cypriniformes; family Danionidae; genus Danio; species Danio rerio. The sequence continues at coordinate 21,069,251 of NC_141028.1, forward strand.
ACCCGCAGCTATTGAAACGCAAGGCAATGCCAAAACCTGACGCAGAATAGAGCTGCGGACTGGAGCGGAATTAATTTGTTGTTAATCATTTGGGGTTAGGAAATAAATCAGTGATAGCCGGCTGAGTGGATTAGTCCTCCTTCGTGTGGAAATGAAAGTGAATTTAATTTGAGAGAGTGAGAGTGAGTGAGAGAGAGAGCTTATTAAGCGTCTAAATAAATGCATCCTTATACTACAAAGGGGGGACATAAATATGGAATTTCTGAATATAGAAACGAAGCAATAGTGATTATGAACATATTATGATTATATGTTCTCTGTAGAAAGTTTAAGGCTAGAAACTTTTTATGCAAATGGTAAGGCATGAGTTATTCTTTATAGAATGTTGCAGTGATTATTATAAAATACTTATAATGCTAAATCAATTATGAATTATTCATTCATTCATTCATTCATTTTCTTGTCGGCTTAGTCCCTTTATTAATCCCGGGTCGCCACAGCGTAATGAACCGCCAACTTATCCAGCACGTTTTTACACAGTGAATGCCCTTCCAGCCGCAACCCATTTCTGGGAAACATCCACACACACATTTACACACACACTCATACACTACGGACAATTTAGCCTACCCAATTCACCTGTACCACATGTCTTTGGACTGTGGGGGAAACCGGAGCACCCGGAGGAAACCCACGCGAAGGCAGGGAGAACATGCAAACTCCACACAGAAACACCAACTGAGCCGAGGTTCGAACCAGCGACCTTCTTGCTGTGATGAGACAGCACTACCTACTGCGCCACTGCCTTGCCCCAATTATGAATTATATATATATATATATATTAGCCTATATTATTATTATTAATAATATTCATTCATTCATTTTCTTGTCGGCTTAGTCCCTTTATTAATCTGGGGTCGCCACAGCGGAATGAACCGCCAACTTATCCAACTTACGCAGTGGATGCCCTTCCAGCCACAACCCATCTCTGGGAAACATCCACACACACATTCACATACTCCAGACAATTTAGCCTACCCAATTCACCTGTACCACGTCTTTGGACTGTGGGGGAAACCGGAGCACCCGGAGGAAACCCACGCGAACACAGGGAGAACATGCAAACTCCACACAGAAACTGAGCCGAGGCTCAAACCAGCGACCTTCTTGCTTTGAGGCGACAGCACTACCTACTGCGCCACTGCTTCGCCCTATTATTAATATTGTATTATTGAATTATATACAAATGTCCTCAATCTTTAATAAAAATATTAGCCAGTAATTACACTAATGCTGAGATACAAGTACATGTAAGCTGTTCAGAATAAATCAGAATAATGCATTTATATTGTAATGTTTAAAGACTTTTAATGAATTGTGAAATTAGATTAAGTAAACTTACACAGTTTGACCCTATCAAACTGCCAACAAGCAACAGCCAATCAAATGGCTCTATTTTTATGTCTATTTATAAACATAATAAACATATAGTGGATATAATGGATGTTCAGGTCAGGTGGTACTCATGTGGTAGAAGTCAGAGCTCTAATAAAATTCAGTTTAAGTTGTAATTATGAGTTCTACAAGACAGGAAAGATTATTATTAGTCTGAATCCCATAATCAAACTTTCAGAAATGAAAGGTATGTGAGCGGTTAAGGGGGTGGTCCCTTTTCAAAGGCACAAGTTTGTACTGAAATGGTCCATTTTGTTATTTTTTAGGTATTCATTATCACCTAAAGTGCACATACCGTCTAAAAAGTACATAAGTGCACGGTCTACTCTCATACCTTTATTTTACACATCTTCACACATCTTAACTTTCCTTCCTGCAAAAGTTGTGTAAAGTTCAGATCTATTTTTTTTTTTCATTTGATACATTTTTGCAGGAAACCACGGTCAATAAAAATTTCATTCAACTTTAAAACATAACAGAAAGCAATGCACAATTAAAAATATGGGTTAACCCCTGCTTTAAAAAGTCATATTATATCATCTTTCATATTAACATTAGCAGGAAGTGCTCAAGGCATTTTACTCCCATGATTCTTTTCATTAACATGATTCTTTGCATGTTTATTTTGTGATGCACATGGCACAGAAGTATGTTTCATTAAAGTTTTTTTTTTTGATCTGTACCCCATTCATCCATTCAAAGCTCTCAATCTGGAGGGTAAACCCTTTGAAGGGATTAGGGCATAGGGATGAGCCCTTCAAAATAGAGCACAGCCATAGGCTATACTTCACAATAGGAAAGCAAAGACAATTGAAACTTCTGGTGGTAACAAATCTTAGAAGGCCATGAATGGGGCAATAGAGTTAAGGGGCAGTCCCACTACATTTTTAGCTTTGTTGACTGCTATTTACAAATTTGGGAGACTGAAATCCCAGCTTGTTGTTTGGCATTTCACTGCATTTTTAGGTTTTTAGTTTGATGTCCTGTAAATTTGTAAGTGAAGACATGACCAGTGGAAGGCTGAAAGATAAAGTGGGGAACTTTTAGCTCAGTTACAGAGCACAAACTTAACATGCAGATAGCATTTATTATATTTTGAGTGTGCAATCAAAGACACCAGAGAATGATAACAGCTTTGTGCTGTATATATTTTTTTGTATTGCAGTTGATACTGCTTAAAATGCCTCAAATGCCTTATGCTGAAAATTTTAGGGAGGATAATAATAACAGTGCTTTCCTCCTGTCTCCTCTTTTTTTCCTCATTCCTCTATGATCGCACTGTTCCAAGCCATTGTGCGGAACCCAGACAACAATAGATGAGTCTGCTCAGAGCAAACAGCAAAGTTCATTCAGCAGTTAGTGACTTCATCAGTTAAGCTGAAGATGCCTTGGGCAGGGACATGAATGACAAATACACTGACATTATCAGGCAGATTATAAACACACCTGAAAAAGTTCCTCTCTGTGAAGTCATGATAATTTCCCTACAGTGATTCAAGCCAATTATGCTTATACAAAGTGGGAAAATTTTAGAACCTAGATCATTTTCTACATGATTTAAAAAAATTGTATGGAAGGTGGTCATTTTATGATTTTTGAGGCAACCATTTTTATGGAATTCATTACAAAAAGTCTGATATTTTTGACAATGGACCACAAAACGAGTCTTATGCCACAGAGTTATATTTTTGCCGGCAGCCAAAACAATGATGTGTATGTCAAATTCATCGATTTTTGTCAAATGTATCGCTTTTTTATTTTAGAGCAAAAAAAATCAATCTAGTATTATGTAAAATCATGTTCCATGAAGATATTTTGAACATTTCTAATCATAAAAACTGGTAATAAAAATAACTATTATAAACAAAACTTAGTTATTGGTAATGCACATTGCTGAACACTTGATTTGTACAAGACATTTTTCTCAGAACTTTGATTGTATTTGAATCCTCAGATTCCAGATTTTCAAAATTACAGCCAATTATTATCCTATCCTGATAAAATATATATCACTGAACAAATGTATTATTAAATGTTAAGATAATGCATAATTATCAATAAAAAAAATGTACCCTTATGAGTGGTTTTGTCAAAACAGGCTTATTCTGATTGAGTTCCACTATATACATTTATGGAGACCGCTAAATACGTCCCTAGAGGTTTTTTTTTTTTTTTTTTGCAGAATTTGTTTTCGCGAATCCACCAGGTGCTGTGTACGCTTTAGATCTCAAATTTCTTTTGAAAGTGCCATTCGTGCCTGCTGTTCTCATGTAAATCCATCAGAGGCCACTGTGTATGCTTTTTTTCTCTCAAATTTCTCTTGCGAGTGGGGTTGGGTATCGTTTGGGGTTCTATCGATACAGGTGCTAAATCGATAATTTTAAAACGGTACCGGTGCCAAAACGGTACCTGAAACAATTTTTGGCCATATAATTATTTAAAATAATAATAATAATTTAATAATTGAACTGAACAATATTAATATATATTTATAATAAGTTTAAAGAAAACATCAATTCATATTTTACATATTTGAATTGCATTACTATATTTCTTTTGATAATTTGTTTGTTAGCATGAATGCAAGATTTGCATTATGCTATTAACATTACATAAGCTTACAACTAACCTGTGGAAAGGCTGTCATCAAAGACAGGGAAGACCTTTTTTTCTGGGTTTGGGGTTTGTAACTACTTTTACATGGACATCAGTGATCTAATGATTTGCCATAATCTAAACAAGACAATAATAGGATTCAGGTGTTTACAAGAGTTGCTTTTTGAATTTGCTTTAACATTCATGATTCGCAGTTACATGTACAGCACATAGATCCATTAACGTCATTGCGTCACCAGCCTTTAAATGTTTCCTCCATAGTTTAAAGCTATGTTTCCATCCACCTATTTTTATGCGCATTTTGCATATATGCATAAAAACTTGTTGATGGAAAAGCCATGATGCGCATAAATTTTGAAAATGCGCATAAAAAACCTACGCGCATAACAGAGTAGAAAAAACGTTTTATTCGATAAGAAAAGATGTGCATAAACTACGATGGAAACACTTTTACCGAACAAAGTTCAGTATGCGGATTAAAAAAGGTCATGCGATTTTGTTTTAAGAGATGCGATTATAAAAATGTGTGTGAATGGACAAAGCAGCAGGATGAGCACATTGTAAAACATCTGAAATGTTCTTTTGGTCCTTCTAATATGCCTTACCATTTAAGTATTAGTGTTATTATATTATTAATGAAATCCAGAATCAAGAGGGCCTGCTCTGCATCATCTTCAAACGCCGCCGCGCGTTCACTGCATGTCAGGATTGCCTTCTAAGGCATTTACTAGATGAAGAAAAGATGCAGCTTCTCCTACTGCAGCAAATTCCATTTTTACTGTTGATATTTGGCGCCAGTAATCAGGAAGTGACGATTTTGTTCTCTTTGACTCGTTGGACAGAAACGCTGCTTTATTCGCACATCTTTCATGCGGTAATTCAGTTTCGCCCATAAAGTTCATTCCCGTACTTTTGTGTGCCTTTGATGCACACCTTGATGCTTCCTACGTTCACCAGTGGCACCGAATTTAGGCACCGAAATTCATATGCTGATTCTGTTCAGTGGATACCAGTTCCATATTGGCACCAGGTTTCAGTACCCAACCCCGCTTGCGAGTGCCTTTTGTGCCAGCTGTTCTCATGTAAATCGACCAGAGGCCACTGTGTATGCTTTTTTAGATCTCAAATTTCTCACGAGTGCATTCGTGCCTGCTGTTCTCACGTAAATCCGCCAGAGGCTGCTGTCGACTCACTGACTTACTGACTGACCAACCAACCGACCCCCCTCCCTTTCCCTAAACCCAACCAATAGGGTTTTAAAAAGCACAGATTGACCCACCCACCCCTTTCCGTAAATCCAGAAAAAGATAAGCCCCCTGATTTTTATCACATTTTTAGATTTTACCACATTCTCACAAATTACATTCATTATTTACTTGGTTATTTTATTTTTTAGCGTTTGTTTTTGTCACTTTCTGGAACCCTTCTGCTCAACTCAGCTCTGCATCTCAAGTTCACCGAAGTACATGACAAGCAACCAGACAAACTGGTAACAGCAAAAAAGCCATCAACACGGAGATAATTGGTCAGCTGGTAAATGAGAAAAGGACCACCATCATACCGCCCCATAGTGTTCATTTTAAAGATGTAATGCAGCCATATGTAGCTCTGGCTGCTTAATTCATGATCTCCAGAAATGTACATAGGGGCTACGTTTTCAGAATGAGCCTGTGTTGGGTTTTGTTGTTCAGGGTCAAATTTGCATATGCATGCACTATAAACGTAGCTTAAAAGCAATGGGTTGACTTTACTTTAAAAAAGTAATTAAATCTGTTGTAACCTGGAACTGTTTTGTAATTATGCACATAGTTAATTTAATTAATAATTTTAAGAGCAAAGGGTTTACTCACTGTTGTAAATTAAAGTCAACTAATGGTTGAAAAGTAATAGGTTTACTCGCTTTAAATAGACAACTAATCGCTTTATAAGGTGTGGTGGTATACAGTTACAATATACTTAGAAAATAAACATGAAATCTGATCTTTTTCTTTCTATTTCCCAATGTCTAATCATTTCATATATGTAAAAAAAAGTCTGAAAATGAGTGAAAATAGCATGCTTGTTGACTTGTTCAAATGATCACACTTTGTGTTGTCACAATTAAGTGTAACATGTACAAAGATATTTGATCCCAGTCAATTCATTAAATTAAGACACCATTAAGACAACTGCACAGAAAGTCAATTTGATTTGCCACTGTCTCAACTAGCATCACTGAGTTGGCTGAGCACCAGTAGTTTACAATTACCCAAATATGATTCTCCTTACTGTGATCATTAAAAAAAAGTATCAAATCAGGCCAAAGAAACTTTGAGGGAAACACATCGCTTTTGTTAGCTTCTCCACATTTGATGAGAAGTAAAGCTCTCGCAAGAGAGAAATGCAGAACTGACAACAAATAAATAAACAAAAGAGAAGCACAGTTTTGTTCTTGCTGGCTTTCATCCCACACTGCCGCTCTGAAACGGAGCATTTGCTTCAAGCCCGGGCCACAAAACCGTGTTGGGAACACGAAACGAGGCAGTTTATCAGAAACACAGAACTTTGAAGAGCAAAATTTTTTTGCTTTCTTTCCTGCTAGAGAAGCAACCAAAGATCACCCCGAATCCATGCACTGCTAACTCAGTCGTCCTTCTTAGACGTGATGCTCTAATATCGTTTCCGTCCTCTCCTCCAGGCTAATGCTGGTTGCCAGGTGTGTACATGGTTGATTGGCTGAGATAAGAGCAGTGAGGTCACCATTGTGCCATAAATATGAGGTGCAATGTGATATCTCTGGATAATGACATATATTGTAGCTCTAGGGCTGCGTTGCATGTGATCAAGCACAATCAAATTACTTGCAGTCACAAGCCAACCATCATGTCTCCATTTCCTTGTGATTTGATTGCAGGTCCTGATAGCAGTCGGTGAATAGCCGAGCAGTTTA